>NC_092636.1:44685472-45285472 GCF_039555335.1 Amphiura filiformis | reverse complement strand
TGAACGGAAACTGTAACAAAAACTATAAATTATATCTAAACATTTTCACAGGTCAAATATCCTTAAAATAGTTTTTTGAATTGTTTACAAAATACAACTACTTTATTTACTTGCCATATGAAAAAATATGATCAACTTTACAACCACACCTTTCTTCTTAAGGTACAGTTTGTTTTCGTTTACAAAATATGTGGACAAAGTGTAAAATCCGGTGCTATTTTTAGCACGCACGACCTTTCTCCTGAGGTGAAAATATTTCATCAAACTTTAAATTTCTCATCATACCTTAATAAGTTCCTAATTAGATCAATTAAGACGATAAATTTAGCCTGAATACATCAGGTAATAGTGTGGTTTTTCCTGTCATTATTTAGGTCATAAGCTTCCTACTATAAAAATACTGCACAATCACTATATACTATACTATATCAGCATTATTTCCTGGGTGCGAAGTTCATTGACCTACAAAATTACTCACCATTTTGCTTTCAAATACAAAATAGTCAAAACAGCTAAGATTTTATATGTTACAACTTTCATCACAAAAAATTACAAACTACCTAAACTCCTAAACACAATTTTGTTTATCATTTCAATTTCCCTTCTGGGCATAATCAATCAACTCATCATTCCAAAAACTACACCCTCCTAATTGCACGTACAGAGATTGTCGCCTTGCCAATCACTGACCCAGACGTAAGTGTGATTCCCCCTCAAGATCTTTCTTTTCCCCCCTCCTTAATTTCCCAACAGCTCCTATTATGCCAAAGTAACTCTGTCATGTCACACACGCATGCATGTGCCTAATCATTACATACCACCATGCCATATGTTGTCCTATGCCCCCATGAGTTTAATAGATTACATTATAATGTTATGTTGTGTTTACCTTTGACCAAAAGTCAAAACAACAGAGACTTTGGTGAATCATAGTATGTTTCGATGATCTATGGGTGAATAGGGTGTTTTTATTTGAGGGATTGGAGACAACAATCAAGAGTTGACAAGGGTGAAGGGAGTTTTGGTCCTTGGATACCTGTCTTTCAATTGTAGCTTTCGTAGGCAGTAAGTGAGAAGAGTACAAAGTTGGATGTCTTTCAATAGAGCTCAAATGCTACCACACTTCTTAATAATGCCATGTTGTTTCGAATATACATGTACATGCACAATATTGTAAGATCTAAGGTAATTTCTGTAATGTCTCTTATGTGTCCAAAAACTTTTTCATATTGGTATGCATTCATAATTTGGTTGTGATTACAAACTCTGAAATACAAAAATAGTACTGAACATGCTTTAAGATGTTTTTGTGAGGTTTAATAATTTCTTAATTTACCCTGAAAGGGACACAACTTGATTGACTGATTGATCTGATAGCTTGATCTGATTGGATGATTGATATATTCATGTGCATGATATGGAAGGCCTTCTATTGGATCAGTTAGATGTTTTGCCCCATGTAACAGTCTTTCACTTGCACAACACAAAGCCCATATAAAATTCATTAAAAAAAATTTCTGTCAACTTAGCAGAGGGCTTGTTTTGGAGGCAAAAGTTCATACAAATTTGGGTTGGAGATCTCATCAATTCACACCCAATTTCAGTGTGTGTTAAACAAATTGTAACCATTTGAGAGACACAATTTGATTCTGGTATAAACCATAAGTGGTCTCAAAAGTGCACACTTCATTTGGTACCTCCCATAAAACCAAACCTTCCCTCTCAAATTATATAAACACTTGGAAGCAGTTAATACTGGATGAAATTTGGATATGTAAAATTCCCAGTGATGATCCACAATCATATCCTGAAGTATATGATCTCACTGTCTTTCTCTGATCCAATTTATGATTGTACAATTTGGATGAAATTTGGATATGTAGGGGAGAGCGGGGAGTGTTCGCCCTAGGGGCAGGTTCGCCCACCCCTTGTTTCTCTGCACTACGGCTATCAGGGAATTTGGTGATGGCAAAATTAGGTGACATAGGTCATTATAAACTTCTCATATTAGCTACGCGACATATAGGGACGTGTTCATCGAACTGCAGCCCAAAACAAAAAAATTACAACAAAACGTAATTTTTTCTTGCATTCATAATGTTGTATTATCATTGATACATAAATACAGATGGTTTTAATGGAAATCTGTATTGGGAACATATGGGATTTGTCAAAGATTTAATGCAGTTATAAACTCCTTATTCGATTTGTGTTTTGCATACCCCAAGAAAATACAAAAAAATGTGCACAAGGGGCTCGTCGCCCTTTTGAGGATGGGGCATGTTCGCCCTATATCTTCCCAGGCAGACTTACCCCAAACTGAAGGACGAGCCTGCCCCATCAGCGTATTATGCAAAATATTGATAATTAAACCATTAAACAAGGTAAAACTACTGAAAACATGTTTTTTAAAGTTATGTGATATCGGTATTACTCATACCACCGTTTATGTCTTAATCCATATCTCGAAGTTGTAAACATGATACGTTTAAGCTCACTTTGGACCCCTACATTTTACCCTGACCCGACCCCTGCAACAAATTTAGTGACTCCCCAGAAGAGAATGAATGCCCTGTATACTCTTGCTAAATGTTTGCATTGAAATATGTTATTGTTATGCAATGTTTAAACCTTTTTTTAGATTAGGGTGAACTTACCCCACCATATGGGTGAACCTGCCCCAATATGGGGCAAGTTCGCCACTTTGCAAAACTTTTTTGTTTGCTCTATCCTGTTGCTATTGTAAGGCCTATAGTTCTGGGATTGTGGCCATATATAGCTAAGACATAGGGCTTTCACATGGGCTAATCAGGTCATCCCTAACCTTAAAATTGACATCGCTAGGCTGGTCAGAAAAAAATAGGGCGAACACTCCCCGCTCTCCCCTACAATTCCCAGTGAGGATCCACAATCATATCCTGAAGTATATGATCTCACTGTCTTTCTCTGACCCAATTTATGATTGTACAATTTTGTACAAAAATATTGATTATTAAACGATGATAACATCTCTTTAACCTCTTTTTCACTAGTCATGGTTAGTTTTATCTGCAATCTGGTCAGACAGGATGGCATAATACACCCCTAGTCTCATATGTTTTCAATTCTAATCATTCATTTCTTCCTGATGCCACATTAATGTGCGACAGGGAGCTATCAAATCATATTAGGATAACACAAAGTGGGTCATTTAATGACAGTCTGGTCAGGGAATGCTATAGTCTGACAACTTTCCGCACCTAGATACATATTTATTTCATTTTTTTTTCATCAATCTGGGATCAAATACGAAGATTGAAATGCGTACATGGAACATAATATTTATTACCTATGGGAGTTGTGAGCAATATGGTATGTCTCACTATGTTTTACCTGCCAAACTCTATAAAAGATATTTAATTTTATAAAAAATTGAAGCCAAATTAAGGTTCACAAGATATGCTCAACTTCTATTAATAGGCATGTCCACTAACAATTGAAGTACTTTTAAATTGATTCAGACCTAACTTATTGGATGGGAATTGATGAAAGAAACATTTTGGCGTTTAAATAATCTTAATCGGACGTTTCATTCCAGAGATATGGCCTTTCGAGTGTCCCAGTTTTATATAGGGCTGCTAGAACATGTTAAAAAGTTAAAGTCCAAAAGGAATACTAACAGAAAGTGCAACTTTAAGGTACTTTTTCTTAATGTATTTATTAACTATCTTATCTGGAACATTATATTTGCTTATAACAACATGAAAATAAGAACATCCTGAAAATTTAATCGATTTTGTTGACATACAACAAAAATATAAGACCTCAAAACCCATCGTTTGTTTGGTGAAACCTCAAGCATGATCATAGATGGCCGCCATGGAAAATATCTCCATAGAGGAGATGAACAATAAGTGCATTATTTCAAATGAAAAGCGGTAGTCTTAAAAATTGTTCAATCTTTTAAGGTCAGCACATTTTATCTTCAAAAATTATTATATTTCATCATGGCATAAGTTTGGTAACATTAATCACTACCAATTTTGAGAAATTTGCTCCAACTCAAAAGTTATCTTTACTACATTGAGCAATACACTGTGTGTGCATGGAAGCCATGATGGTCCCCGGTTTTTATACTCCCTATGAAATGGACATGGTAGTGAGAAGTGCACGGGAAGTGCATGATTTGAGATGGGGCATGTAGGCTTAAACATTCTTAAATTTCTTAACATCCTACACATTTTGTCTTCATAAATAGTTAAATTTTATGAGTATGTAAGTTTGCTTGTCTGATTCACTCCAAATTCGGAGATAATTGCGTTTGAACACCTGATGCACGGAATGGTGTCACTTCAACCTGTTGTAGTTCTCATCTCATTAAATTTTTCATTAAAAAAAGTTGATCTCTTCATGCAGGAAGGTCCTCTCTATTTACTGACCAAACAGGAAAAAGTTTGGTTAATGTTTTCTGGTGGAATCAGGAATTTCTTGAAACACCCTGATATAGGCCTACATTTGGATCAAAACAAGTATGTACGCCATTTAACAGGCCTGGGATTTCTTGTATCGATCAGTTTCTCCATAGACAATACGTGTGTGAGTGCACGCACACAGTAAATGAAAAATCGTTCTAGTGGAAACTGTATTGAGAGTGGGCATCCCTACTATTAATAGTTTAAACAATGGGATATTAAAAATCCATAAATGAGATAGGAGCAACCTGACACACATGAAATGAAAACCTTTTCACCTAAACTGTTAAAACGCTGTTAAAAATTTTCAATAACCCGGTTTAACAGGTGAACTGAACCAGTTGCAGAAATATTTAAACAGGTTAAACAGGTTGTTTAACTCTTTGAATAAGTTCATCAGGACTGATATGATTAAATTAAATATCAGATTCTGTTGTACAAGTCCAGAATTTTACTTAGAAATGAGTAAAATTCTGAACTTGCAAACTGAATCTGATATTTAAACACATGTTCAGATCTTTGCCTCCAAAACAAAATTCACTTCATCCTGCCATAAACAAATTCTAGCGATACCATTGATTACATGCAATACCTACCCCTTGACAATGGGTTATAATCCAATCCACTCTTAGCAGATCCATCCTTGGTGTGTACCCTGACAACAGAGGTCTGAGATGAGTCTCCCATACGGATGATAGGGATGCGCATTAACGGATACACTATCGATATCGGTTGGCTCATCGATGCTGAATTTGGTCTGTGGGAACTTGATGATTGGCTCTGAAAATGAAATTCCAAGTTAAATTTAATGAGTTATACTTTGTTCAAGTTTTCGGTTCAATTGTTTATCCTCCATTTTGAATCTGAATCAATGAATCCTTGCTTGTTTAGATGACAGGAATATATTAGCTGTATTACTGTATTCCTCAAGGACCAAGTCTTGGGCCACTTGTCTTGATCTCTTGTGATCATAGTGGTTTATGTTTTGTAACACACGCCTGGCTAATGTCATACCTGCGCAAAGGGATGGGGCGCAGACCCTAACTGTCGTCTGCCAGTTAGGGAATTGAAGACATTAGGGGGAATTTGAATTATTTGATGTAATTTTTCTGTGTAATTTAATCCTTCAGACATATCTGCACCTAGCAAATTACATTCTGATATTCTGGTGTAGAAAAATTAACTAGTAAATCCTTTCTGTGGTATCATCCACTTGGTATCCATGAAAAGATTAGCAAGGTATTGATATTGAAACCTTTTAAAACAAAGTAATTCACTCAATAATTGATGAATGAGCATGTCTTAGATAACATACAATGTGCTATATTCCATTTAAAATCCACATTCCCCCTGTGGACGATTTAAGAAATATCTTCCACACATGGAGTATGAATTTCCAATGGAATGAACCCATTAGCAGCTCCATTTGAAACTCACCCTCCCTCTATGGAAGTTTAAGGTTATATCTTTCTCAGAGGGTGTATGAAATTCAAATGGAGCTGATAATTTGTTCATTCCATTTGAAATTAATACTCCCCCAGTGGAAGATATTTCAAAAATCTTCCACAGGGGTAGTGTGGATTTTAAATGGAATAGCCCAATTCAGCTAATACTTACTATCTCCATCATCACACACATTGATGGTAGTCTCATTGAGTTCTCCAACCATAGCGGCGAATCCACTCTCTGTTCTTGGATGGTTCAAGACCAGACGGAACTGTTCATTGTTGGGTTCGTATTCGTTGTCGTTCATCAGCAGGACACTGCATTCCTTCTGACGCTCACCTAGAATTACAATCGAATCAATGGCATTAGTAAGATAGATCTCATAATTGATAGGAATAGTAGAATTACACAAATTTTGCGGTCCTGATTAAGTGTGTGCAAGTACTACAGTGGGTTCTTGAAAACATTTCTGATTGGTTTATTGATTTATGTCAGGGGTCACAAAATATCAGCATTTCATTAGCTGATCAAACAATGTCATATACCCCAGCCTTTTGTACACAACAAACTTCCAGGCTTCAATCTCTGGAATATTAGTGCACCAAAAAACTTTGATCTCAAAAGCAGCCAAATTTGGGTAAGAATTTACAATTTTTCAGAATGACACTTCTCTTGCGCCAAATTTCATTTTCACTGCACCAAAATTGCGAAGTACAGCCACAGAGTGCAGATCATGGTGTACAGGTATTCAAAAACCTACCAGGCAAGAAAGTAATAATGGAAGCCTCTGTGTTAGGTCTCTCATCGTAATCCATCATGACCTGGGCTGATCCTTGTCTGGTGTAGCAACGCACTGTGCTCTGGATGGACAGATCTCCGCTTCGTACCACCATGGCGCTTACTGTCAAGTCATTCTCGCAGACATCATAGCTTGGGTTACGGAACTGTACCTTTGGCACTGTAACAGGTGGAAAAACAAAGCAAAAACATAAGAATATAACAAAAAAACTTTTTGTATGTTTTGTGCTGAATCACTTTCATATTCACCTAGAATATATGAATATATAATATGAAGTATCAGAATTTTCGACTGATCTTGTCTTCACTTTATCAATCTGCAGTGATGAGGCATTCTGCAGTCTGTACATTACACTCTTTCTCCACTCCAGTTCCCTAGTCTAGGACAAATTGCACTGGTGACAACACATGTATACAGCACCTAGCACAGCATCCATCAGCATGGTGATAACCAATTCAAATATCTCTGGACAATCCAAGATTGACCATCTTTTGGTTTGAACCCCACCCTACCCATTCCCCCCACCCTACCCCTACCCCTTCCCCTCACCCTAGGAAATGGTATTCCATGAATACTTACAGTCAGAGATGGTATCATTAATGGTGACAACGGTAATAGCAGGTGCACCGAGGACAGCATTCATAGCCATGGTGAGGACCAATTCAAATGTCTCTGGACCTTCCAAGAGTGGTTGGCCTAAATCATCTAGGATGTATACACGGACAGTCTGCATGGTGACTCCAGGAGCAAAGTCCAAGTTACGGCTGATTCCAGCATAATCTTCACCAGCTAGTATGTGTAAAAGAGAAAATAAAGATGGAATTGTATTAGCAACATAAAATTAACATCAAGGTGACACAAATACTAGTAATATTTTAGAACATGTACAATTTTGATTTGACCAGTCTCACCATTTTTTTTATTTTGTGAGCCAATTGGACTAATAATTTCACTATAACAAAATTTAAGGTACAGATTTATACATTATGTACAATGTCACATCAATACACATGCAAGTTGCATGTCCAATTACACATATACAAAAAAAAACTTCAGTATAAACAAAATCATGGTGGCAAAGCAAATAGGGACTCTACAAATTACATATTCTTTAAGACTGAAATGTCTGTGTCACCTTTACTTTCGAACTTTGTGGAAAACTGATCTATACATTTTCAGATACCCCTGGACTCAAGCTTAGTATTTAAAAAGGGGGCTTCAAGCACACATAGAGCCCAAAGCTGCCTTTTTGGAAGACATTTCAGTTTTTAAAATTCATAATTATTTTTTTGTATGTGTGTGAGCCACAGCCATAGCTTCGATATAATGCTTCTATATATTTTCTAACAAATTCCAACTTTCATCTGTAAACTCTGCCTGAGTCAGCTCTCAACAGCCCTGTAAATGCTAGCTTTCCCACTTTAATTTGAATACCGGTACATAGCACATATACACAAACAAACACTTTTTCTCTCTCATTGCCGGCTTCCTACAGGATAGCCAATTTGACAGCATACATAACAGGATACCTACGTCACGTCACAATTTATACATCCATCAAATGTCACTGTGTACAATCGGACATTATTCGCTACTTTCACCGGCCGCACATTGCTATTTCTGTCTCGATCTATGTTTCCCGGGAAGTCAGAAGAACATTAGTGCATCACTCATAGGAGACATTTTAGGTGTAATTCTTGATGATTTGTCATGCAAATTGAATCGGTCTTTTCCTGTTATTAGGCACTTGTTTACACAGTGTCTCGTACAAAGTCCACCTTGGGACTACTTTTTCGATAACCTCGGAGGATGTGGTAGATTTTAGGCCAGGATTTTAGGCTTTGATCCTTCTGATGTTTATCTTGCCATTTAGTATTTCATTGTTTTTTTGCACAGGGATTTTTTTATCTGAAAGTGAGTTCATGCTGTATAACATAGGTAAAGTTCATATCGAGGCCAGAAATTTCAACTTTGTATCCTCAGTTAACTGTTCTAGATCCCTTATTTGATGGGAGATCACTATTCTGTCAACATAGAGACATTATGCACAGACATGTAACACAAGCCTCCTCATCATGCTCATACTGAGATGAGAGAGCAAAAGCCCTATCATTTATGCCATTCCAGTTGAAATCCATACACCCCCCATGGAAGTCATCTTCTTAATCTACAATACAGTGGGAGTAGATTTCTAAAAAAAGTCACCCATTCAGGTAACCCAACTTGAAATTCACACTCCCTGAGTGGAAGATTAAGATCATGACTTCCATTTAGGGTGCAAAATCATGAATTTCAACTGGAATTAGCCCATTGAGAATAGGTTTTCAAAGGCTTCAGTAATTGTTCATTCCAGCCTACTACTCTGAACAAACCAAGTCATATGTGTTTGCATGAGATTCTAGGAATTCCAAGATCAAAAAACCATAAGGATCACAAGAAACAGACTTCCTCCACCCCCGTATTTGCAGTCATGACACCTTCCCGGAATAAGTTGAATAATCTGGTGCTTTGCGGTTATTTATTATTATTATTATTATTATTAGAAGAGGGGCATTTCCTTCCCCACCCTTGAATTCTGCGAAATTTTACTAGACAAAATTTTTTATCCATCAAAAACAATTAAGCCTTATCCTTAAAGTTCAATTTGTTGGGAGTCTTGAAACATTTTGTGAGGGTTTTAAATGTCTGATCAAACTTTGTATTAAAAATGTCCATGTTTTTTTGCAATTGAAAAGCATGCATGCCGACTTTTACAGCCCACATTTGTTAAGATCACTTTGATTTTAAAATTATTTGACACAATATCAACTTTCACAACTTTAAATATATTTTGTTACACTAAAAATGGCAGTCCCAATTATGTCAAATTCAATTAAATTGGCTGTTGCATGCATGACACACCCTCCCATTTCTCCCACCGCAATGTGGCGGAATTCTAAACTTGCAATACCCTTGACATTTGTGTAGGCCCTGTAGGAAATCAAAAAACATGGAACATTAAATATGATTTAGTGCCTACAACATTTATGATATACCAAAATAAATAGAAAAGTAGAGCAACATGATATGTTCAATTAAAAACTTCCTCAAAATGTAGGCTAAAATGTCCGCCATGGGAAATTTGCTTCATCGTTTTTTAAGTAGAGCAACATAATGTTCAAGTGAATAAACTTCCCCAAAATGTAGGCTAAAATTTTGCTACCATGGGAATTAACTTCATCATTTTTTAAATAGTACAACATAATGTTCAAGTTAAGAAATGTCCTCAAAATGTAGGCTAAAATTTCACTTCCATGGGAAATCTATGATCTATGTATTCAAAAAGGAGAGCCAATTTTTGCAAATAAACTTGCAGTTCCACTGCAGCAAACTTGAAACTTCCTGCCAATAAATGGTGGTTTTCAATCATTCATTTCTTGTTTTGTAACATGTTCTTATTTAAATTTTTGTTCTAAAAACAAGAAATAAATTGTAACCTTTCTTAATTTCCACTTTTTATATCCTGCCCCAAACTTAGTTATAATGCTGTTTTATTCAATATGGATATGCAAAACCACCTCGGATATGCAAAGCCACCTTGAATGTCATTGTTTCATTATGTTTATCCGAACATCGCTCTCTTGACCTAATTCAAGGGCAACTTAGGGCATTTGCCCAAATTTTCATCATCAGATTAAGAAGACTACAATGGACAAAAACATTCAAATGTTTCAGATATTTCTTGAATGTTTCCAGTGAAACGATCTCTGGGACAATGCCCTGTAACTTTGTCCTATCCAAGATAAAGGGCCCCTCTTGTGACAACAAGGAATAACCATTGCTGATTTACGAGATTGGACAATGAAGCAAATACCACACAACTTTTCAATAAAACCAGATCATGCCAATTTGTTTGAACAACTCAGTAACATAAATTTTAATTTCTTTGACTTTAAATTTGGGCAAAGTTCAATTTTGCCATAAACAAAAACATAGCAATGGTCACTAAATGGACAAATGGGGAATACTGACCCAAATAAAAATAAAATGGGGCCAAATTGAATGAGACAGGGGATTTCCTTCTCTTGGCATACAACAGGGGTTATCTGTAGGCTAAGTTGGTCATTTAAAAGACTGGACTAATACAATTTATATTGTTCTGGCAGTATTTTGAGGGAGCAAGTTGTTACCCCCCTTCCCTCCTTGGTTAAGCCTATAAAACCCGATATGAAACATTATAAAGTACTGTATAAGTGGTCATTTTCGCGAGGTTTTTATTTTCGCGAATTTCGCGATTAGAGCTCCAACCGCGAAAATAACACCTCGCGAATGTATGCAATAATGTATTACAAGTATAGGAAAGGACTGGGCAATCGCGAAAATAACATTCGCGAAAATGTGTCTCTCACTCCAAATCGCGAAAATAACTGTACGCGAAAATTACCACTTATACAGTACACTTCAAAGTCAATGACACATTCCATCAAATTACTGTGAATAATATAAACTGTCTCTGTGTATTCCCCAAGAAACAATGAATCTCAATATTATCCCACCTATCTAGACAAAGTAAACCAATGCTCTTTCCTTATTCCAAGATATATTGTTGAACTTCCTCAGTATCTAAGATCAGTATTGCACAACTGAAGATGTCAGGGGATGAAGCCATACTCCAGATGCTTCAATAGATGCCCTATCTAAATAAGGACATTGCACTTCCTGTGTTCTATAAATATCTGGCTAATCTAGTATCATCTTCCTTAGGATTGGGAAAATTTGATCTTCTGTCTTGGGAATATGTTCAGTTCAGCACAGATTCTAGATTCTGTGAGTTCAGCTCGGGTTGGGAATATGTTCAGTTAAGTTTGGTTCAGTTCTGTATTTCACAGGATTGGGAAAATTTGATCTTCTGTCTTGGGAATATGCTCGGGTTGGGAATATGTTCAGTTAAGTTTGGTTCAGTTCTGTATTTCACAGGATTGGGAAAATTTGATCTTCTGTCTTGGGAATATGTTCAGTTCAGCACAGATTCTAGATTCTGTGAGTTCAGCTCGGGTTGGGAATATGTTCAGTTAAGTTTGGTTCAGTTCTGTATTTCACCAATAGTTCAAAGTTGGATAAATGATAGAACTGTCATATTGAACTCACAGTATATAGTATAAGACCAAGGCACTTTTAAGAGAGCATTGTACCCCTCTCCCCAAGATTACACATTACTGGGGAAGCCTGACCTAAGGGACAGATTCTATTGATAGCCCAAAATAACAAATTTTGAGGTAATTTTGTCAAATTCTGTTGCAGTTCTTCAGTACCTCTTGGAGCTTATGCCCCTGCATAGTGCATACTATTCCCCCACTTCTTCACAACACCTAAAATCCCCCCCCAAAAAAATCCCTCTTTAGACTAGTAATTTGGTTAGGCATCTATGGTGAATGTTCTGATTTCTCTTCCTCAGTCTGGTCATGCATTACTACTGCTCTTCCTCAATTCAGAAAATAGATTTGCTAGATATCCTGTTATTCCTTAGAAATATTTCAGAGAGCTAGATGACATGATACCAGACTAAAGCCTAATTCTACCAATCCCGCCACCTTACCAAACCAAGATATCTGGCTATGTTTACATCCTCCTATCTCCTAGCAACTCATTTTAGGCCTAAGTGATGTATGAAGGTCCCCTTAGGCTAGAATGTATCTACCAACACAATCAACAAGAGACAAACATGATGTGCTGACATCCGCATCATGAATGACAGCAAAAGATAATACACTGACTGTGGCTATCAGGAGAATTGGGCACTGACAACGTTTTCATCCTATAACAATTTTTTGCAGACAGGACAGGAAATTACAAACAAAGTCAAATTGGTCAAATTCATATGAAAATTACATCTTTTTCCTAAAATTTCCCCCTATTTTTCTTATGAGCGCATGCTAACAGACTTCACTTTCATTCAAAAACGACAAAACCATCAAAAAGCTAACCATCTTTGGGCAGGAAAAACCTCCTATGTGTCTTAGACCCCTGAACATGTTTAAAGCAAAACGTCCTATGTAACCACTTGGCAGTTTTGTTTTAAACATGTTCAGGGGCCAAAGACACAGGAGGTTTTTCCTGCCCAAAGATGAAACAAATTACACTTTATACACTACAGGTTGGTATTACAATTAACATTACACTTCTGCTAACTTAATTCACTACTAAGCTTCATAATACCCTCTCAATGGCGGCGGTGATAATCAAAAATCTTAATCATTTTGACGGAAACTTGTTGTGTTTATCTAGGTGTTACAACTGGATCTAAGGTTGAGGTGGTGATAGTGAAGCTGGCATAGCTTGGCATGAAGGCATGCTAGATTAACTCTTACAAATGACATGCAGACAACACTCACATTTTATAGCAAAATTTCACAAAAAAAGTGTTACTTTCCATTCCCATACTGAAGTTTTTCATAGAAAATAGATTGAAATAAGTGTAAACATGCCCAGTGTGGGTTTTGCTGATCTTCAAATAACCCTTTTAGGAATAGATCTTGGGAAGTTTTTAAGCATGTTAAAGACGCTCCTTGGCAAAATCGCTTACTGGCTGCGTGTTTCGGATTATTGTCATGGAAGATTAAACTGTAAGTGACCCAGTACATCCTTCCACACTCCCCGACTTAGCCATGCAAATCTTGGCTTGTCACAAAACTCCCCTAATGACGTCTGCAGATCTCTCGTCCCGTCTCATCAACTTCAACGCATACTTGTTGCAGACACTATTTCTTGTTCTGTCTTTGGTTTAAGATAACACTAAGTTGAAGGATGCCAAGCACTTACTTGTTTTTAAGAACTTTTAGTTAGGGAAAGGACTCGATGATCAGAAATAAAAATATAAGCAACAATTTTTTATAATTTTGTTTAGTAAGGAAATTATGTAAATATTCTTATCTGGGGAACTATCATTCATCTTTAGGATAAGGGATTGAAATCTTACAGTGGGCTATTTATTCCCATTGATATCTGTCACACCCCTGTGGAAGATTTTAGACCAAGTTTTCCACAGCGGGAGTATGTTTTTCAAATAGAATTGACTAGGGTTCATTATTTTGAAACACATATACTCCCTCTGTAGGTGGCATTACCTATATCTTCCACAACATGGAAGGAGTTACCCAATTGCCTATTTTTTAATAGTTGAAACCCATACTCCTTCTGTGGAAGACTAAATCTTAAGGAAGGCTTAATCTTCCACAAGGGCAGTGCGGATTTCAAATGGAATCATACGATCATGCATGTACACAAACATACCAACACTCAACATCAAACCATACCTTTAACCTCTTTTAAGAAGCATGAAAGTAATCAACAACAGAATTGAAACTATATGATATATCATTAGTATTCATAACATGTTTCCTCAATGGAGACACAAATTAGACATCACGAAATGTGCACAAAACTGTCATTGTTTTCAACAGAGTTTGATTAACAATCAATAAGCTTGGAGACATGAGTTCTGAGACAGTTTTCCTCTTTATGAATATAAATTTTAACAACAAAAAACAGACCACGATTTGACACATTAGTTTGACATTCATGACAAGTATTGCATGAATTAAGGGGTGTGGGTACTAAGAGGTTATGATAGGGGCAGGGTAGGCCTGTCTTTGTAACATCTCTTATGAACAACAATAGCCTCATGCCAATGGCATAGTCCAATAACCTCAATTACATAATCAGTGCAAAATTTGACCTCAAGTTGCAGAATATGAGTTTTTGTACCCAAATTTTCAAAGGTCATTCAATGAATGTACAAATGTATTGGGGTTAAAGAACTGTGGCATGATAGATGAGCTTGTTTGGGGTCCTAGTATCTCCTTGATTGATTTTGAACATCCCTTGTAAAAAGTATAGAAATAGGTACCATCAAGAGCAACCACCACCCTTCTTCAATAGGAAACTTTCAATTTGTATTGCTGGCAAATAATGACATACTACTTTCAGAACATTAATGAAAAGTACATTAAAACTCGTACATGTTGCAGTCACGCAATTGCAACATTAATTCCCCTGCATCAATTATTATAAAAATATCAAAAGTTATATCAATTATTATAAAAATATCAAAAGTTATATTTCTACAATTGCTGTCACTGTTTTCAAGGATTCAATAATGTATTTTGTTCATATTTTAATCCGAATGGATTAGCCCATATATATCATCAAATTTGAAAAATGACATTTTTGGATCACTTTAGATGGATGGTTGTTATATCTTTCAAGTTCATATCACTATTTATAGATAAAATAAATCAAAAGGGGGTTGAGTTAAGCTCTATGTGAGTCATATTTGTCTGGTGGAAGCTGTTAGTTTACACACTGCAGCCAAAATATGACATGCTTTGATCTACTCGGAACGAAGTCAGACATTTTGAAAACTGAGTTATTGACTACTCAGTGCCAGAAGTGGGTAAGCGCAATAGATGCCATGTGTAGTAGCTGAAGAGTGTAGATGAGTACAATATACTGAGTGTATATTCCCAAGTCCCTGGCAATCTTGGTTGCAAAGGTTGTGAACTTTATGTCCATTTGCTTATGTTTTTTATTATTTTTTGCTCCTTAATTTTTGCCCATATCTCAATTTCATTAATGGCGACTTTGGTCTGATAAGATCAGGTTGTGTCACAAAAGGATGCTTTTTGATTTGTTCACAGATACAACTTCTAAAGAAATAGTCAAATTTTGCTGTAAGAAAATATTACCAAGGTGTCGAAAAAAGCTTAAAGGTGAACCTCATTGAAAATAAAGTTATATATCAATGGAAAGCTTATGATGTCAGGATATTAAAAATTATTTTTTCCGATTTTTTTGATGGCCAATAAAGCTGAAAAATTAAAAAAATGATTGAATTTTTTGTCTTTTTAAGGCGCCCAAAAAGCACCCAAATCAATCGTCTATGACCTTGGGAATGCTCGTGGCGTAAGCTCAGGGTTCGCAGATCACGTGATCTTACTCGGAAAGCGATGTAAACAAGACTTGCTTCCTGTAATTTGCAAGCTGCCCGGCAAGTCTGATTTTCACAATAAAGCTTGAAATTAGAGGAATCTTCAAGTTGCTGGTTCCTTCTATATATATTAGAAATAATAGAATTATTGTCAACACATAAATTTTCCGTAAATTTTTGACAAAATCAGTCATAACTGGCTGGGTATAACTGGGTAATTGAGTTTGAATTTCGCGCTGGGATCAATCCCATGCGCAAATACTTGCTGCTACCGTTCATGTCATGGACTGAATAAACATGATCGAATAACAAATTAAATACTTGTTTGTGACATTCCCTATATATTCTTGATTCATTGTAAAATGTCTGATTAAAAAAATATCGTCTTGCAGTAATCCAAAAATTAATAAAATACCGCCGATTTCATCAAATCCAGCCCATATAAAGGTTTTCATATTTAGCGTATTGCGGTAATACATTCTTTCCACACAATCGCGATTGAAAGAAACAAGAAAGATACTCGGGCAGATACTTTCTTATAAAATAAATACAATTTAGGCTTAGTAGACCGTTATTTGATGGAATTCTGAAATCTGAATAAAATTAAAATATTGTCACTTGTGGCATGATTCTTTAATGATCGTACAATCAGTGTACGGTACTGAAAAAGTGAAACATTCATGTTTTATGGATTACCGAACACGATGCGTAAATTGCTGCTGAAGTGCAGGGACGGATATGCACAAACACAGCGACTCGCTTCGGGGCTTCGTCCTCTGTGTTTCACTGGGGTGTTTCAGCAAATTTGATCAATCGTTCCCTTATATTTGGAACATTTACAGGAATACATTTTGCTGATGAAGTAGCAATAAGTTGGAAATATCAGAATGTGAATATCAAATTGGTCATTTTGTCTGCAAGTACAGTACAGTCGCGGATACTGAACGCTCGGCGTAGTGAGACTCAGTCAGTCACTGAGCTCATCCCGTATGTATCTATATACGAGTTCGCCTATTATACATGACCGGTTGTAAATTTAAGAAATATTTAAAAAATCCCGTACATGTACCTTATTCTATTCCTTCATTTTCTCATTGTGATAAGTTCATCTCAACTTGGTGTGACTATCTGAACTGGTAGCACTAGCAGTTATTTTTTGCAATCTGTTTTCATTCCGGTTCTTCGGCGAATCTTCGCTCTTCGTGCTTTACTGTAATATTCCCTGCATATCGTGGATGGCTTGGCCTATCCCAAATCACCCCGCCAGCACTTTTTCCATGTTTATCCACACACTTTATTCAGGAACTTCATTCTTGATTTGATCATGATGTTTCCTTCATGTTATTCTTATTATATTGAAGATATTTTTCATGTAAAGTAAGTTGACAATGACTGAGTTCGTGCATTGGCCCGATGCATGCCACAGTAATGCATGGACATTGTGTTTACAATCAAACCCGGAAGTAACTGTGTGTCCCGTGCTGACGTCATCATCGAAAAGCGCCCAATTTGAACGATTTCGTTTTGTAATTTAGGGGGTGCCAATATCCAATCTTTGCATGGAATTATGTCTATCCTGGTGCGTTAGGCAAATAAAAAATATTCTTTTCTGCTTCCTGGCATCATAAGCTTTCCATTGATATATAACTTTATTTTCAATGAGGTTCACCTTTAAAAAAGTTAAGTCAAACAGGTATCAATCCAGGATGTTTTTTCTACATTTCAAATCACATTTGTTTAGTTCTTCCATACACCATTCATTCATTTATTTAAATTCCATTGCATTTCATATGTCAAGAACAGGAAATAGCATGTTAAGACGACTCCTCATTCAGAGCTTTCGGCAGACGAGGGCGATATTAATTATCTAAACAACAGGAAGAAAGCGTCTGTATTTCGTCTCTATTTTAAGGGTGTGTAACTTGCATGAACTGGTTTGTGGGTCATTATGCAGGTGCTGATAGGCTGCTATGATGATACATATGTACCCTTGTCATTTTTGTCTTGCTAGAATTTTTTAATTTTTCATAACAGAAAGTCAACTTTTTGTTTCCTTTTTTAATTTATATTGCCTTAGCTCCGTCATTGACATGAGAGGATATGCACTTCACTATCACATGCTTGTCTTCTTACATGTGAAAGTGTTAATTAACACAAAGATGATAGATCTTCATTAATCCCATCAAATATTGTAAAGAAGTTCAATCTGCTATTCAGAAATTGGATGAACAAATACCAAGATGTGAGCACTTCACAATGGTATGTTTCTGATATTCACATGCCATCATGTGCAACTCCCAATAGCACATTCAGTACAGGCATTCCTCATATGCTGAATTTGAATCGTAATTGCAACAATTTAAATGACTAAATCTGATATGGTATATCATAACAAAGCAAACGATGTAAAGTAATTTGTGTCTGATGCAAGTGTATCCATGAATCAAAAGTAACAAGCACTGAGATTGGCCACGAAATGCATGATCCCGGGAGCATGATGTTCTATACTGGGCTATTCCAGTTGATATCCATACACCCCCTATGGAAGACATGACCTTAATATCCCACACAGGGAGTGTGGATTTCAAATGGAGACACCCATTCAGGTAACCCCGGCGCATTTGAAATTCACACTCCCTGTGTGGAAGATTAAAATCATGTCTTCCACAGGGGGTGTATGGATTTCAACTGGAATAGCCAGCTAAATCAGATACTATCTATCCCATAATGCAACTACCCAATACTTACACACAGCAGAGACGGGGGTAGACTTGCGAGATCGCACGGTGACAGACGCCATCTGTGAAAGATCGGTTCCAGTACGCCATACTTGAACCTCCAAGTAGCCATCGCTCTCATCCACATGGTATTCGGGCTCCGTGAAGTAGAATGAAGGCTCTGAAAATTACAAAATTGGAAAGATTTGTAAGTGTTAAGATAGACGAAAGGGTTCATAGGCATACTTCTTGCTAGACTTCTTGCAGTAGCAGGTAACTGAAGTTCTGATATAGTTTTATGATGAGATATTAATGATTACCATTCAAATTCTACTAAATATTCACTGTTGTGAGTAGTTTCTTTGATTCTTTGTTTTACTGTTCTTTTTGTTGTTATTGTTCTCTGGGTGTGTATAGTGGTAGCAGTATAATGGTAGTCATGGTATTGCTGCTTGTTGATATGAATTGGTTGATTTTTCTCCATTACTTTGTATAATGTAAGAGCAATAAATGTATGAATGTAACAGCTAAACACACAATAGAATTTTGACATATTTCTAAACCTTTTTTTTTGGTTTGAATCAGGATGTATAAACCTAGATATTATCCCACATTACTCATTGTAACATTGCCATGTGGTTTGGGGTTCAAGTATTTATCTATAAAACATTCGTTCATTAACCCTAAAACAATAACTTATTGATTACAGTCACCCCATTACTATCTATACACTCTCAATGACCATATAACAATCTCAGAAATACTTGTTAAGCTTCCTGCAATTATACCAATAAAGGAAATCTAAAGTGAGGATATTGTACCGCAGACAGGACGAGTTAAACAATACTTAGCCAATGATTACTGATAAAGTGATGCGACTTCCCTGGATAATTGATGCAGGATTATCAATGACTGTTATACATTTAAGTGTCATCCTGTTGCTTCTCAATGCTATGAACTTGAATTTCAAAGAGAAGCAGCTTGATAATATGGGTGTGAATGTTACAATACCAATGTTGAAGGGCTTAACTTAATAACAACAATCGACTGAATTCAAGTGCTTTGCAGATTTTAAAATTATATTTTAGTGAAAGCACAATAAATGTTATTGTTATTGTTAAAAAACACATTTTTCTTATATAGTTTTGTCTATAATAAAATAAGTAAAACATTTAAGTTCAAGAAGATTAAGTGTACCTTTTCTTTCTCTGACTTGAAATTTGGGAATATTATCCTCCTTTTTTGAAGAAAGGGACCTATAGGTCATACCTTTAGCTAAGCTATGTTGTATAGTGTATAATACCATCTAGGCTACTGATCATGCTCAACGGATTACAACTTCTTGGTATGCACCTTTAGGCCAGTAGGTTACTATTAAAATGTGATATTTTTTCAAAATTTGGAATGTCTTACTTTATACTAACTAAAGACATTTTACAAAAGTGTAATAAGCTTTACTTTTATCCTGGGAACTTTTCAACTGTCATGACTTTGATTTTGGTTTTGAGTTCTAGCTACATTCACCATTCTCCACAAAGTACACAGCACCTTGACTTGGGTCATAAATATGTATCATAGAGCAACTCATATATAATATTCATATGTTGTTAAATTGAATAATAAATCCCTTAACTTAAGGGTTCAAAGTTGATCAGCTTATATTTGATGATAAACCTGTTACCTTAATTTGTAGGCTTTCTTCCAAACTCATTCAAAGTCAAGTTCACAAAGTGATTCTTAACTAAAAGTGCATTGTGGTACCTTCAGTTAGGATGTGTTTCATAATTCATAGTCAGGAGGAACGAGAAAAGTAATTTCATTTCCAGTTCTGCATTTAAACTGGCTTTTCACTTATCAGATACAATAATGTCATTTATGTGTAGACATTGTTGTGCAAGATTTGGGATTCAGGTTATCATCTTGTTGTTCTTCCTGTTCATTTTCAGATCAATAATGTTCAATTTTCATGAAAATTTGGGATTTCCTTTAACTAACACCCAACTTTCAGCAGAACATTAAAGTCACTCCCAAATAAATCCTATGAACCATTACAATTAAGCCAACCACTAGAGCGTTAAAATTGTTTTAATTATTTCCAATTTTAAAATGGTGTGGCATCCATCAGTGTGAGATTACCATGGTGCCACTTGGTAAAACTAATCAGATACAGAGCTTACGATTCCATTTTGGGTGTCATCTCATGGTAACCTCTAACTAGGCAGATTGGTGGCCATATTGTTGCTATTTATTATTATTATTATTTGGGTTTGTTGTTGAGCTCAAATCTGGTAGGTAACACTGATGAAACTTCAACCAGACCTAATGACCTGAGGAATGGGGTCGTCGTAGAGGGTGGGTCATGGGTCAGTGCACCTTTACAGGACAGGCAAGTGTAGCTATCGGAGATTACCCTGATCGGAACTGACTATAATATGAAGTCTTTATCATGGGTCATCTTCCCTGCCTTTTCCATATGAACCATGGGGAGAGCAGATTTTGGTGGTCCAGCAAAGATTTTGAACCAGGGACCTCTCGCAGATACAACAAAGGACTTACCAGTATGCCCTGTTGGTCCCCATTGTTTGGCAAACATTGTTTCTAATTAAATTAGGTAAAAGCTTAAGGCTTGCTTATTGTTTGTGCTTGTAATGAATTGTCTTCATGATTTCATATGTCATCAAGATTGTTAGCTGTAAAATTCAGACAAAATCTCTCGAACTGATGAAGTTCCCCTTAATCTAAACCCCAGACTGCTTACAGGAAGCTGCATGTTTGCTTCAGACAGAACAGTATAACACAGTCAGGAACACAAGGAGTTTTTGGTGTGTATTTAATGCCCTGTGTGCTAGCCAAAGGCTTCAACCATAAAAAGTCCCAAGTTCTGAGATATTTTCTCAAAATATCAAGAGCTATCTTAAGAACCACTGAACCAATGCTAGGCTTGTTTGTACTCATTTTAATGCATTTTTTATTCTGATTATGGTCATGAAAATTTATAATTCTGAAATTTTTCTGCAGAATCATCTGCTAACTGCAGTCGACACCCACATGGAGAGATTTAATAAAGATGCACATGCCTCAAAAGGTGTAATCCCAATTATGATCAAAAGCATCAACTGTTACAATTAAATGTGAACTTTTGATTAAATTATGGTAAAGTTACAAAAATGTTGCACTTTAACGAAACAATTTTCCAAAAATTCAGTTAAGATATTCACAGTAAGATTCTTTTTCCTTAGAACAGGTGCTTCTTACATGACTAAGTTAATGTGTCAAAACTGATCATTTACTCTTCTATCAGAAAAGACTAGGCCTACCTTAATCATGGGATCACTTTCAAACAGACATGTATGTTTTCTACATTATCATTTAGTACTTGAAAATTGCTAAATTGAACAAAACATATCACAATTCGTTAATTGAAAAATTGAGACTAATTAAATTATTATCGTGAAAAACAAATTTTAAAATGCACTATTTTAAAAAAGAAAAATCAGCGCTTTTGTCATAAAGTATTCTTTTGTTGCCAAATTGGCAAATGTGGTATCTTACTGTGATAAATTGTCCCCGCCACAGCGGTAAACTCAAAACAAAGTGACTAAATTTAAGCAAGTGTAATAGTAAAACTTTTAATTAAGTCATCGACACATTGCCTCTAAATTAAGATTACCACCCAGAGTTTTAGGAAATAAGAATCCAGAGTTGAGTGTGTGGGTATGCTAATTTTACATGACAATAAGGTTATTTGAGGTCGCTATTGCTGTGCCTTTTTCGGTTTATTTTTAGGAATAAACA
The DNA here is from genome assembly GCF_039555335.1 of Amphiura filiformis. NCBI lineage: Eukaryota > Metazoa > Echinodermata > Ophiuroidea > Amphilepidida > Amphiuridae > Amphiura > Amphiura filiformis. The sequence continues at coordinate 45,263,299 of NC_092636.1, read as the reverse complement.
AGGGCTGTTAAGTGCAAAAGACATCCATGCTGAGATAATGTCACACTAAGTTGGATCAAAATAACAAAATATGATGAAGCCTCGCCTTAAATACTCTAAAAGGACAAAATCTGTAGACTTTTCATCATTATTTGGTTAAACAAAATTTGCATCCAGGGTTGACTTGAATGTCTCCAATCATGCAACACAAAGATTTTGAACAAAAATGTAAAATATTGAAGGCATGTTTAACAACAATGTTGATATTGAGTCTTTTTTGTGTGTGAATGATATGATTGACATATTGCTGTCTGTACATAATGTGGGAAATATTTTATGATTTGTCACATTGCATGGTAGTTATTATTTTCTTTAAAAAACAAAGTTCCTTATAAATTATCAAACACTATTATTTATTAACCATACATATTTTGCAGAATTTTTTGGTTTTATTTGAAATGTCACCTTTCTGTAATTAGCTGACACTTCATTTTCATAGCCTTCACTGAGAGTGACCACAAAAACTTCTGAACAAAGAACACATTCATTTCAGACCGCAATAATCCAACAATTCATATCAAATTTTATTTTTGTACTTTTTACTAAATTCTTCAGCATGGAGCGGATATTTGTGTCCAATGTTGATTAAAATTGAAGGTTTGGTTTTGAAACTATGATATTTTGTTATGTTTTTCTTTATATTTGTCAAGTTTAGTTTATCTATTTCTTAGAACTTCCAGTCCGACTTACGATATATTTGGCTGGATGGCTGGAACGGGTCATATACGGTGACCATGTCTATTTTATTAGGGTTGTCAACTTCATCATGTTCATAATATTAACATAAAGATAAGGGGATGAAAATAGTTTACTTTGACATAGAACAGCACGAGGAAATAGAGTCCTGCATATATAATAGGTAAAATTATGGTCTTTGATACAAACTTCACTCTCCACAAAATGTATGCAAGTTGGGCAACTGCATGAAATAACAATAATAACAAGATTGCTTCAATTCAAATTAAATTGCTAATGTGATTAAATCTGTGTACAGTTAAAAAATCAAATGTAAAAACTAATTTGATTTTAATAACGGAATAACTTTTTGACCTTAACAACAAAAGTAATAATTGATGAATAGGACATTCCTTGTAAGCTGTCTGTGTTTGTGGTTGGAGTTTGACTTGATTTGATTGTATTTGTGACATTCCAAAGAAGGTGATGAAAAATTGCACATTTGACAAGTTTATGATCTACCAAACAACATTATTCAGATATATCATCATGTTTACAGGCCTTTTTCTTGTAATTTGGAATCCCTGGTATTATTAATAGGCAAAACTATGAGAAAAATGTATTTTTTAACAATAATAATAACATTTATGCTGTCCACCATGTTCATGATAATGATGTATGCTCCTTCTGCTTTGTTTAATGTTCTCACATTGTCCAAATGTTTTTTCCTCTATTCTATGAATACATGTGATCTTCATCCATGGAGTTGTCTTTTTTAAAGACAGTTCTTGTTTACTAAACAAGTATACAAATAAATCTGATTGGATAGATTGTACAAGAACATCTTTTATCAAATTCTTTCATTTCCCCAGCTGTTCTAACATTTAGCCTAATAATTTCCCATGGTGGGTAATTTGCATTAAGTCACAGAGGGTGGCCCAGATTAATTAATGAATGATTAAACCAACAATTGTGGTTTTGAAATGTTATTCTAAATCTAGGGCCTTGAGCGAAATATATGTGCATGTATCATGTATGTTTGTGTGGCCTGATGCATGTGGTTGGTTTCATTTAGGACACAATCTTTCATTGATACTGTTTGGAGAGTGCAAGGATGCCTGAAGGGTTCACCAACTTCACCAATGCTATACTGCCCTCAACATAATAATTCTTGAGATGTGGAGAATCAGCTGACTTAACACGGCTTGAAATAGTAGAGAATTATGCAAGGCTTCTTCCTGGGAAGTATTGCATTTGGCTGGAAATTCTACTTTCCCAAAAAAGAAAGACATCAGTAATTATGTGGAATATTGTTATATTTGTTGGAAACTTGTTCATCTTCCCTAAAGTTCATTCAAGTTTGTGACTTTGTGCTGCATGATTTGCAGGTCTGTGCTTTGGGTTCACACAATGGCTTAATTTTAATAGTTACTTGTGAAAATCTGACCATACAATAAGTAGAATATATGAGTATGATTGGTCTCATTTAAACGACATTTCCCTTTATTTTATTATATGAGTGGCATCATCGAGTAGGGTATGTAGTTTCCTTCATATCATTAAGAAGAGCAGCCCAGTCCTCATGAGAAATATAAACATGACCAAACAATCCAAGTTTTACCAAAGTTAATGTATGTAAATATCTGTTTTTAGTCTCCTATATGTAGTAGGCCTACTGATGCCTGGGACTGAATGTGAATGTCAAAGGTTGCAATGTTGCTTATATTATCACATGCGTGACAATTTGCCAATTTGTGGTCGACTAAGAGGGAGGGTAAAACTGAGTGGCAAGCAGAACATTAACAGCATTGGCAATAAACAAACATTAGTGACAGTGTTTTGAGTTCACATAGATGCCAGGCTTATGTTTCAAATGCAATACTAGTAGGCTATAAAAGGATTGTCAGTTTATTGTTTTGTTGTCATTTACTGTATTCCAGAGAGGTAGATGAAAATTTTGCAATTTGTTCACTAGCTTCTGTGTTGCCTCAGTACAGAGCAAAATAGATATATCATTATCTTCACAAAGAGGCCATACAAAGTCAGCTTCCTAGATCCTGTCACATGTTTTCAGAAAACAAATGAGGTAACTTTCTCATTATTCATTTTTACCTAAGTTTCATAATCGGTCAAAATATGGCATAAATGCAGTCTTCCATGGGCAAATTTATTATGAAAGGAAATTTGGCACACTGAAGGTTTGGATGCACAGAGTGGGTACAGCATGTGAAGCAAATTCAAATTCCACTTTCCAAGTCAAAAAAACAATGCACAAATTCCGGGTTTCAATCAATTTCAATTTTTGTAAAAAAATTACTCTGAATCAACTTTACTTGGCCTAATTCTGTTATTTTTGTCATAGTTTGTTTTGTTGTTATAGTTCATAGGGGTAGAGGGTAAACTACAAGATTCCTATTGCGGCCTCTTGCACAGATACACCATTGCCCAGGTAGGCCTATCGGACTCGTACTAGAGGTAGGCCTATGTACCTACACAATACCAATGCTGCTACTGCACAGGATCCACCAGCAGTGGTACTACACTGGTACTCCTCTGGTACTGCACAGTACCTTCAGGCAGCCGCAATAGGAATCTGTTAGTTTATATGTCATTAGTCCTTTCTAGGGTCTATGAACAGCCTCTGTCATTATCAATTTTCTTCATTCAAAACCCATACAAAATCATGCAGTATTGAAGGATTGTGTAACATTATGCCTGCATTACATTAATCATGTTTGGATAAATCCCAGCTTGACTGTATATGTCACGTAACATATTGCACTCTCATATTTATTTGCAGTCATTGCTGACTGCCTCTAAACAATGTGGACATTCATGTTTTTAACCTATAACTGTCTGGCTGACACCTAATTCCAATGGGATATTATTTGCAAAGTGAATACTATTTGAAATTTTTGACAAAGCCTTGTTAAGACAGGAAATCAAGTTTTAAATTTTTAATTTATATACCTATAAAGAGATTCAATTGAACAGGAATATTTTTTCTCACAAGTTGCCGTGTGGTGTCAACTCTGTTACAGTCAGTAAAGAAGTAACTCCGTCAGCCTGTCATCAGGATTTCTTCCAGCGAACAAACTGTGATATATGTTCGAAGAATGCCTCTTGTAGTCTGTTGCTCTGATAAAAAGAGCTGCTCAAAGTTAACTAAGTTCTCAAATTCTCAGGTCTACTACTACTACTAGTAAGAAATTTGGTTCCATCTTCATGCCTGTGAGGGACTGGGTACTCATTGCATCTCTTAGTTTTGTAATAATTTCATGGTTTTTTGTTGCTGTTGTTGTGTTTTCAAGAAATAACATTTGCTACATTAATTTGGATACCCCAAATGTTTTCTTTAATTTCTAGTACTCCTCCATTAGTCTTCCGTTTCCTCCTCAGACACAGACTGTACATATACCTGTAGTACAATTTTCTCACAGACAGTAATATAACATTTTGACATTCCTTTTCCTGGCCTTGATTAATTTCTTTTAATTCACAAAATGCCTTATTATTCTCCTCTGCTTTTGCTAATATCTAATGATCCATAGAATTACTACTTTCACAGAGAATAGCTGCATATTTTGAGCATATTCTTTCTTCTTTTCTGTTTGACAAAAACAGGGACAGAAGTCATTTATCATTGTATTGTTATGGTGTCATCAGTGGTACAAACATAACTATACCTCTGTCTGTTTGCAGGCTGGTTGCTACCCTGGTTGGACATGCATCAATGACTTGCTGACAAAAATATCTTAACCTGTGGCAAATTTGTGTCACAACAGTATATTTTAAAGCGAATCTATTTTCTTTTTAATTTCTCATTTATTTTTTGTATGCTCTAAGCTACCCTCTTTAATCTTTTATTTAGATCAAATAATGCTTAAATGATATTTTATGATTTTGGTCCAGAAAACCAAGCACTGGTGTAAATTTGATAAATTATAAGATTATTCAGTTGTTGTGTCATGCTTCTAATGTAGGTTTAGAATAATAATTATATCAACCTTATTGTGATTTTTATTAATGGATCTAGTCAATTATCATTTTAACCTCATCACTAATGGTATATCATACAACCCATAACATTTGTCATCTTCCCCTTTAGTGTCCAAACACTTTTTGTCATGAAATCAAAATGTTACTTTTCCCAGACACTTCATCAATCTTTGAACCATTCAGATGACAAAGCAGCACTTCAAAGTTCTGAAAGTTCCCAAAAGATGATAACTCTACTAATTGCTTATTTTGATGAATTTGTTCAATAATTTTGGGAATAGTTTTCATACATTACCTGAAATATTAAAATGCACTTCTGAATAAAGTATTTTTGAGAAAACCACTTTGAAGACTAATAACTCAAATCGGACAATATAGGCTAATCCAGAAAATAGATGTACACCTCCTATATAGAGGATTTTCGAGACTTTTTGTCCAGTCATGATTGTTGGAAATCCAGACTTTTAAAGAGTCCAAAAGTAAAATAGCTCAAATCGTAAATCTTAAATTTGAGAGGTTCATGAATTTTGTATTCATTCTGTTGCATTGCCAAGCCTTTTCCAGTAACATTGGCAACTGAAATTCCAGTCATTTTCAGAAAGCAAACTTTTCCCCATGGACTGCAAATTGAAATGTCTTTTTTGAAACATTTGGATACTAATGTACCTCATATATCGTATATCGCCACTGTAGAACTTGGAAATTTGAGATCGCAATTATGCTACAAAAAGTTTGAAAAATAATTTTATTATTCCTATTTCCTTGGCTTTTCTGTACATTTCAACCACAAATATGTCCTCAAATTCTGTCATGAATGGACCACAGGTTGGGAGTCCACTGTAAGCTTACAATCCCTTCAAGTTTGACCCCATATTATTTCCGAAAGGTGGAATAGCCGCACTTTGTAACAATTGCCATTGACAGATATCATAGCCATATTACAGGTCCCCTTAGAAGATACCGCTTGACATCTGCATCAGTACCCAATCATTACAAAAAATGACATATCTTGACACATTATTACCTGTGTACTTAAACTCGAGATAAGCTGTTTAACAAGTGTAAAAGTCATAGCGTATGGTGACAGCGATGACGATTGACTTTATCATTGTGTACAAATATGAAAAATAAACAACGATGTGTGTATTCCTAGGTGTTGTGAATTTGGGATTCCTTCTGCTCTGAAGCACCGGGTTAGGGACACCAGTACCAGGTAATTCACTCTTTATCTTTTTGACCGGGTCATCGATGACAATTGACTTTATCATTGTGTACAAATATGAAAAATAAACAACAATGTGTGTATCCCTAGGTGTTGTGAATTTGGGATTCCTTCTGCTCTGAAGCACCGGGTTAGGGACACCAGTACCAGGTAATTCATTCTTTTATCTTTTGACCAGGTCATCGCTTAAGTCAATGTACTTCTGCATTTGTCTCTATTGCATTTTGAAAATAGTTTTGCAAAAGGTAACTTGAAGAAATGAAGGTGGTGTTGCAAAAGGTAACTTGAAGAAATGAAGGTGGTGTTTTAGAGACCTTAAAAGATGACCAAAAATATGAAAGAAATTAATGATCCAAAATAAGCCGAAGCCGCATTTACAGTCAAAGATGCAAAAGTACAAGATAATCTTTAAAAAATGAATGATTCCATTTTGATAATTCCATTAAGTTTTCTGTATGAAATAGTTGTATCACTATTTTGGTAACTTTCATAAATGGAAGCTTAACCCCAGACATGTCTCAATTCTGTCTATAGATTTACGATTGCTACCAATTTGTCTAATGGTTTAAAACTCTTGTTCATATTTGTAATTGTTATATACAGACAAAACTGGCCATTTACAAAATAGTACCTTAAGTTAACACAACTGGATTCCTTTGTCAATAAAATTCTGCACCAGATTTACTTTGGGCTGACCAGACAGATTTAAAGATTTAGAATGTTTCATTATTTCCAAAAAAATACCATTTTTGAACAAATTTGTTCCATATGATCGATCAGATTATATTAACCATAACATAAGATTATATAAATACAATAAAAACTTTTTTATGAAATATTAAAAATCCTGTGGAAGCTTTTTAAGATCTGATTATCTAAAATATGTTTATATGCAAACCTTTTATCTCATCTTGGTTTATTTCTTTGACTATCAATGGAGGATATCCATGTATATATCATCAGCTCTCATCCAGAACGGGATGTCATTTAAATATTTGGTTACTGTTAAGTGGGAATTTTTGAGTGATTAATTTTTTGCATTTTGCCAGTTTTGAACTGTTTCCCTTGTTTTGAAATTTGCGATTCTAAGTTTCTTTATATTGGCCAATACACAAAAGGAATATATGCGCGTGTTGTTATTTTCCAGGTAGCAGCTTGAAATGCAAAAGCGCAAAAACAGATGTAGCGTAAAAATTTCCACTGATGTTGGGTAGGGAAAGAGGAAGGAGTAGGACATAGCTCATATGAGTTATAGTAGGTTTTTGTTTATTGTTTGTTTGTTCAGTTGCTTATTTTATACTAAATTTACTCTTACATAGATTATTGGAAACTGCACAAGTGTATAAACTTTGAAACATTGAATTATTTTGTTGTTTTTGCCCATTTTAATGTCGTCCACTTTAAATTAAAGTTGGATTTCTATGACTCTACGCTGTACTATTGTGAATATCTTGAATAAACAAGCAAATCACTAAACTTGTAACCAAAAAGGTCACAAGGACCACAAAATGCAACTTTTTATGTATTTGCCATGCTGCATTGTTTATACAAAAAATAATGCACTTTTAAAAAACCAATGCCATAAACAACTTAGGTCAAACTGGACGTATACAACTAAAGATATGCAAAAAATATATATCTGTAACTAATTTTGGTTTCTTTGAGTGTTCATGTGTCGAGGTTATTGATCTATCCCCCTTTTGTAAAGAATACAGCAAACCAATCAATTTGTGTCATATCTCCTTATTCTCATGTAATCAATAAAAAGACAAAAATCACCGAGATGCCTTTGAACTCTACCGAAATTTTTCCAACAACAAAACACTTTGACTGAAGTCTATACTATACACCACAAAATTCTTTACGATGCAAAATGTGGCCTTTTGTTAAAAATTTGTTCTTTTTTTAGAATTATATCAATTGGACAATTTTGATATGTCATTTATTTGGGTGGATATTTGTCAGTTAAATAGCAACATGGCAAATTGATACGGAGCTGGAATTGATGTGACACAATTAGAGATTGACATTAAGTAATTATGGAGCTGAAAAGTTGTTGAAAAGTTGAAAAGAGTTCTTTACTACGCCTACAAACTGACATAATTGTTACAATAATTGTGATAATTCATAAACTTTGATACCCATTTTGTGTTGATATGCAATGTAAAATTGTGGGTAACTTACTTCTATGAGAATTTCAATCAAATGAAAGGAATAAATAGATCTGTGTGAATAGTGTTTGCACAACAATGTAGAATTTTTTAGATCACCTTCTGAGGGTAAAAACATTCAAGAAGATATTCAAAAGAAAAAGTGATAAAGTAAAGGGTCTACTACTTTTTGCATGTAATTTGTAATAATATATCTTTGGTGGAAAATTTCAACATTTTGGAAATTCCTTCCTGGGAAATAACCATGTGTATGGACCTGACAGTAGGCACATGAAGCCTAATTTAAGAAGAAGAAAATGTTTTTCCTCTTTAGGGCTCTGAAAACCAGCTTCCATCTAGGTTGATTGAGCCAACTTTATTCAGTTGTGGCATTTATAAACAATATGTTAACACATGGCTACATTTGGGTTTTTATGGTGACTTGACATGTAAAGTGTTTCAACATTTACAGAAAAAGAAGTTTTAACTCTGGGCAACTTGTGTAAGGAGCAGTAGGGAATTGATGAGAGTTGTAACCTTTTCTTAATGTGACAAATTTGTTGTGACTTTCACCAGCCAAATATGTATGACTTAATCCACAAGTTACAAACTTACCCCAGCCTGCTTTCTTAAAGTTTCCCTAGTAGCCTGGGCAAACAACAAACCATTACCTAGGTTTTAGGGCAAGAAAGCCCTATCTGCAATACCTGCCAGGTATAATAATGTATACAGTATAGAATGCAGACATTGTCAAATGTCTCAAGGGCAGCTATCGCAGATAGGGCCTTTTTGTCCTAAACCCCCGCCTCAACCTTCTATATAATATGCCTTTGCTTCATTTTTGCCTCACTTGTCATGGCGTAGTTCAATCAATTCCATTACAGTGTTAGCTCAAACTTTGACCGCAATTTGTTGAGCATGATATTTTAGTACCTAATGCATTTAAAGGTCATACTTTAAACATACATAGCATATTAGACTGAGAGAACTGTGCCTTTTGGAGATTGGAATGTCTGAGATCCTACGTGTGGTGCAAGCTGCAAGGTGTGATCATTGCACTTCTGATGTAAAATATTACCGATTTTAATTCTTCAATTTGAGAGATTTCCCTTCCTTGATTTTCCATTTTTGTACCAGATGGAATAAAGCTGCTTGCCCCATGCAGTTTTTTGTGAAGGGGCAATTTAAATATGGTTATTAGCTGTTTAATACTAACTAAATTATTTTGGAAGATTATGATTTTGTATGTGATATAGTGGTATGTGGTGTTTCATTTTCAGATGTGAATACAGCCCCTATATAGTGTTGAAAAGGGTCCATTGTGTGTTCCACCATTCATTTACAAATTCTTGCTTATTTTTTATTGAGTGAAATGTCATGTACATAATGTACATGTAAAGTTATTTGGATTAGGCCAATTACAATTGATTCTTAGTTTCCTGTTTCCCGCCCGCGTCCAAAGTAGAGAATTGCAAAATATTTAATTATTTTATTTATATTTTGGATTTTCTCTTTAAAAATAACTTTTTTGACTACCATTTGCTACTTTCTGACTTTGATCATATCATCTATAATGATGAATAAACATAGAACCTAATTGTACCATTACTTATGTATAAAATCAAACATAGTAGTAAAATAATTAAATGCATGCTCCTTGTCAAAATGGCTTGATGTAGGTTGCGACCACTTATTTTAAAATAAAGAAAATAAAAGATAATTAATAATTAATAATTAAAAGTCGCCTCATCACTGGTTTTCAACCATGAAACAGGAAACTAAGAATTAATTGTGAAGGGCCTTATCAATAATGATATCAGACAAGTTAATAGCTGTTAAAGTTGTTTGTTTGCTTAGTTGTTGTTATTATTGTTGTGTAAAACAGCTGCTTCAAACTTTATGTTGGTGTTAACACTATTTGTAGGACAGTGATAGCTGTATGTGTGTATGCCCGCACACCATAATGCATGCATTTTTTTGTGTTATAGCGCCCTCACTTACCATCATCTGCATCAGGTGCGATGACAACATTAACCGATGCGGGTAATCCAATGCGTCCTCCCATGGGCATGGTCAGTTTAACCTGGAATTGTTCTTCGGTTTCGTACAGAGAATCGTCAATGATCGTCACACGGCAGTACGCGACATCTTCACCCTTGTCGAAACGGACAAAGTTTTCTGGATCTTCTTCCATGCGGCTGATGTAGTCCATGTACGATAGCACAGGTGAGGGGTTGGATCCGATAGCGGTATCTGTTAAGAGGTCATGGAGATAACGAACAAGAATTAAATAATAATAAAATTATCATGTTAATATGTTAACATTTACTGTACATGACAACTTTAGTTAAATGCCCTATTTCAGCCATTATGATTTAGCCTAGATACACAAAAGGCTGCAGTAATAGGATTACTTCACAAGTCAAGTTCGGCAAATTGCTACCTAATAGGAGTCAATTGTTGTGACTGTTATAGCTGCCTCATGCCAAAATTCATGATAACTTAAAAGAAAATATCATAGTAACTAAAACTGAATGCATAAGAGAAAATCTATTGGATGAAAATAAGAATTGTACCATCGTCTATCTAATGATAAAGATATAGAACAAATGATGTAAATATATAACCACGATCAGTAAATAAAATTTGACACATGGCAGCTATTGCAGTAAGAACAATAGAATCAGAAATTGTCAAATGTTTCAAAGGAACTTTACTGAAGATTTAAGATAAGCATCAGTATAACACATGTAACACATTAAGATTCTGACACGTACCAAAATTTGAAACGCTTTATTGCGTATGTTTTTGATATGTTACAATAATATGCCGATAGTTGAACAATTCAAATTTAGGATAGAAAGCCAGTGTTTTCTCTTTGTATATTATTATCTGCACAGACTGTTATAGAAATTGTCAATAATCGGATCATTTTCACTGATTTTGAATGTATGAAATAATTTTTACAAACATTTTTACAAATTCAGAAAAAGCAGAAATTCTTGTTTCAAAATGGCAGCCTTCTCAATTTACACAAACTAAATCATAAAGCCATTACATCCCAACACACAACCTTCTACCTCTAATCTGGATTAGCGGATTATAACCTGGTTTAATACTGTCTAGCCCCATGACTTCCTCACAAGCTCAAGTTTATATCCCAGCTTTTAGCAGCCAATGATGCATAGGTTACCTATAATAATTACGCATCATAACACCCACTAGAGACTTCTTTCTTGACTCAGTTGTCTCACTTTTGTTTTTATTTGTCCATGATACAGCAGTATTTTTCTAATAATGCTTTCCATGCTGGCCATAGACTTCAACATAAAAAGTCCAAATTTTTGAGATACTTTCTCACAATATCAAGAGCTATCTTAAGAACCACTGAACCAATTGTTTGTTTGTACTCATTTTAATGCATTTTTCATGCTGATTCCAAATATGGTCATGAAAATGTACAATTCTAGAATTTTAAAAAAATATTTGAAACATGTCATCTGCAGTCGACACCGTGCAGTCGACAGAGTTAAGTATCAACCTGTTTTCTAACTACATGACATATACTATAGGGCTCACATCCTTACATAAAACCAAACAAATATCCAAGTGCTGTCAAGTTCATATCTGTCCAGTTTTCATCACCACTAACTCACAACCTAGGGTGTTCCACATATAGGGTGCAAACAGACTTTGGGTGTCAGATCTGATCCTCTATCCATCCCTCAGGTAAGCTGGATGCACTTTTATATCTCTTTAATACTTTAATAACTGTTGAAAAGAGCTGTCACAAAACATGTATTCCCATCAAAAATGTATCAAATTTGACCAATCCTTAATGTTCAATGTTGGTCAGCCATTGATGATTCATCTTAACCCAGACATGGAAAATTTGATAAAATGATATTTAAAATACCCTTTCATAATGATTCATTATTTAAATAATGTTGTATAAACTTGGTTATCCAAATGAGTCAACAGATTTTGGGAAAAAGTGGCAGATTTTGAGAGAATGTTTTGAACCACCCAATTGTGAAGGTCCTTGTCCCAGTAGAGCCCTTTTTAAAGGGCTTTTTGTCTTCTATTTGAACTTAGCATTACTATATTGCAGCTACCCTGGCAGTTTGACAATTGTCCTAAATAATCCTGCAAATCATTAACAAGATTTATCGGAAGATTAAATTAGGCCTACAGGATGATATGTCATACTGGCCTCTGTCAAGCGTATCATAATTATAACCAAAATAAATTTCCGAAATGCGGTCATTATTTGCAATCCCATTGGTCATCACCATTGGCTCACTATTTTTTGTGGTCAGTTCAGACGCATTAGCCGTTAGCAGCCAACTTGAGCCAAGGCATGAGGAAGCGCTTTATTAACCAATTAAGACATATTTCTTCCACCATACGAATCAAATAATTCATCTTGGAAATAAAACTGTTTGATTGACCCCAGCTAAACTTTGATATGTGTGTGCGTCTCTCGCCTGATGATGAGAAGGCTAAAATTAAGTTTGCAAGCCCTGAGAATATCAATTAGCACTGTAATTTATGAGATTTGTAAGAAGGATGTATCAGTAGCATCTGACTTGAAGGAACCAGCATCTAATTAGTGTTCACTAGGATAGGGATAAAAATAAGCCTCAGTAGCGATGCCAGTGGAGTGATTGAATAAGCTTATGCATAATCCTTACAAAGATCATCATTAGGGCCTAGCTCACTTGTGGCTAAAATAATTTGCTAGGACTAGAAGTTACTTAACTCTCATCATGAGAGATATGAACTTTAGGTTCACAGGTCAAGATACAAGATTTATAAAAATATAGGCACGACCGATAAATATTGGGCAAAAAGCATGCAATTTTGTCATTATTATGTTTTAGATCCAATATTTTCACACACTTGGATTCATCAAAACGTAATAATGGTCAAAGTTGGTCAATCCTTTTCAATATTTTTTTTTTCCCGAATTTGCTGACAATTTTTTTTTCAAAAATGTGACAATTTTCTGTCACATTTTGAGTCAAATCCACACATTTCCATCTTCCATATTATATTGTTCAACCTTACCGCACCCCTATTTTGCAAAATTTACAAACAGTCCCAAAATATCACAATTTGCAAGTGTATAGCAAGCAAAAGAAATCAGGATTTTTATGCCTTTTTGGTCCAAATTTTGGGAAGAAAGTCCACTTTTCACAAAATTGCCCCCCCCCCTTTTTCAAAATCAGCACCCCCTCCAAAAAAATCCTGCATAAGGGCCTGTTCAACCTCATATCAATAAGATGCCCTTTTTCTCACCTGGCATTGTAGAACAGATCATCATCAACTCTTCAGATAGATCTCCGGTACGGCGGATTGGAATCAACAGCTCTCCAACATCTTCTTCAATTACGTATCTCTCAGGAACATCGATGAACACGGTGGACTCTGTCAAGATCACAAGAAATCATTCAGAATTTTGTTAACATTGTTTTTAGAGTTGATAGGAGTTATAGGAGTTAATGTTTTTTCTTGTATCAGTATGCATGTTCTCATCATTGATGGTTTGGTGGACTGTCGTGTAACATGATGGATGCAAGTGTGATCCTAAAAATGCCTTTCACGGTGACCCAAACTAATTACAAGACCTCTTCTACATTGAGGCTGGCTTTCCCTTTTAAAGGGAATTTTTATTATAGGAGATATGTTGTAGTCAGTTGTATGAGGAGACTTAAGAATGGCTGCTGCCACCTTAAGAGATATGAATTCTGGTTAGATTTTATGGTCAGGATTAAGTTTATGTTAAGAATTAGGATAGGGATCAAGAGGTTTAGGATTAGTGTTGTGGCTAGCAACCAACAAATTCTTAAGTTAGATGAAATGTCTGCAGCAGAAAATATAAATGTAGGGAATCATCAACTATAGATATTGGTTAATTTGTTGTGACATATTGTGTAGAGAACTTGACCAGCGGAATTAGTTTTAATTGGCAAAAATTAACTTTTTTTGGCTTCTACCTATTCCAAACACTATGACATGTTCCAAATTACAAATTAATCCACAGAACGTCATCAACCTTTACTTCAATCATTCAGGTTGTTTAACATAAGTGATAACAAAAACGTGTGAAAACATACTTCTCTTTTCATTGGGGTAGTATTATAAGCACAATCATTTTAACGAAGGAAATAATGTTGAAGAGGGAAAATAGGGGCTCTTAACGGCAGAAATGATGAAAACAATTTCATACTATTTCAAATGGTTCCTCTCCTCCCCACCTCTTGCAGGTCAAAGCTCTGCAAAATTGTTGAATAAAAAGGACTATGGATATGATGAAAATCAAATATATAACAGTATTAGCTTTTCACACCTAAAATTGAAGTGAGAAATGAATTTGCCGTATATAACTCGGGTCAATATGAAACTGTTAAAATCCGATTTCAAATCTGCCTGTTCCGTCACCTTTCTTCACACCAAAGTCGTTCCTTGTGAAAAATTGCAGTTTTCTTAACTTCCACTCTTATTTTTTGTTTTCTTTGTAATAAAGTTGAACAATTGGGCATTTTTACATCCTATTACCAGCACTTTTTTTGCACTCAGTGACTTTTTTGAACATGGTTAATCATGACTTTGACACTGTGCATCCAGCTGGAATCAATCGGCTTTACACAGCTACCCTCTGAATGAACATATATATGAAGAGTTCAGAAGATGCAATTGCTGCTTTGAGTTATGTTTTATATTACTGATATAGTTTATTTTACATTTTTATTGCACTTTTGAACATAATGTAGCAGCTTTATACTTGGTGTTCTCCTATCAAGGAGCACACAAGATTGGGAGATGACAGTTATAGGTAGCAGTCGGCAAAGCTATGTAAGCCGCCATTGCCCTGCCATCGCATATTTTGGAACACGTACCACATCAATATGCGATATGCACAACGCGATATGCGATACGTATAAACGTCTCTTTCAGTATACCTATGCTTCTTCAGCATACACAATAGCGACCTCCATCGTGGTACCAGGACATTCGAATAGAGCCAATAAAACAGCGGGAATTGCTTGGTAAAATTGAATGGGAAAAGTTGGCGTGTAGGCCCCTACATCAGCGAATTTACTGCCAAGGCCTTGTTATATTTAGCCATTACAAAAGTATTTCACTGATTGCATGAAGTAATGATATAAATACAAATGTACACATGGCAGCTTTGCATTTTAATATCATCAAACTCTTCATAATTCCAACAATAAAAATATTTTGAACTAATAATCCACATTACTTTACAAGCCTCACTTCCTCAAGTCTCAATAAAAATAAATCACAAATATTCTACAACAAAATTCTTTTTAATCTCTGTTTTCAACTTCATAATCCTCTTTTTTTTTAAAACTCTTTTGAACCTTTTTAATATGTAGTCAAAACTATCAAGTTTCCCACCTAGATTTGAGTTTGAGAACTTGTGTAAAGTTACAAAATGGAAGAATAAGTATTCATACATCAACGCACAAGATAGGCTGGTTTTAACAGATTAAAGCCACTCATACTGTTTGTTAAACTAAACTGGAACCCCCTAATTTGTTTGTTAAATGTCAAATCTATCATGCATTTCTCTACAACTCTAAAAAAGGAAATTGGACAGTTCAAAAGGCCAAGTGCAAATTTTTCATAGGATCTTCAAAATGTTGGTGCATAAATCCCGTCTCACATAACGCAGGCATGTTCTGACTATTCAGTCTTTGTCCAAAACATAGTTATCCAGGACTTAAAAGTTAAGGACATAGTGAAAAAAACAGAATCTTTAAAATCCTTGCAGGGTACAATAAAGTTACTATACATTCAGGCGACAAGGCAAAGTCACCAATGGTTCCAAACAAATCCGCAAATGCTGGCTAGGATTATAGTTCACAGTCAACACCAGTTATTTTAGAACATGTTCAAAGCACCATTGCACTATTTATGACACTTTTTTAGCCATGATTCTGATATTTGCCAGCTCTGCTGATTATAATAAAATAAGGGTTTTTTGCAGGGGACAAATGGAAAGAGTTGTACACAAATTTTTGAACACCTAATGTTAAAAGAATGAACACCATTTAAACACTTTTTTTGTAACAGTTCTTGAACACCATAATATGTTTCATTATTGAATCCTATTGTTCCAAATATGAATGGTAGTGTTCAAGGTGGTGTTCCAAATTTGAACGGCAGTGTTCAAGGTGGTGTTCTAGGTTTGAACATCCAGTGTTCACCACCTTGAACACTGCCGTTCATATTTGGAACACCAGTGTTCAATAGTCAATTGTGGAACATATTATGGTGTTCAAGAACTGTTACAAAAAAGATGTTTAAATGGTGTTCATTCTTTTAACATCAGGCATCCAAAAATTTTAGAGTCTAGTATTAGGTGATATTTTACACAATTACACAATAAATGCTTTTATAATCAGTCAGACATGCCATTATCTCTGAACTCATATTGAATTGTGCGGATATTTAGTCTATCCAAGGATAGCATAAGCTATAAATAATCAAATGAAATCGGGCATAACTTGGAATTGATTTGGAAAGGATGCCTTTTATAGCTTTTATTCTCTGTTCTTGTAGTGATAATAATATCATCAGTCACAGACATGGTCCATAAATCCAATATTATGATCCTCCTACTTTTAAATGCCACAACATTTAAAAAAAGTAAAGCAGATTTGTCATTATAGTATTTATAATCCATGGCTTTGATCACAAATGGGGTTTAGTTATAATATACTTCTCAATCTGTGCTAATAGGCTTTAAAAGGTTTCAACAAGATTTTTAAAACCTGGAGTGGAAATGAATGGCTGTTCACAAATTTATTTATAACTATTATGTGAATCTATCTTCAGGACAAACAAGACTAACTTGCACACATCTTGCTCTTCGTTGCATCATGGGTATCGTTTTCCAGTGAACTATACAAAATGGTTGCTTCTAGAGGATCCTAGTGGATAATTCTGACTTTTTCAGCATAATTATCTTTGTTATCAGTCTTTGTTTGGGGCCATTTCTGAAAGAAATGTCAATCCTAACTAAGGGTGGTTTTAGGCAAGGTAGGTGCGTGCTTGCATTAATTTTCAATACATGAGCACTCTCTGCACAGCAAGTCACAAAGTAACCTGTACTTTCAAGATATTTCTGGTTTGTAAATGGCCAAGCCTGTACATGCACAAGGAGTGTGTGGCAGCACCCCATGCCCCCCCCCCCATCCACAAAGGTCCACTTTCTAATTTTTTTTCAATAAAAAGGTCTAAAAAGTAGCAGCAAAATTGACGAAAGGTCTATTTTTTTGGTATTGAGGCTTTCAAAAATTCCAAAAGGTCTTAACTTTTTAGAAGTCCAACTACTCGAGTACCCCCCCCCCCCCAAATAAATCATACAGACCTGTAAATGGCATTTTGTTATTGGGAGTTCATATCTGTCCTGCTTATGGTGCGTACAGCCATATTAAATGGGTATTTATTGAGACCTGTTGAGTAGTGAGTTTCTGCTTAACGAAGCACATCTCTCATTGAACCTGAACCAATCCAACATCGTATTCAATTAACTTTGGAATTTCAATTGAAACAAGTGTGATAAAGGAATTCATTAAATAATACTTAACAGGTTATTTATTTTCTCATTATTCCTCCTGATTTAGTTTAATTGGCAAAAGTAGCATTTGTATTGTAAAGTTAATTATCCCAAAACTTTGCAATTATGCCTGCTTTTCAAAAATTTAAGATGTTTAAATACAGCTTTGTTTTCTACCTGGTATAATCATAATCATATCAAAGAAACTTGTGACACTATTCAGCACTTCAATGCAGATGATGCATTTATGTATCAGGGTTTTGGTTTAGGGTAAGGGTAAGAGGTACATCATTACTAGAGGGTTAGTGTTAGGTGTTGGTTACAGAGAAGGAAGTTTTTAATTATCAGCTGCTGAACAGGTGAACTGTACAACTATTGTTCTGATCAATCATAGTAAAATCATTTTAACAATAATATTGTTTAGTACACCCACTAAGCAGTTGATTATGTGTGTCAACTTGTAGGACTAGTGGTCAAAATGGCACAAGGCCGAGTTTGCAATGGACCACACCCTCTTGATACCTACCATCTTCTCCATCCAAGATCCTGACGATAGCATGTTCAGGGTACTCCAAGGATCCCATGACGGCATCATGAAGGATTACTTCAAATGTCTCGGCCTGTTCAAAGAGTGTGTCGTCCAGGATTCGCACCCTCCATAATCCTTCGGTCTGTCCTGGGTTGAATTGAACCTGTTGCGCTTTCTTGCCATTGAAGTCTTCTCCTGCTTTGGCTGTTCCATCAACTGCTCTGATACCTGTTGGGGGAAAAAAGGATGAATAATTTTGAGGTAATAGTGCTCCTTCCATCCTTTTGATAAAGTGCAGACCTTAGATGATTGAGTATACATTGTAGTGTGTTGATGTCTCATTTTATTAAACTTATTATACCAGAATAATTTCATGGGTATATCTTGAGAATGATGTGGTGAGACACCATATCCACCTTGTTGCTTTTTACCAACTCTTATTACTTCTCCAAGTTACCTCTATATCATAATGTGCTATATGCTGGTTTGCATATACATTTATCAGTGGTGTGCACACTGGGTGGCTTGAAAATCTGAAAAAGCACACATGGATGCTATACTGTCTCAAGAAAGCAAAATGTACTATAGATGTTGGGCATATTGCAGTTATTTGAATGAGGTTCTGGGTCAGGGCCATAGCAAGGTTATAAAATGAGGGGCCGCCATGACAAATGTGGGGCGGCCAAAATAGAAATATATGACCAAATTGAAATATAGATATAAAGAAAAACATAACAAATTTCTCAAAAAGTGGGGCGGCTATGGCATCCCCGGCTGCCCGCTTGCTACGGCCCTGTTCTGGGTATACCCTAGTATTTGTGTTTCATTCAATGCTTTTCTTGCAATTTACAAAAGATCTCCTTTTCTATCTGGTCATCGCTCACATTATGATACTTGAAAAAGAAAAAAGGGGGGTTTTAATCCAACAGTGAATCAAAAATTCAATTCTTACCAACAAAAGATGTCTCTCCCAAATATCCACGTCTGTTGAGTAGAATAGACAGGTGTCTTGTGGTCTCGTTGACTTCGTAGTATTCTCTATCCAATGAGATCCAAGACCAGTTGAGTTGGTAGGGTTGGTTGGGAGTTCATTACCACCTGGATATGCAAATGAGGAAATATACATTAGTGATTGGTTGGAAGATATGCAAATGAGGAAATATACATTTGTGATTGCTTGGAAGTTTAATAATGAATATTCAAAATGTCGCTTGCAAAATCTTTGAGGCTCGTTTTGTCTACATGGATTAAGCAACATTATGAATATTCATTACTTAATTTTAAAAAAACTAATTATACTGTGCATAAATTTTGTCCCTACTATGTATAACACACACTGTGCAATATGATTTGTCTCAGTTTCTCATCTGGACCTAACCAGATTCAATACATTACCAACTTATATGGAATTTCAATCATTGGTGTCAAGTCTGTTGAATTCGACGACGGTCAAAACCTGCAAAGTAAAATATAATAATCGGTTTACAACGGATATAGACAATAACTTAACATAGCACTACCATATAAGAAGCAGCCAGGTCAAACAGAAAACTTGACTTTTGTTGATATTTGCTTTGTTCAAGGTGTAAACAAAAATAACATCCGACTGAAGATAAATAACTTTTGTTATTCTATCATAACAAAAGACTTTCGCTCTATCTCACCAAATATTTGCCCTTGACAAAAGATGCATACCGCTGTTTAAATGTCAGTGCGCTCCGATTAACGTATCTAATTTTGGACCAACTACGTATGGTTTTTTCCTTGCCATTTTACAACTGCATTAAAACTGCTGACACAACCAGAAACATTGTTTCTCATATGAATTGTCCAATCAAACTAAAAAAAACACATTATTTAATACATTTACAGACTTTCAGGAAAACCATTTATTCTCAAAGACATGGCAAGGGTACCTGTCATGGATATGCTGCTTTGTTAATTCCAGCATTTCATTGCTTGTCATATGGACTACATGGATACCGAAAAAAATTGTCAGGAATTCATGAAAACTGATATCAAATAGATATGAAACATAATAATACCTCAATACCTTAATTTATTTTGCTATAGTGTATACAGAGGCTGTATTGTATACGTTTCCTTACCTGATACACATTGCAATGTTCATGATGTACCCAACTCCAGGGGATAATAACATTGTATTTAAGAAGGCTAACAAGATAGGGGGCCTATGTGAAAAGTTCAACAAAATGCTTCCAAAATTGAAGCAAGTCATTTGGTTCAAGTAATGTGTGCTCCCCAATTACTTAACCTGATATTAAACTTCAATTTGGAACAAATTGAATCAATTGAAAGTACACCCTTTGTTCTATGTTCCAGATGGTTCTTGTTTGCATCATGATATCATGTCCAGGTAAATAATGTGAATCATTGTTTAAAATAAGTCACATAGTGACTCAAAAGAACATAAATTTCAATAAAAATGTTTGAAATATAAGAGAAAAATGATTTAATCTTCTTTTTTAGGTCTCTCTTAGGTATGATGGTAAGAATGATTGTTTAAATGTTAACACTAAGTTTATTGTTTCTATCACATCATAATTCTCTTTTTTGATGATCTGTGTGTCATACACATTGTGTGGATTATGGGAAATAAAACAAAGCTGATCATCACACTCTGGAAGCCCTGGCAACCGATTAATGCGGCCATTTTGTTTTCTTTAAGGGGTGGTACCACAACATCATGTGAGGAGGCCTGGGGAGTCCTGCATCCTTTAACATCCTTTACCCAGTACCCACACTTTATCACATTTACAGGCAGATTTCCTTTTACAAAAATAAGTCATTACTGTCCCTCTAACGAAGAGAATTCACATTATGCCTACCTTTAAAGTTTTTTATGGAATCTTTTTTATCTGGCCAGACATCAGTAAATAAAAATCAATGAAATGGGTCGGAAACACTGAGTTGGTTATATTTTAAACATGACAATCAAAAATGTCTACAAAGACAGGTTCCTAGACTATTCAGAAGCAAACGTTTTGCGAACTTTTTATCAACCTCAACCCCGGAGACGTATTCATGCAGAAATGCAACCTGGATATGAATAGTTGGGTTGTATTCAACCAAATGCTTCAATTGAACCTATCTTATATAGTCATTGCATAGGATTTATACAGTAGATTTACAGAGTTGATACTGCCGAACACTGAGAATAACTGAGGAAATCTTACAGAATTGTTAATTGCAGAAATATACAGTTTCAAATTTATATCATGAATTTCAATAGCAAATAGTTTTCTTTACCAATATCGGATGTCAAGAGCCCACCCTATCAAACTGTAACTGTAATGGCCAGGCCAAAGATACTCAATACATCTTTGGCCAGGCTGAACTTGTTGTTAATTGAACAAGAGCAAAATAACAAAATTTAGTGTAAAATGCTTTTCATATTAAACGGAAAATCATTGCATTTATCAAATGCTGCAATACTTCATGTTAAATTATTTGGTAGGCCTTTCACAATAATCACTTTTCACATTTCTAACAGCAGCATCAACAACTTGTACACTACAGCGTTTAAGCAGTATACAGACTTTTTATTGTACGTACAATATTGTATGTACAATATGTACGTTATTTAATCTATTGCCATTCTATTTCCAGTAATGTTTAAGTTATAACGAATGTTTGATGACGTAAAATTGATAATATATTTCTGCTAGATATTGTGTGTAACATATTATCGATTTTTCGTCATCAAACATTCGTTAGAACTTAAACATTACTGGAAATAGAATGGCAATAGATTAAATAACGTACATATTGTACATACAATATTGTACGTGCAATACTCGGAGTCTGTATACGACTTTAGACACACAGTTGCACAAAACATGTTTTTACATGGGCATTATTACAAAACAATATGTTGTAGCAACTTCACACCTCCGACTAGGAAACAGTAAACGAATATGAAATTGTTAATAACACTTGAAACCATTTTCTGTCAATATCACAGGTACTCCTGACATATATGTAACACTAAGAATACATTGCACCAAGATTATCCAGACAGGTACAAAATATCACCCAGGCTTGCCTGGTGAGCCGAGGAACAGGTACTAGGTTATGCGCGTATATTGAGGGGGGTTGGTGTGCGAGCCCCCGGGGAAAAGCAGGGGCAGCAAAAAGGAAGGGGAGGCAGAAGAAGAAGTGGTGGCAAAATTGTCAAATATGGTTTTTTTCTTCACTTTTTCAAACCATCAAAGCAAAACCTTTCGCGGGCTGCTGAAGGTGGCGGCAAAATTCACCTTTTCTCCAGCCCCCCGACCCCGGGTAGGAACAGCCTGAGTATGCCACTGTAGGTATTATGATGGTACTTATTGAATGTGTTTATGGATGTGTTGGATGCTTTTATGAAAGCAATGTTTGCTGCTCAAATTCAAGTAACATTCTGATCACAGAAAATGCCCACCCAAAAATACAGTTCCAAGTAGAGGTTCCTTTGTATCTTGAATCTTAATAAATCATGGTTCTACAAAGAACCAAAAAAGTTATGCAAAAACCAGAAAGAACTAATTATGCCTAATTCTTAAATTGTATGTGAGGTGAGTTCTTGCTGTGGGCAAAGTTTTAGAAAAGTAGAAAAGCACACCAACTGCAAATGAGAAAAAACCACAATACATCTTAATATTGTTATTATTTGCTAATTTGTGTCAATACATCACAACCTTTAGTCATTTGCTGTAAATAGTCCTCATTGTTCATTCACACCTGCCCAGTTACCCAGTTGAATTGTTAATTATCGGAGGCATTTTGTCACTTTGAAATCCCTCATCCAAAGAAAACTGATCATGTCATAGTAGCTTTTACCATTTAAACTGTGTCAATAGTTGAAATGTAGTTTATTTACTGACAAAACACAGGATTGTGTGGTGTATTATCAAAGGTGATCAATGAAACATGTGAAGTGTGTGTAGAATTGGGATTTGTTCAAGAATTTTGCATATTATTATTACGCAGGGCAATGAAGACTGAAATGGTATGTCCTGGATGTTGTGCCTTGAAAGAGCTACATGTAGGAGGACATTCAGTAGCATTTACATATCAGTGGCAAATAAATCAGCATCACATGCATGATGTTAACATCTATAATGATCCTATCTATTCAGCAAGACTTCAACAGTGTTTTGTACAAATGAAAACAGTACACATTTCCAACCAAGGAAGTACACAAATGTCATCAACAGCACTGCGGTTCTTTTTATAATAAGACTTGACGTAATTCCGTCAAATCTCGCTGCAGGTCTCAAAGGCATATAAATGTCTGACACTCCTTTTTGTTAGTGCAAATGGCCACTCAGACGATCTCCGTATCAGCCATCCCGGAAAAGCTGACAGACAATTTGAATAAAATTTTGTCTGGCTTTAGGTACAAATTGAACTTCTGCACAAGTTCCTCATGCTATGTTGCACAGTTCCATGACCCATGCTGTCATAATTAACAAACTTTGTCTTCTGTTAACTCAATGTATGGTACCCCAAGTTCAGATAAAAGTACATCTATGTGTCAGGTCAATGAACTGTGGTTTAGAATTGAGATTATCATACTGTTATATCCCATAATGCATTTGGCGCTACTCCCATCAGACAATATTTCCCTTTTGAGACTGAAGTAAGTAAAAGTTGGAATGATTCTGTCCATTCCATTTATCAATAATAAGAAACCATTGTACATACATAAATGAATCAAGGCCTAGTTTTTTTGTTTGTATGTTTTATTCCACTATTCCAATGAAATCACTAACTGTATAAAGTTTCCTTCTTTTTCTGTCAAGATCCCAAAATGGATTGATAAACTATAGGAATGACTGCATGTTGTACACCAGAATTGTGGGCCTTGCCCTTTTTAACAGTTTTTTGCTGTTGATTAAAGGAGTATTTCGTGATCCTAGCATCCTCTTTTTATGACATTTTTCAGTACATATCCACGAAAAAAGCATATTCCCAAAATTTCAGTTGATTCCGATTTTGCGTTTGCGAGTTATGCATGATTATGTGTATTACACTGCTCCATAGACAATACGTTGTAATTTCGTTCTGGTGCACCAGAACGAAATTCAAATTTCGTGATATCTTTGCAAAACGAATTGATCTGCAAGAAATATTTTGTACATAAACATTATGTAGCCAGAGGTTTCCAGTGATATAAAAATCTCAACTTTTTTTGAGAAAAGTGGGGGATGAGGCTGTGGATCACTTAAATGCCCCTTTAAGCTTCTTTTTTTTTTTGCATAATCTCCATGACCTACATATGCACAATTAATGACTTAGGAAAAGTAGATCTCCTGAAGTATAAAAAGAAACAACTAATACACCATAACATAATGCGTTCAGGACCAGAAGAACTTATTAAAAGGTGCCAGAAAAGTCATTATTCACAGCATGATGAAAGAAGTAATATGTACCAAAAATAAGGTGTACTTTTAAAGATCACATTTTAATTCTACCAAGTTCAATGAACCAAATTCATACTCCAGTGTATTAAAATATATTGACACTAATGATACATTTTACACAATAGTGACATAATACGGGTATGGATACATATAAGTACGATTCATTAGTTATACGAATCTTAAAGTATACTTGGTGCTTAATGTCAAATTTTGGAAAATTAATCCAATGTATTTCTTTAATAAATTATTATTTATGATCCAACCATTAACATATTTTCTTTTTACACAATATTTTATGATCTAAGAATTCATTGTTAATGAATAAGTTTCGGTTACAAAACAATGATTATTATTTCTATTATTTTTCTTTAATTCAAACAAATGTTTTAGGATAATAACTTGATAAATTACACAGTCCTATTAATGGACTGTCATAATAAAAAGATAATCCGCAATTTATGGCAGAAATAATACAATTCTTACTCGAAATAGCAAATTTGAGAAAAATAGAGAACAATGCTTGGATTTTCCCATAAAATCAAGGTGAGGCAAAAATAGCTTCAGCTGTGTCCGCTATTTTTTGTGTTTCTTGTTATATTTTTACATGTTTTCTTTGTAAATCGGCTGTGTTTTTCAGACACATTGACGACGCGACTTTCAAGCGTCTAGACACCTTGCCCTGCAGGGTACGGGAAAAGGAAGTCTAACAGGGGTGACTTGCAAGAAACAAGGAGGAAAATCTCAGGAAACACCACTGTCCTAAAACGTGATGGTGGAAGATTTTTATAAATAATCTTTAGTTGCATGAGAAAATGGACTTTCCATGTTGATGACTACAGAATGCTTTCAGACGGTGCATGAGACATCAAATATTAAATATCTACGACAGATTTTCTTCATTTCTTTAAACTCATGTTGCATTATCATTAAATCATGATATGATGACACAAATCGTACACTGAAACAAAACACTGTAATTTTTCATCATCATTTCCGGTGAGATTTTCTAAATCAAACTCCTGCGTGACAAAATAAAGGCAAGCATTTTCGGAAACGGTTATAATTACTGTCTTCCTACACACATCAACCATTGATATTTTTGCCAGTGAAACATTTGCCTTTTAACTGTCTGTAAAAGTAGAAATTTTTGTGCTACAATTATTTTCATGCTTTTCGCATTCCAAGCAGTTTATACTGCAAAAATAATAATGTGCGAATATATTCCTTTTGTGTAGAGTAAAATATATGGAAGCTTAGAAACGCAAATTTAAAAAAAAGCGAAACAGTTAAAAATTAGCAAATCGCAAAAAATTACACACACAAAATTGTCTACTTTACAAAAAGTACTAGATTAGATAATTCAAAATGGAGAATGGATCTCTTCTACAGACACATTGTGAGTCACATTAAATAGGCTAGTATACAAAATCACAAATCTGGTGATTATCACTGTCACATGAAATCATCATGATATTTCCTGATCCTGACATAGAGCATTATGTCCATGTGTAGGAAAAACCTCCTATATGTCTTTGGCCCCCGAACATGTTTAAAGCTAAACCTCCAATGTAACCTATTCGCAGTTTTGTTTTAACCATGTTCAAGGGCCAAAGACACATAAAGAGGCTTTTCCTGCCCCATTTATTTTCCCTCCAAAGCTTCAATAGAATGCTTTGAACTTGTAAGCGAGAAGTTATATAAATGATTATTTGATTGTCTCTGCTACAAGACTTCATATAACATATACATTGTATGATGATGATGGTTTAGTCTCTGTTACAATCACATGAATAATCTGCAAGATTATAAAAGTCTGTAGGCCTAGAATTTTTATCTCGTAATGTTGCACTACAAGCCTCACGGGACCTTGAGACCTACAGGGAATGTTCTTGTCACTTTTAGAGCATAAAAGAAAAAAGTGTTACCAAAACATGATTGTTGAAGTAAAATGTGAAGCAAAATAAATTTTGCAAAATGGATGGAAACTAATCCATTTTAGACATACATCACATCAAAACTTCCATTGGGTGCCCCATTCCTTTTTAAAGGATTTTTTATTTACTGATAGAACCAGGCCACTTGGGTTAAGGAAGTCGACAAAATCTAAGATGGGTAGACCCTATACCATTTATTACCCTTATGTGGCAGTGATGTCAATGTGCATTTAATTGAGCACAACCTCAAATTGCTAGCGTTTACTCAAAACACTGGCGTACTTACGCATGTGTACACTTAAAGATGATACGCAAGCAAACGCATTGACGTCATTGCTACATCAGGGTGAAAAATGGTATAGCATATTCCTGATCAACTCCCTCACTTCAGTTCGCTTGTCAATCAATCACTCAAGTCTCTTTCCCTCCATTCTTATGTCACTCAAGTACTTCATTAGTATGTCCCCTACATGTAGTTTGCTTACTTGGATCAGGAGCTCAAGGATTTTAAACAAACGCTCGTTCAATTTGTTCGTATTCGCAACTGTGTATACACATAAAACAAGGGACTACAAGAAGCTGTTCACACACTTTAAAGGGTATCATGCACATTCAGTATGCACACCGATATATAATTGCAGTCTTTTTTAAAATTAGGTTTTAAAATTCTACACATAGTTTTGAACAACTTGTTCAACTTGTTTGATCTTATTTATATCCAACTAAAACATGTGACGATGCAATCATTAGTTTGCCTGAAACTTCCCATTTCAAGTTACCAATGGTTTTTTACCTTTTTAATCTTTGACTAATCCACCTTAACCATGCAGGGATGAGGGCCATACATGCCTTTATTTCATACAAACTATACCCCACAACTTGAGATCAAAGACTGTTTTTAGTGTTAAGTGCTTATTTACATATATTTACATAAATTGTAAATGATATATTTGCAAAATTGTGGAACGTGTTTTGGAATGCCCAACTTTGGCAAATATGATACAATTGCACAGTAAAACCAAAGTGCTCCATTACCAGGAGTCCCGGCCAGGAGTAAAAGACCTACAGTAGTTATACATACAAACAAAGCCAATATACCTATCTTAGCTTGACTTAGATTATGCAAACTATGTTTTATTCAAAAATATTAACAATGTATAAATTACATCAAACATTACATTGTCAAGACTCATTAGAAATGCACACCATTATATAGCCACCAACCAAGTTTCCTTAGTCTGAAAATAACTGCTGTGATTCTATATTTACGCAAATAAAACATGTTTGCCCTGAACAAACCTTACATTTGCTTCAATATTCTTTGAGGGAAGGTCAGAGGGCAATGTCCCCTCTGTCAAGAACTTGGGAGGACCAAAATACATGAAATAGGCCTAAGACAAGGTGAACAACAAGTGTCACTTAAGGCAATTATCCACAACTGTTTCATATGGAAGAAAAAGAAGCTGTCATGCAAGTTGCAATTGGTTTGTTGTCATAATTGTATCATATATGTTATGTATAGTAGGTGTGAAGCAGGTTGATAGTATATTTGATGTTGGTTTTCTCTCAGTGAAAGTAAACCAATTCAAGGGTGTGCAAGGAAGAGATCAATTGAAAGAGTATTGATGTAAGTATGGTAAGTAAGAGCAAACAGGATGTAGTAAGATGTTGGTAGTAGTCCTTCAAAATGTGACGAAATCCCTGCCAGGCAGAGAGGTACATGACCGACCATGACAGCAAAAAATGTTTTGTGTTTTTACCCAATTTCAAGAACGATTATTGAAGATGTTCAATTACAAGCTTATTATTATAAATCTTGACCAAATAGTACTAATATTGTAAATCACACAAATGCCTTCATTTCACTTGAAGGGTTTTTGGGTTTTTTGGACAGACACCTCAGCACACACGTTTCATCCATCCTTACACCTTACAGGTGTGCCAAACACTATCAACTTACAGTGTATAAAATCTACAGTGAACAAAACATATCTAATATTACACTGTTTTTAAAGAGAAACCTCATTAGAACAGCTCTTTTGTGGTGAACTAAACCTGCCTGGTTATCAAATTAATCAGTGACAAGTTTATATCTGAATTTGATAGGTGCTAATTGACGCGTTTGAATGCTATATTGCATCAATTAGCACCTGACAAATTCAGAGATAACCTTATTACTGACTAATTTGATAACCAGGCAGGTTTGGTTCACCCCAGAAGAACTGCTCTGGCAGGGCTTCCTCTTTAATAAATTGTCTCAATATAAAATTCATTTTTTCTCTTCACCATTATGTAGGTTGGGGGCAAATGTCTCCCTCTGTGACTCAAGTATATTCTAGATGGCAACTGACACACTGACTCCAGGACCTCACATAAAACTGAGACAAAGTTCTTGCTCAAGCCCATAAGCAAACTATCCCATAGGAAATTGTCTACATAAAACAGGTTTCTTATTTCAGATCTTTAGGGCTCTTTTTTTATTAACTTTCTCCTTAGTTTAAACCCCAAAGAGGGGGTCTCTGCCCCTTCTTGACGTTTATTTTCCACCTCTGAGCACTTTTTAAACACAATATGCCACTTGACTTCCCTGTCAAATGCTGCCAATGTTTGATCCATAACATACTTTAAATTTCCTCACAAAAAACTTCAACTTGAAACTGTTTCATAAATTTTATCACATATATACCACCCAGGTTTTCAATCAAACAAAAGAGGTTTAGATTTAAAGTAAACAAACTAAGTGAGTGAATGGAACTGACAAGTGGACAAAGAGAAACAAGAAACAAACTTGTACCAAACCAATTCTACACACCATCAACGAACCAATTCTACACACCGCCAGCGAACCAATGCTCCACACCAACAACCTTTATTACTGATTGTATTATTTGAGATAGGAATCTACTGTACACCAAATCTGACCTCTATGCATAATTTCATGAATGTAATTCCATTCAATCAGACAGATTATATATAATTTGATACATTTAATACCGGTTCCTAACACGGACAATTTTCAAAAGAATACCAACATTGTACTTGCTTCCTGTCAAAGTAAGTTTAGGTCAAGGCATACACGTAAAATAAACAACTTGTACGTTTCTTGAATTTCAGTAATTTCAGTGTCAAGACTATAAGGCCAAGTAAAAAATAAAACATGTTTCACGTCCGGGTTTTCGAAAAAAAGGAGGAAGAGGGGGCTTTTTATTTTCTATTTTTTATCGCAAAATTGGTGTAAATACCCATACTTGGAGCTGTTTTAGCGTGTACAATAATGCCTGGAAAAAGGAGGAGGCACTTTTTTATTTGTTGTTCTGAGAGTTACACCCCCTCTAATGATCACAAAACCTTCTTAAAATGTTTGTTGTATCTTATCAAGGCTATAGAAAGCATCCCAACTTCCTAGACATGTTTTTTGAAAATTTATAACTGAATTTCAAAAATAAAAAAATATTTGAGGAAACCTCAAAAAAGGAAGCGGGAGGGGACGTGAAACATGTTTATTTTTTTATTTGGCCTAATATATGGGATTATTAGTAAGTAATACGAGTAAAAGACAATGAAAATCGGAATCCAAGCAAAACGTTTGAAGTTTTTGGCAGTTTTTAATGGAAATGAAAGATTAAAACTGCCAGCTGGAAATTATCCTGTTTCATACCAATAAGAAATTGACAAGACATTTTATATAACATAATGATCAGTACAGTGACATCATGCACGGTTTCTACGGTAACAATACTGACAGGTATTCACATTACAATCATTTAATTTCAGAGATTATCTTCTTTTATATTTCTTTCATTTTATGGAGTTCATATCAAACCATGTGTATCCAGTCATGTCCATGTATAAAGACTACTTTTTAAAAAGATATTTTGTCAAATCCAAGGATGGCAGTTTTTATTATTTTTTTTATTTTGATTGATTTGATTTCAGGTAGATCATTGGCCTTTACAGTTGGGTCAAAAAGTACCTAATTCCATGCTATGCTAGTTGCTGTACTCTGTATACCTCCTTCCTTTGCCAGATCAGATCTGAGATTGAAGGAAACTGCTACATATTGCTCCCAGGATGTTGCTCTAAACATGCAAGAACATTACATTCCTTTTTAAAGGGATTTTTGTTATCATTAATCTTGTACAACTAATAGTTGGTATTCAGGGTATAATTGAATGTTGCTCAAAACAAGCAAGAACATTACATTTCTTTTCAAAGGGATTTTTGTTATCATTTATCTTGTAGAACTTGGTTGGTATTCAGGGTGTAATTGGATGTTGCTCTAAACAAGCAAGAACATTACATTTCTTTTTAAAGGGATTTTTGTTATCATTTATCTTGTAGAACTTGGTATTCAGGGTGTAATTGGACAAATGAAGGAATGAAGTAAAATGTGTTCAGATAAAGCATTAACAAATTTGTGTGTAGACCTACAGACTACAGTCCTATACATTTTACTAATCATAGATATCTCATAAATAATGATTTTGGGCATGAGATTCTAATCTGCCTATGGGTTGTATGTACTTTCAATTTATTCAAATTAAGAACTTTAATTTGTAAACCTTTTTGTCAGAAGCAAACATTAATCAGCCTAAAGAATGGGCAAAATAGGAAATTATAGTGCCCAATTCCATTAATTTTCTGTAAGCTTATTTAACTATTTGCATATGAATAGTTTTAGAACTACAATTTCAACATTCCTGAATAAGTCTAGAACCACAATTACATCAACATGATCAAGAGTCAGAAAGTCCATACCAGATTAGGTCATGGATGGTCATTCTTTTATCATTCTTATTCACAAAGAAAGTAATTTAACTGAAGTCTTAGACCATACGAAATAGGGTCACTCTTCAGCTGACCCAAAATTATGACACACTATAGCTACCTTACAAAATGTATCCAGGAAACGTAGTTGTATCTGTTTATGGTTAGGAATTGCCTTTAATAGTTTAAATATTTTTGTGATTATGTCAAAGCTGCTTTACATCAACTAAAATGGACATCAAATTGTGACTGACAATATGTCGCGTACCTGACATGGTTACTGTCAAATTTTGATGCTTTAGGATGTAAACTTTTAAGATAAAGCACTTTTATGTTAAAATAGGCCTATCAGATAAGGTTATATAAGTCAATTTCGGTCAAAAAAGGTCTCTCAAAATTGGAGGATATTCATTTATTGAAGATGCTAAAAGCATACTGTCAATCTGGTAAAAATTGTTAAATCATTTTGCCATCTCTCATCCATCCATCATACATGACAGCATGTGTCCTGATTGATCAATTCATGTGTCTTATCAATGTTGTCAATGATAAAATCTCACAGGTGAAAGAAGGGTCAAAGGTGAAAGTTCATGTACGTGCTGCAGAGATGTATCTAAACTGACTGTAGGATGAGTAATTTTAATCGCAAATAGTTCATAACCATATTTTAGAATATACTAAATTATATGTAAAATACGAAAAAAATGGATTGTATGGTATTGGTTCAGAAAAAAAACCTTGAAAATTGTGTGAAATATTTTTACATGCAGAAAGAAAAATGCAATCCAAAATGCTCTTTCCAAATATTTCCCGAATATTTCGCACACATATCTGTGGGTAATTTCAATATCCTGGCATGTAAAGATAACAGAGATGTGATGATGGAGGTAGAACTTTTTGAATGACCCTTGTACATCTGTTTCTCAATTATTAATTACATCCATCAAAATTATTCATTTCATAATTATTATGATGTACGAAGCTCAAGAAAGTACATTGTACATTACTTTGTACTTTATAAGTTTACAGACCTATCCCTTTACTCATTCCAACCAGGGACGTGCCTAGCCTATTTTATTTAATTAATAAATCTCAGTATTTGCAGTAAGCCTAATGTGATTTGTGCATTACAAACTTGAACTTTTGCTTTGTGCCAAGATAATAATATAGGATTTAACCACAAATGGTGATGATAATAACAAAATATTCAATCATAAATGATATCCGAAAAGGGAGTAGCTGTCGGTACCTTTAATATTTTACCTCTTCATATCTTTTGAACTTTACCACTGTATAAACCACAGATTATAAAAACATAAAAATCATATCATAGAAAGAGGAGCGGCTGTGGAACTTTTTCAAAACAAAAGGCGCCAATATTATGTCACCATTGACCTAAAATATCAGCATTTTCTTATTTATCAATGCCTGGTATCAATGTTAACAAAATGTCAGACAGAGTCATTCGTTAACACCAATAAAGAAATGCACATCAGTCACAGAGGACTAATGATTTGTATATTAATGTTCCATCCCTCCAGATATAGCATGCAATGTAAGATTCAACAATTCCATGGAGTTGTAATTCCATCTTACAGTGTTATTCCAAAGATAACATTGTGCTTCCGTACATACAAATTTGCTGGTAAACTATTAATACGATTTTCAAATTTCTATTTAAAAAAAATAAAAGGATGTACCCTACATCTTGGGAACTTCCCGATCAATTCAATGTAAATTTGTACCCATATTTGCAACTAATTTGTATGAATATTTGAAATGTGTAAATATTTAACAAATCTGCAAAATTTAGTCATCATGTATTAAAACGATGTCAGTAGAGGGCTAATTGCACTGAATACAAGTAGTCCATTCAAGTGTTTGATTACCGGTCGTATATTGACACTGATATTGATCTGAATGTTTGCCGACATAAGTATAGAAGTGTTTCTTTTGTCTTTGTTGATTTCTCTCTTTGAAATGAATGATAAGTGAAATCGTTGCCATGGTAACATATGCTTTTGAAAGAGTTTGTGGTCTTGGTACACTCTGCGTAACCTTTTGGCCTGTAAACATATGGTCAGTGTTCCTGAAGCAAAAATAAATATGAAGTGTTGTGATTCTCCCTAAGATTTGTCATTCTTGTGAGTTCAGTGTTGTTTTCAATGTTTTTGGGCAAATTTAGAGCACTAAGGGCAATTTAAGCTAAGTACATGTTATTATTGTGAAGTTTGAACAAATTTAAAAAATAATTTAAAGATACACATAAATTTATTGTCACAATAGTCAAAAACGCTGATGTGAGCATGACTCTTTGAATGTTTCCAGACTCAGCGATTTGAATCGCTGCATGCCATCTCGCAATCCAAGTTAGCTGTCCAAATTTCAAGCTGTGCAACAAGGGCAAAACCTCTACGCTTTTATCCCCGGCAATACGAGCTGCTTCTGGTCACCACCGTGAATCTCACCCCAAGACTTGCATCTAAACACAGCTGAACCTTAACATAAACTATCCAACTCCATTAGGAATGAAAGTAGGGCTATGTTCTTGTGTTTATTATGTGTTGTAGGATGCCATTCATGTGGAGGAGCGTGATCTCTGGTATAATAATGAACAACATCCAGACTGTCTCGTCTAACTGCGATGTAGGTCTATGCGCACATTTATGTGTTTATGGAATAGTCAAAATGGCCTAGTTGGCACGCTGCTGTAATTCTTTCAAATTGAAAAATTGGATTCCTACGATGATTCCATAATAGTAGCTATTACTACCTGTGGAAACTTGCACTTTACAATATCGACTACAATTTCACCAAAAAGATAAATGACATATTTAGTTTCCTAAAATGTTACTTTGTTGAAATATAAAAGTTCCAATTTCCACCAAATACTTTTTTGCTATTTAGGTTATTAATCACCACATACGATTGAAATAACTGAATCGAAATTGGAATCTAAAATACCAAATTGAACGCAATCAACTTAAGTGACTTTGGAATCAATGTTAAATGAAGCAATCCATTAATCAAGTCACCCCTTATCACTTAAATCTACAACGCTGTTTAGAGCAAAGCAGCGTAATGCAGCACAGACTTTTAAATCTGATAGTGCTGACTTAACTATTATTTCTGGTACAGTATCATGTACTCTCTACCTGTGTTGATTTGTATTTAAAAATCGCAATTTGTCATGCCTGATTTTGTTGCGGTTCTTTATAACTTTTTTTTTTTTTTTTTCCAAGGGACCTTGACTCCCACACCTACACATTAAGCTTAGCTATTGTTAGCCAAATCTTTGGTTTCCAACCACAAAAATAACCTGGGACAAGACCTGGGATAGACAATGCCTAATCAATGGGATGACTCTGCACACTTTTGACAATTATTGTCTTTCTTTAGTTTTGGAAAAAAGTTCTTTTGAAATAATTTTTTGAGGTGATAAAAATCACTACTGTGGTTTTATTATAGCTAGCACTCTTGCATTTTTGTGGCAACCATTTTGAAAATTAAATTCAACCTTGGGTATTCAATTTATCATCTTAAAATTGCTGGGCATGATTATGATAAGTCAATTAACATTATTTCAAATTTACATTTAAAAAGAGATATAGCTGAATGGTTTTTATGACTTGTGAACCTATCAATTTTGTGAAAATGACTTGGGCAACCTCCATACACACCCAGGCCATACACCTCCGCTAGTGGCTAGCATGATATAAATATAGTGACAGTGCCTATGGACAGACCTACATGTGTAGGCCTTTCTCAATCGGAACATAATATTTTACATGCATCCTATTCTGATGGAGCATTATTTCTTCATTAACACTGTCAAAATTTCAAACACTAGATACAATAAGCTTACTAGTACTACACTACTACAGCCTAAAGTCATTTCCCTATTATACAATGGTTCGCCTCAAGTTGGGTAGTGATGTAGGTGCACATTTCGCTAGGCGCAATAGCAAATTGCGGTCCTCTGATACTGATGATGCCACTGACCACATTGTGTATCCAATAAATCAAAAACGGCACATTTTAAAGAGATAATGAAACAATACTATATATCATTTCTTGTGCTAGGATACCAGACAAGCTTAATCCTGGCAACAAAAGATGCGTCTGTTACCGCTATAGAAATGAAGCCATTTCACCAAATCATTATGTTTAATCATATGTTTGCATTTTTTCTAATTAATTACGTTCAAACTCTTTCACAGACATTCATCCAACACAGCACATAGCGTCCTAATGTAAAAATGCTTAAACATACTTCTAGTAATGAGGTTCTACTTCTCCTACCAGTTCCCATCAAGTGGGTTCCAGTTTGTCCAGAACCAATGTTGAAGTTAAATAAAAGATGTCTCCATTGAGATTGATAAAAAAGGATGCAAATTTTGATAGGTTGATTTCAAGCCCATCAAAAACTTATTAAACTAAACTAGATAAGAGTCTGTTTGGAGTTGACACACCCACAAGAACACCAGATAGGTCTGATCTTTACACACATTCATCTTTAAAGGGGGTGCAATTTTGTGCGGCAGGGATATCTCCCCAGAATTGACGCCCATGCCCACATCACCATACTTCAATCAAAACAAATTTTGCCAAAAAAGGTAAAATGACCACAAAATGTTTTCTACCAAATATCGCAACCACATTTTGCTAATCTTAGTCTATTTTGTTCACTTTGTAGGAGGCAGATTTCCTTGGCAAGACTTTGTGGTTTGGCAAGCAATTTGGCTATTCCATTTAAAATCCACAAAACCCATGTGGAAGATTTTGGAAATATCTTGTACAGGGGGGTGTGAATTTCAAATGTAATTAGCACATTAACTAAAAAAAAAAAAAAAAAAAAAAAAAAAAAAAAAAAAGTAGTGATTTATAGTGCGCTACGCACAGGCACAACGCCTAGCGTTGATCCACAAGCCTCAGCACACTTTACAGGTTGTCGCTGACCACTACGGCCCCACATCATTCCATAAACCATTTAACAACAAATCAGGGACTTTGCTGCTTCAAGAGCGCACACCCTAGACATTCCACAAATAACCATCGCAACCAGGATCAGCTCCCCGAGTTTCGTACGGGTTACAACGAGACAAATTAGCAGTGAGTTCCTTGTCCAAGGGAATTTCAAGCTAACTCAATTTTTCCACGAGAGCATATTATAGGCATCGCCAGGGTTCGAACCCGCAACCTCTCGCACCATAGTCGAACGCCTTATCGATTGAGCTAACTTGACTGCTAACTAACTGTACTTGAAACTCGTCCTCCCTCAGTGGAAGATTCAGGTTGAATCTTTCTCAGAGGGTGTATGAAATTCAAATGGAGTTGCCTAATGTTTTCATTCTATTTGAAATTCATACTCCCCCTGTGGAAGATATTTCCAAACTCTTCAAAAGGGGTAGAGTGGATTTTAAATGGAATAGCCCAATTGTTTTCCTTGTCATTTTGATCCATATTCAAACTTATCCATCAACCAGGGTGTGTTATACCCAAAATCAAAACCACAAGTTGGCATCTATTTTCAGCACACCTGAAATTGTTGCCATATCATACATCCCAGGCACCTGCATCTTGCATATTTTAAAGGATCTAACTTTTAATTTTTGCCGTAAGCTTCAGGTGTGCTGATAACCTATACTACCTGACTAATAACTCAGGTAATTGCATAGACAATATCATTTCTTAGATTTAGGGTAATTGATGCCTGAAATACACCCCAAATTTGTTTCAAGATGTTCAATTTTAGATGACGAAACAGCTGCAATAATTTAACAATTTGGGGTATATTTCAGGTATAAATTACCCTAAATTTCAGATATGATATTGTCTATGCAATTACTTTAGTTATTAGTCAGGTAGTGTAAGTTGTCAGAACACCTGAAGCTTATGGCAAAAATTCAAGTTAAGAATTTTAAGAAATTATATAGTATCTTGTTGTTTTATATCAAAATTTCCTTTCAAGCCACTAAACCTGTCATTTTTCTATAAAAAGATGCAACAGAGGCAAGATGGTCAAACAATGAGTAAACTAATCAAATATGACAACCTAAACAAAAATGACCAAATAAAGAACAAAAATTCAAAAATATTTTGACCAAACATGATATTTGTTCACTTTTTTAAAAATTCCCATTACCAGAGTGCAAAATCCCCCTCATTTGACCAATGAATGAACTTCATTCATTACTTTTTCATGGCTAGTTACATTCCGACATTTTAAACTCAAGCCAATTATTTTTTCGTTTCAAAACATATCAGGTATTTGTATCTTTGCATTCCTTTGATACAACCCATGTTTTGACACCAGAGAGGTAAAGTAGCCTTTCATACAATCCGATCTGAACAAATAATATTAACCTTGACTTTTCCCGTAATCGTGCTAATCTCTACAAAGCTCCCATGTCTCTTCATTCACAAAACTATACAATCACGCTTGACTTTTCTCATTGCAGAATGTAACACATCTATAACGATCGAACCAAGCCCATCCGACTTAACAATGCCACGAATTATGACATAGAGCAGATAGAGTGAGGATAAGCCAAAGTGACAAACTGTAAGCCAACATGAGCTGAAGCAAAAGGTGCCGCAATAACCCTACAGGGCCAGAACAAACCGTGTTCACTCTAGAGTTTCACATTCAAAACTTCACCAATTGGAAGAGTCAGAATTATGCACCTTAGGGTGGTAGGCACCCTATAGGGCAGTTACAGGTATGGGCTATTCAAAACTGTCCCTGAAGCGGTGCCCTTATTAGTTCAAGTAGCATTATCCACTCATTGACCATATACCACCAATGAATGACCAATGGTGCCAAATTTGGCACATTTGTGTTGTCCTGCAAGGTAATCAGAATTGAGATCTCAAAACTGAGGAGCCCGACCATTAATTACATCGGCCAATTTTATACAAATTAACTCAACCAATACACCTCTTATTGCACCAGTTTGTTCCGCAATACACATTACAATCTTGATTGCAATTTACAGACTTTATCGATAATTGTCATTAGTAATCAGCCGGGTGGTATAGTCAACTTTCGCAGGATGTAAAAAAAATCAGGGATAAATCACTTCCAGACGGGGTAAAAAAAGTCACGCTCATGAACAATGCCCTACAGTTACAATGTATCCATTCTTAAAAGTACCTGATAGACATTCAAAAGGTTATGAACCTCTCTGATTCACGGACTTTTACGTTACACAAAGAAACTTCTAACACCTTTCCACTGTCTCGATCTAACCTCCTCATAAGACTTGAGGTGATTGCTATTTTAACATACATAAAGAGCACATAATTTGAGAGAGACTAGCATCCTTGTCATTTGGCATTTCCTGGCCCTTTGGTCCAACCGGGGGTCCAACGTGAAAGCCTTTGAGCTTTGAGGAAGAATTTCCAAGATGGCCGTTCTCTAAAGTGCCATCCCTCTGGCACCATGGCAACCTAGCCATAACTATGTTGTAGGTAAAGGTATGGTGATGAAGATATCAACACCTTGAAGCGGTGCTCTCAGTCTCAGCTGATGAGGACACAAGTGTATCTGCAGGAGTACAGGTGCAAAGTTAAGGCCACCTAAAGGTTATTCTCAGCTAATTGATGCCCAGGTAAACTCTGCTCTGAGTAAATAGCATCTTCTCTACATTTTTGTTGCAACATTGCACCTCATACAGCTGCAGTAACAACCTAGTATAAGCCATGCTTTCATTCTCAGTGAAATATATAGGCCTATACCTTCACCAAATATCAATCAAAAGGCTAAAAAGAATACAATCCAGTTTGCCCCTAAAATTATTGTGTGCACTTGTATAAAACTAAAGTATGAGAGAAGTTTCTCAGGCCATATCTTCCGTTTTTCAGACAATTTCTAATCATGCAAGTTTGCAAATTGTTGCGACACTAATTAGGAGGTCAATACCCCTGACAACCCCAAAGGGATGTCTCACTCGAATTCAACAACCATAACAGAACTGATCCCTGAGCACCAAACTTGTCCTGTTTATAATTACCTGTTTGTTTGTCCACTTCCAGACTGTAAGCTTTCTTTAGTGATCTATAGGCTCTATAGGAATAAAAGTGATCAAAAAATAACAAAGACTTGTTGTCAAAACAATGAGTCATTAGCATAAGCTTAAGTTTGTGTTCCCAATCAACCTGCTGATGATTGACATTATGATGACAGACGATAATTACGTCAAAAGTTTATTAAATTTGAGTCTGCTGTGGCAGGGACCACTATACACTAGAAGATTAGTCACATTAATCAAAGATCCTTTGCATTAATGAAGCACCCACAAGCCGCAATTGTCAATATTCTGTATATAAGTTATAACTACCGTAAAACCACAGATTCTGGATTTTTCTCCAGGATGATCTGAAATCTAACTGATTGGCACCCTTAAATGCATTGATTCCACATGAAATAGCCATGATAATGTATGTTAGTTAATGTACCGTAATGTTAAGAATTTAAGCTGCATGTTCTGTTCATTTCAAGTAGACCCACTTTCATTTATGTTATCAATGGGCCAATCTAATGGTTGATGCCTGCAGCTCAGAAAGAAACCAAGAACATACTAAATTACCCAAAAAGGATGCCAATAATTAAATTCAAGTTCAGGTTGTACAATGTTTGGTTTAAATTTCTACTATTTTCCAGGGGTAGGCCTGGATGGCCTTTTGACTGCTCCTTCTACAATAAATGCATAATTTTGTAAATTGATTATGGAAATCCAGTTTATTGATTTGATTATTGATAATGTTCATAAATACTTTGCATTTCAATACTTGCATTTGTGACTAATATTAAAGCTCCATTCAGGATCTTCATTTTGACAGGGCACTAAAACAAAATTTGAGTTAAACTAAAAATGGCTTGCCCACATCTTTCAACTTGCAGCCTACAACTCAATGAACCTGAACCATACCTACACAGTCTAATGGTTTGCACTTCCCTGGTCTAATGAACACTAGCTCATTGGCCTTTTCATTGTCAAAAGGGATTTATCCCATCATCCCAGAGCCTTTAATGTTTAAAGCTTGACCTAGTAAGTAGACAGATTTATTAAGTATATAATTCAAGAGTTAGTTGACCATTTTTATTGAAAATTAAAACAATATAATGTATTGTAATACATGAAGCCCTACCTGAAAGTTGAAGAAAAGCTAGTTCAAGTTTATACCCATATCCCTGGACCCATATGGTGTATTTAATTTCAGCATCACATAAATTTCATAATCCCTTTAGTTATGAGTCTAGGGGGATCGGACAGCTAATAGAACATTCATGCTTTAATTCCCTCATGATGTAGGAACCTGAACTTGAAGTTCTCAACAGGTGGGGATGTGTGTGTGAATTTACGAATGTTTATTTTTACAAATTTGTAAATTGAGGTAAATAAGTTAACCATTTTGTTTAAAACACCTTATGCAAATAAATCCTTTCACATTTACGGAAACAGTATTCTGTTATATAAGAAGCATAGTTTGAACTTGAACAATACAAGATTGCATAACAACTGAAAAAATCTTATGACATATAAAAACAAATAAAAACCAATATTGACATTAATTGTGATTGAAAATTCCAGAACTAAAGATCACAAAAAGTGCAATTGAGGGGAAGGGGGGAAATGTGAGCACAGACAGGGGTTTATTAGCTATGCCCCCAATGGGTGGAGCATGTGCTCTAACTGTCACTATGTGGATCATGGGTAACCATGTGTAACTACATTCATCAATGCTGATTTCCACCTGTGGTTTGGATAAGGCTGAACTTGAACTTGTAGGCCTATAAATAACAAGTCAATTCTCATAAGCATCAAAATGGGATGGTTGTTGGTGACAATGTTAAGCCCATGTTCATTACACATGGCATGCAGTCATGTTCTCAATGTATGCAATGAATTCATAGATAGATTATTTGTATAATTTGATTTTCGTGTATGTGCATGAATGATATTTTTATTAGTTCTAGATTCTGGTTAATTTTGCAATCTCTCATTTTTATTACCATTTTTGCTGTAGTAATATACCTACTTATACTTAGTTCCTTGTTTTTGGCTAGGCGCTTAGAATCTTTCTCCTTCTTTTTTGAACATTATAAATGTAGGTGTATTTTATAATTTTACTAAGTAAGCAAACTTTGACTGAACTTATTTCTTCTGTTCATACCTGAATAATGAATTCCCCTCCCAGGGTCTGTCACGTTCCCCTCTGCACTGAATAAGTGCTAAGCCTAAATGATGAGAGTGCAAATAACCCTTAGTATTCCAGGTATTTTAGGCCTACAAAGTGAAATGTCATAACCTAAAAGTTTGTTTGTTTGCTTGTTTTCTCTATGTTTGTTCCACCTGTTCATCAACATACACCATTAAATGAGTAAGTGGTAATGTTCCATCAAATTCTTTGCCAAGTATGCACCTGAGTAGAAGTCAACTTAAAAGTAGAACTTGACCAATTAACGTCAGTCTGCACAAACTTACGTCAGACAAACCGTAATGACATCTGAACACTATTTAATACACCAACAATGAAACCACACTGTAATAATGTGCTTCCCTCAAAATTTTAAAATGATAGATTTTATCTGTGTCCCGTCAAATCAGCAGAGACTACACAGAT
The DNA here is from genome assembly GCF_039555335.1 of Amphiura filiformis. Taxonomy (NCBI): domain Eukaryota; kingdom Metazoa; phylum Echinodermata; class Ophiuroidea; order Amphilepidida; family Amphiuridae; genus Amphiura; species Amphiura filiformis. The sequence goes on along the minus strand of NC_092636.1, from coordinate 45,221,338 downwards.
ACACTTGATGAGGGGGGAGGGGGCACTGTCATCTTCAACGGAGGTAGACACTGATTAATTCCAGCTCAGTTGGGTCTGATACATTGCTTTGTCTCCTGTCTCTACACAGACCATGCAAGAAAAACTGACATTGCTTTAATACGGTGGAAGTACACTAGACATGCTAGTGACGTTGAAGTGTTATTTTTGCCAGCAACCCATGCCCTTCTCGGTGATCTTCCTCTCCGAGTAGCGTGCTCGTCTTCGGATACACGCATGACCCATTTTATCTTGTCTTTAGACAAAGACATTAATGATGATGTTTACAAAATAAAGACATTATTAGTTAAGTGCTATCTAGTATCTAATGTAAACTTGGAAACAGAAACAATGCATAAATAAACATAAAAAGTTTCAACTTAGTCTTCGGTAAAGTCTGTATGTGTTCAATGCAATTCCACTAGGCCTATACCTAACTGAGATTGCAGAAATGTTCAAACACAGTGCATTGTCATGTCACATGAATTAACATATTATTTGCTGCATGTTTTAAGATCAAATACCTTGTACTTTACTGCTCAACAATCCAATGACACAAATAACATAGAGGACTATCATATGGGGCCTAGGCCATAAACACAAAATGTAACCCAACTTGAGCACTATTTGTCATTTTGATGTAACAATGTCCAGCCTAGGCCTTGATTGTACAACCGGACTTCATAGACTACCAATTTCCTGATACTTGAGACCCAAACACCACATCGAATGTTTCCTATTGTTTTCCCTGTTTCCTTCCCAGATCTATAATAGGCTATACTTCAATATTTATATTACTTCTTTCAGCCTACGCTGATAAAATATAAAAGGCCTACCAAGTTTGCAAATCAAGAAGATTGTTGATGTAATCCAAGTTGCACGTTTGAACTCATGCTCTGAGCAACATACTTCTTTTCCCACATTACCTCAACACAAATAATTTTATTCCGATTTCACCCATCAATCATTCTCATCTTCATCTGTTGAGTTCCAGTAAGTTAGGGACCAACTAGGCAACTACTGTCACTTAAAGAGGAAGCCCCACCAGAGTAGTTCTTCTGGGGTGAACCAAACCTGCCTGGTTATCAAATTAATCAGTGAAAAGGTTATCTCTGAATTTGACAGGTGCTAATTGGTACTTTAACGTTATTGCATCAATTAGCACCTGTTAAATTCAGAGATAACCTTGTCACTGATTAATTTGATAACCAGGCAGGTTTGGTTCACCCCCCAGAAGAACAATCCACAATCACCACAATTCCAAAGGCCTTTATTTAAAAGTCATAGCCAGTGGCTAGACCCACAACACAGAAGCCCCCCCCCCAAATTACATGGGCCAGGAATTTGCTTCAAACCAAAAGGTTATCAATAACCACACCTGATCAAGATAGGCCTACACTTTATACTATTACATGTATTATTAAAACATGCACTAATAAAACTTTAAGCGACAATCATCGTCCATCTTGTTTGAAGTATTTTCGGCAACCAATGTTTTCACAGGCAGCCTACTCCCTAGTAACTAATAACATATCAGATTCGGTGCATCCAAGTAGACTTCCAAATTTCCCATCATGCATCTGACAAAATAACATTCCAATTTTGAAAACCTTCACACTGCAAATTAATTCTGTCATTCCCATTTTCATGAGATAATAATAAAAAATAATCACCTGATTCTCAGAAACAGAAGCTTTCCATCGCAGACATATTTTACGATAATCATATTATTGCAATTTGTAAACAATGGGAATGATCCAACAATAAATCTAAGTAAATCTCACTAGACATCAGACAACATTAAAAGCGACATGACATATGCTGTGTACTTTCGATTAACCTCTGATTAATACTAGAATTGTTGATGCAATGACTTCTTTGTGCAACGATGGTAATGTCAGGCTCGCATGGGGATTTTTTGTGGGAGTGCAGAATTTTTTTAAGTGGACTTTTTTAGGTGAGGGTGATTGTTTGAAAAGTACACATTTTTCCCAAAACTTTTACCTTTTTTTTAAAAAATTATTTCGCTTGCTACAATTGCAAATGAGATTTTTTTAACTGTTGTAAAAAAAGTGGACCTTTTATGGGGGGTGCATACAGGCCTTGGTAATATGTGACGTGTCATGTCAAAAGGAGACACTTTTGGGCAGGTTATAAATTTTGAGCTTTTTACATATCTTAAATATAGAGATATTTTGCTCCACAATGCCGTTTTCCCAAATGTAATCGGACATTCCTAAGCGAAGATATTGAGTTCGTAAGTTATGGTATTATAAAATTGGAAATTAAGATATCGGCCTTTTAAAATATTATTGACAATGTTGAGAGTAGGAATTATCTTGAAAAATGTCTCAAAAAATACAAGATGCCAGTTATATTCGGGTCTGAAACTATCAGACAATATTTTTAACATTAATAACATCACAAATTCGCAACAAACCGAAATTGTGAAAAAATCACCCCCGGATAGATTTTTGGCTATTTCTCCATTTACGATCCTGCCCAAAAGTGTCTCCTTTTGACATGATATGTCACATATGCTTATACTAGTTTCTAGCTAGCTGATTTTATAATTTCAATATGACTGTGTTGATTTCCTACAAAATATAGAAATATAAATTGAATCAATTGCAATACATTGAACTCGGCATTTGCTATCATTTATTAAATCTTATTCTCAATGGAGAACATATTAATATCACATTCTCATGTGTATCTTAAAGTTAAGTCAAAATATTTACTAGTATTTGGTTGAAACTCAAATTTAAAGGAAATCAGGGTATATCAAAACTTAACTTATTTAGGAAACACTTATTTGGGTTCAAAAATGAGGGAAAACCAATATTTGATCAATAAATCAATAACTACTTGCCTTGAGTTGCTGAATTTTCAGTGCAGTAGTTGTAGTCCTTGCCCTATAATATACATATCTTACTTGCTTAATACCAATGCGCTATAATTTTTGAGAAAAATGCAAAAATAGGCCCAAATTGGCCAGGGGTGTAGTACCCCCTTAATCCCTGTGGATTAAATGTTTTTTCCAACATATATATCAAATTAGCACTGGTATTTGAAATACCCTACTGTTTTAACAAGACTTCAAAGGATTCCAATTCAGTAAGAATCAGTGAGTCCATTCTTGCACTGATTCTCTTATCAACTTGGTTTGCAATTTGCAAGAATCAAAATGGACTCTTCTAAAGTCATGCTCATTCTGCATGTTCTAAACACACTCTAAAGTAACGACAATCTTTCAATTCTCGCCAGAAGAGTTTGTGAATTCAGGATAAGCACAACAAAATATAAACACAAAATTGAACAAACTTGCTAAGATCGAAGCTCTTTAGAAACAGGATTTGAGTGTTTGTATTTTTGCAAATTCAGCAAGCACAGTTTGCAGATCAACCATGATGCAAACTTGTAACCTGTTAAATAACCAACTGCAACACAATCCTGTTTATCTACCACTTCAAGCATAACACAGCTCCAAACAATTTTTTGTTGACAGGATTAAGGTAGAAATAACACTTTTTGAATTATATTCTGACTTCACTCCTAGACCCCCTGAGGCGAGGGATATTTTTTCCCATATTCATGATCTTCATTGTATCAAGACTGACTTTTTTTGTAAATTTTTTGCCCTTTTTCAATGCAACAGAATATCATTCATTTGTCATTTTTTCTTTTATTGCTTGACTTGTGATATTCTACAATAAAATAGTTACTGATGCCGAAAGTTTGAAGGTGTTAACGAGACGTGTTAGATTGATCCGATCACGTCCACGTCTCTGGTCATCAGCATTCCTTGAGCGGTCAAGTTTTAAGTCCAGACAATAAATTTATGCTTAACTTCCCAAAATTAAAATCTGATTAACGTTCACAACAAAAATATACTACGACCTATAAAATGGAATGGATTTGGGGCTAAAATAGCAATTCTTAAACCCGATCATGGTTGACACTATAATATATACATAACCTAATAAAATGGATTGATTTGAGACTAAAATAACATTTTGTGACTGAATATTTTACGTAAAAGAAACAAATTGTAAGAATAAGCCCATTTGGGCTGTAATAATGAAGCTCATAAGCAATGGTAAAATAACTAGCTTCATTGGAACAAGTTTACAACGCACCATGAAGGTGAAGGGTTCCAGGCTGACATTCTCTTGATGCATTTGCTTGTATTTATATGATCCAAGAAAATCACACTCAAATGCTATACTCTTCATTGCATAACATAATCTTCTAACCATCTATTTAGGGGGATCTGATTCAACCCTCATCTGTTAGCAGGCAGGTTACTGTTACCAACATGACTTTGTACTGACTCCACATGCATTTAGCCATAATAGTCCAAATCTCTACAAGGTGTCCCAAAAGATTTTGTACCGGTACATGCCACAACTAAAAGCCATCCCAAGATAATTTAAATTTGCAATTTCAATGTCTTCTTTAATCAAACTAAAATATTTTGGTGATATGTATTGGTGTCTTGATGAAAATCAAATAAACTAAAATATATAACAAGTGGATCTTGTATTGTGGAACTTGTTGAAAATCAAGCAGAAACTTGAAAAATATCATGAAATCTGTTATGACATAAAAGGGTTTTTAAACCCTTTTATGTCATAACAGATTAAATTAAAATTATTTTGAGACAACTTGTAGGACATGCATTACAGGAAGTTGCCAATAGTGCGCTATAGAATGATTCACAACATCAAATCTTACTCGCATCACAATTGAATCCAGGACCATTAAATTTTACCATCATGTCAACTTTGAAGTTCAGTATTGACATACATATATGCTTCTATGCTGTGTGGCGCACTATTTCATTTTACTTAACTGATTATGAAATTCAGAAATCTATAATAAGCTCCGCACTTCAATATATTCACCCAATTATTGTCCCTTCAAAGTGCAAAAATAAATAAAATGATATGAAATTGCATGAAAAACATAAATGCAATCCGTTTATTTTCATAGCCTAAGTCTTTGGCCCTCATGCTGTTTCCAATCCAATATCCAACTGTCAAATTCACACCCTGATATTTATAATCACTATTAGATCATTGCAATTTACAAGTAAAATAAACATTTTAAAATCCAAAGTTAACTATTCAACACTTTTCTGGTGCAAAAATTGTATTTATTAACTCTCAGATCAAAAGTCTCACCGCCATCTAATAATAACAAATCTTAAACTTTCTTTTCACTGTATAGGCCATAATACCTAGCACTAGTCAAGTGTGGAATATCTGCAACCACAAAATAATCTGGATTTGTCTTGAGATTTTTTGCAGAATAAGCTGATTTTTTTTTCAAATACTTGTTCAGCCAATCATATCACAATATTTACATGTGTTTGGCTATAATGACACTTATAGAAGATATGTCTGATTTTATAAAAGTTGTAGTACCAATTAAAAGCTCTAGTTTGTCTCACTCTACTGAACCAATTCTTTAACAAATCCCCATTACATCTTTATGGAATCATTTACCTTAGATATTAAAGTTTTAATATTCGGAATTTTGCAATACCCAAGGACTCCAAACATAATTATTCAAATCTATGAAAAGTTTTATCAAGAAATAATAATACAAAGATATAATAAAGCTTTTCAAGATTACAAAACTTGAAAACCTTCAAAGCTGTTTAATAAACACCTGATTTACACATGTACATTTCTGCTCAAAAAGTTATGTCCATTCTCCATAATACAAAGTGTTACATCTATTGAATATCTCATGACAATGCAAAGGGATACAGACCTCTTTTACCTTTATTAACCTAAATTACCTTAAATTAGGTGTTATGCAGCCTTGATTGACCTGAAACTGCCATGGGGTGTGGATGTGACTAAGCACCAATCAGATCTTCTATTCTACCCATATCCTACACAGTCTCATCCTTCTAGCAAAGTTCAAAGAACATACATTCAACAGTATGTACTGAACTTGACCATTTGGTTTTTAGGAGTGAAGATCAACCTCACTCCAAGTATGTATAATCAGTTTTTAAGTAGCCTACTAGTGCGATATGAACTGTGTCTATGGTGGGTTGTACTATTTGATCCCCAAGTAGTTTGAACATCTTTACCGGTGTGTGTCCATGTCAAATAAAACTCATCTTCCCTCCAGCACGCAGATGGTAACCATGACCGCCAAATTGCTCCCTCATATCTGTCAGCGCAATTTATGATTTTATCTACATATTTGACGAAAAATTTCCCCTGTCGTTAGTCCATGGCACAAATTGTAGCATTTTTTTGGCCTGGGGGCGCTTCTATCAAAGGCTGGCTAACAATAGGCGAGTTAAGGGCTGTTTTCATTCAGTATGGAATTATAACAAGCTGCATATGGTAACAAGGTAGTTCCTAGGAGCTTGATTTCCCATAATTTTCACCTACGGCTGATTTCTGACACTGACATCTTCACTTTCTCACCTCTCATCGTGGCTCTTAATTTACACACTTTAAATTTTGACACCAAGTGTTGACAAAAATACACAAAAAAGTTTTTATATGACAATCAAACTTTTTTTATCCAACACATGCTTACATATTTTTTATGGCTTTTATAATATTTGATTCATATGTCAATGCAGTATGATGATCTTGATTATAATATAAGCCTATTTCCTATTTTCAAACTTTTTTTTATCCAACACATATTTACAAATTTTTTATGGGTTTTATATCACAATAATACTTGATTCATATGTTAATGCAATATGATGATACAGATTAATAGTGAAAAAATAATAAGCCTATTTTCCTTTCATATAGGCCTACAAATCTTGCTATGAATAATTTTCTTTTCAAATTTACAGTAAATAATGATAAAGTCACAGTGTAACTGATTCACAGAATGAAGAGATTTATAATTTTCTTTTCAAATTTACAGTAATTAAGAAACTTATCTGAGAAAGTCACAGTGTAACTGATTTACTGAATGACAAAGATTTAAATAAAATATGATTCAATGCACTAAACTTCCCCAACAGACAATAAACGTATACAAGTGCATTAGAAGACTTCAACCCCATATATTCAAATTTCAAATTCTTCAAATTGTAAATCTATGACCCAATTTTTTGCTCTCATAATTATGTGATAATTCAAACAGACAAACAGCCTGAAAACAAGTGGTATGTACATCACTGCATGATACATCATGCTTCAATTATCGTTTTCCATCTTGATGGTAAATTTGGTGCATGTGGAACCAAATTACTGATTGCTCACATAACTTGTTGGGTATTTGGAACTGTCAACTTGTCTTATTGAAACAGGACATGACCTATAATGCTTCTTGCATGGAAGCATCCACTTATTCCTATCCTGCATGCAATTCTCCTCCCCAAAGACAAAGGTCATTAACCTCCTAACACTTATAACCTAACACATTGACCTCATACATTGTAGTTAATCAATCTCATCCACCAGGAACTTGGGTCAATTCCTTCACACCAATTAAACAAAGGCACCAAATGAACCATGTCTTGGGTGAAGAGATTGATGACACATAAAAATCACACCTGGTGTCATTGAACTTCAAATATGACTGCCCTGTGGGACATTTTTGGCTACTGCAGCCTAACAAAGGTGATGACATTGTAGTAAATATTTAGTTGACCTTATGAGGTAACTTGGTTTAAGAATAACACTTTGTCAGTCACTTAAATGTCCACTTGTAGTTGAGAGAAATACAGTCTAATGGGAGATACATGTATATTGTCACAAAAGTGATATTGCACCAAAATGGGGTCCTTTTATAATTCTTCAGCGAAATATTGTCCCTCTCTCAAAGTTCTTCAGCAGTCTGTAGGCCAACATAAACAGTATGTGTTAGCACTAAACATGTTAAAATCGCAATAATTCTGATGTTTGTGCATTTATACAGAATGAACCCCCCCCCCACCATCCAAAAAGTCATACTCCACAACGTGCAGTCAAATTTTTAGCTTTGATTCTTGACTGACGCTTTTTTAACTATTTTGGCAGATAGTGAAGTGACTGACCTAGAAAGCTGTCCTGAACATGATATCAGCACCTCCATACCAAAAATCTCAACATTTTCTGACAATCTCTGAGGTACCTATCATGTTCCGAGTCCTTTTTGCTACAAATGATATTTCGATTCATGCAACTGCTTATCAGTGGTGACCCTGCTACTACTGACTTGAATGTAGTTCAATATGCCCTGAAAAGCGCCTTTAAATTACTTGTCACATGCTATGGAAGGGTACTTTCATTTACGACATCAAACAAAAGATCGCTTAATTTTTAATTTTCGTCAAATTTAATACACTATTAATAACAAAATTACATGTATTATGAGTGGCATCGTCGTTATTTAAACTGAACTCATTTGCCCTCAGATCTTAACAAGGTTCATTTCAATAGAGTCTTTCTGAATGGAAATTGAATTGATAATAGGATTACATCAGTTCAGATTAGTTGCAATGTATATGCTTCTTTCAAATTGTTAACTTTTTATTATTGCAAAAATGTTTCAAATTTGATATGAAAAAGAGAACTCATGTCTGGGCTGGTATTGAATGCTTACTGGTCTGACTATCTGCCCAGGAAACACTGCCGGGCCAGGCAGCATGTTGCCTGCGCAGGCAACACAGGCTTTGGTAACTCTTCCGAATTTGGCAGATTAAGCCCTAAATTGTTTATTGTGATTTTATAACAGATTGGTGGAAATTGTTCTTTTACACACATGTAGCTACATGTACATTGACAATTTTTCCGAAAGAAACAGCCCCGGGATATAATATAATTTTTGGCAAGAAGATTCATACTGGCATGTCTCAAACTTGAAAGAAGCAATTCAATTCTCACAAATTGAAATTATCAGGATTAATCCAAAGCAACAGAAGTGCATGACACAGTTTGTGTAACCCTACAAAACACTTGTCTTTAAATTTATGCATTTTTGTAATTCATATAGTTTCAAGATCTTTATGAATTTGTTGAATATTTGTTTAAAATACAACAAATTTGGACAGGAATCAAGAATTATGTTTTAAATAATTTGAGCAAATGACGTTTGTTTGGAGAATTTGATATGGAATATTAATTGAAATGTCCAAGAAGTTAATAAAACACAGTATATTAAGAAATGTATCATTACTAGTCATCTTATTTTGCTGAATGCCACAGATAGTAGCCATCAATCAAAAGAAGCAAGCTACTCGACCTTTTGCACAACAAAATTAGTGCTGCAACACAAAATGTATAACAAGAACAAAATGTTCTAGATTTGTTGTTGACTAATTGCCAAAAGATCAGCTCATTAGGCAAACAGATGTCAAAGTTCAGGAAGGGAAGGGGTCGGCAGGTCAAATATATATATAAATAATTGCACTAATATATGCAAAACCGAGGGAGCTATAGCCACATTGCCCCACTATAAGACCTACACTTTCAAGTCTTTGTAATTTGAATCCTAACTTCTTTCCATTTGCATGAAATAGATATTAAAGGCTTGCATCTTTAAAGCATCATGGTTATTTCACTTTAACATTGACTGATATCTCCATAGACTTCTCCTATCTCATATCCAAACAAGTTACAGCTTTAGAACCGATTTACAAATCTCGGTCATATGGAGAAGGAGCACTAAAACCACTATCATCACTTTCCGAAGACGAAATGTTAGTAATGTCGTCATGGTTTTGGCATGAGCCTTAGTATTACCCCTGTATAAAGAAGTTCAAACTCATGGGGCTTTAGAAGCTGTATTCTTTTCACCTAGCCCAAACATAGAAAGCATAATATTATGACAAGGCAGCAGGTAGATCAGGCAACAGGTGGGATTGAATGTAGTCATCACTTCATGATTATTTTAACACAAGTACACCATATGCATGCATGACTATCAGATGATCATATTTCTCATTCAACATGACATTTTCATCATTTTATATGATCATCAGATCATAGATACCCACTGTTTTCTCACCCACAAACAAAGTCTTCATAATTTTCATGAAAGGTGCAAAATTTGGAAGAGTTGATTACACCTAGAGGTAGCCATGGTAGCAGCACCATGGTCAACTGGACTGCTCAGTGCCAGAAGTGGGTAAGTGCAAACACTGCCCTGTGAACATTTGGCAATTTTATACACCAAGTATATTGTACTGATCTACAATGGTAGCTACACATGGCAACTATTGCACTTACCCACTTCTGGCGCTGAGCAGTTGAATTGCACGCAGCAATTGCAAACCAAACTCAATAAACTACATTTCGTAACAATTGTTTGCAAGATAAAGGCCCTGGCTGTGAGTAACAGGCGACTTAGACTAGCATCTGCTTTGCTTGTGCTAATGGACCACATGTTTCGCTTATGCTAAATGAGGGCGTTGCAGTCTGCAAACTGAGCTAGTTTTTTAAAAACTTAAACAATAATGTAACAATGTACAATGTAGGTCGGTAAACAAGTGCAAGCTTCAGAAGTTTTAAAAAACAGCACTGAAAGATGCAGGCTAAACATCAACAATTTGAACAAATCAATAAGCAAACAAACAAACAAACAAATAAATAGGGCCTATCAAGGTAACAATTGACATGCAGTCGACCACAAACTGAAGTTGATAAAGCGTTTACTATTTTCTACAAAATATTAGCAAAAATTGTCAAAGTGCTCATTTTCGAGTGTGTAAATATTTGCGTTTGAACCTATTCGCTGGTTTTTAAGTTCACAATTTTGAGCTTTCGTACACATAGTCATATGCATGAAAGAGCATATTAATTTTGAGGGTAGTTGTTGGGCGCAAAAATTATCGTTTCGAAAAAAATGTCCACTTTTTACAGTATTTATTTATTTCCAACAAAGATTGGGACAGGAAATGCGATCTTTTGACAGGGCCAGTGTTTTGGGTGAGTAACTTCATTGAATAGCTAAAATAGATAGTCCAGTCACATATGATGAATCTCCATCTATCCATTCCACAATGGTTTGATGGGACTTCTGGGGGTTGCAAGAACTTTCCTGTCAGGCTAAGAAGACAAATGACCTCAGCTAACACTAATTATGACCTGGCTACAAATTGATCAGAATTGGCAAAGTCAAAAACTGACATAAGCACAATAATCACAATACCCTCAACGTCAAAACTTTAAAAGGACTATTTTATGGGTACTTGATTGTATTCAAAAAATGACTGATTACTATGATTGAAATGTTTTCTAACAATGTGGCTGCTATGGTTACTATTTAAAAAACCGTGGGCAGCAATATTATATTTCCCACTGCATATTGGTAGCAGTAAAATATGAAGATATGTTCACGTTCAAATGATCATTTATCAATGTTGTTTCATCACGAAATGTTGAGATTGTGGTCAAATTTATCATCTACCGAAACCAAATTTAAAACTAAACAAAAACAAATATATGACAAAAAGATAATTCTGTGGGTACATCCATTGACATAAACAAATCAAGCAAATATGACAACATCCATTCAAGTTTCTCAAACTGAAACTCTAAATATTATTTTATTTTACACTTTTCAATCAACTTTTGTATGCATCTATATTACTTGATAAAAATCTAGACCAAGAAATTGATGTATTTCCGTAAAACCTCATTTAAGGTTATTAATTATTTTAAACTGTTGTGATTTGGTAGTTAACAGCATCTTACGAATGGTAGTGAGCTTTGGCAAAAACTGCATTGCTCAATTCATAGCGAGTGTGTAGAAGAATTAAAATATCACAGATATACTTTTATAGGTGCTGCGGTTCTTGAGTTACGTTGTAAAGAGGGCTGAAACAACAACACTTTTGTAAAATGTACATAACTCATTAACAACAATAAATTAAGCAAGTTTGTAAAGTATACGATTTGTAGAATGAACTTTTGCAAAACATCAAGGTGTTATTTTTCAATAATATATTGATCTAGATAATGAAAATCGATTTTTAGGATGCTTCGACCAACAATACCTTGTCTACCCTTAAATCTCAAACAAGCCAAACTGTACTTGCATATAGGCCTAGGCCTATAGCATGTGTCATGCGCATTGATCCGGCTTGAATGTGGGGGGCAATCGGTCTGAATTGTCAGAAAGTGGCTGAAAAGAACAAAAAAAAAGGGTCATTTTGCTGAAAGGTGGTGACATCCAATGACCCCTTTTATCTTCCTTTTTAGCTAAAAAAAACACATCATGTTTTGGGCCAAAATAGATTAAAATTGAGTAAATTTCACCTTCATTTTGGAATAAAATAGTCTGATATTGAAAATTTGGAATTAATTAAATTAAAAATTCCAATTTTTAGAAGCCTTTACCAAAATTTAACAACTCTCTTTTCTGACTTGGAAGCTTGACAATAGGAAGGTGTAAATTATCCCAAACTAGGAAGCCAGTGGCATTGCTATTGACTCTATTGACATTTAGTTATGATTTATGTCATCCTAAAACACTTAACACCACACCAAATATGATTTTGATTCAAATTCAAGGTTTGCACCATTGAACCCATAGTAAAATATCTGTAGACTTTCCATAAACATTTTGTAGACCTTGCTGTCTGTAAAAGGTCTTCAATCATAATCAGTTTAATGTCCAGGATTTTGTTAATGATTTTATCAACAATGGCCTTTTAGATTATGATGAAATTTATGTCCACATGGTATTTCATGTTATATATGTAAAATGACCTTCTTGATCCATGTTTGTTTTGATTTTGGGTAATTTATTGAACACCAAAATTGGAATTAGGGATAATCATATTAATGATTGCTAAAGAGTTTTGGATGAACTTGAGTAAAGGTCAAAGTTCTTAGCTTTATTTCCTGAATCACTTTGCCTTCTTCAAGTTGATGCATGGTCTTGATCCAATCAGGTTACCCAAGGCAGTTATATGGTCAAACCGAGATACAGGCCAAAGAGGGTGAGCCTTCCGCCCGGGGGGGCCACTGGTCATTGACAAGAGGGTATCATGCGTGGCCAAAAATCACGTAAAAGGGTCTTTTTCACGATCAGGCACTGTACGTGCACGTATCGTGAATAGGGTGTCAAAAACATGGAAATTAGAGAAAAAGGGTATCTTTTTCACAACAGATTTACGTATTTAGGGTCCGTCCAGACACCAGTCCTTCATAAGTTTCATGTCCTTCATGTTTATCCCTAGACTTGACTGTGTAGTTCTCTGTTTTATAGTCCATAAAGATTGCCGACTTCGCCCAGCTGGCCTGTTAATATTTTTCCATTAACCCATTCAATGCTACATGCACAACCCTACAACATTCAATGGTGATGTACACATGCAGTACATTGTACATGCACAGCATGTATACTCTGATTTTAAGAGTTTCAATTCTCCTTTATAAAGTCCAAAGTTTCTCATTTCATTTTAAAATATTTTTACTATTATTTGAATTTTCTATCTTGTATTATGGATAAAAATAAAGATTTTCAAGCTAATTTTCATGTTGTATACAATTATTTAACCACAAATATCTACGGTAGAGGATTGATTGAGTTGACCTGTGACCTATCCACAAAATAAATAAATAAAAACATGCATGTTATAAGCCCTTTCGCAAATTCAGATCATGGTGCATCATGGGTAATATTTGCCGATAAAATTGGAGATAAACACGATGAGGCTATTGTACATTTTCAATGGGGTGAACTTTGCCGTTTGCATAAAAATGTTTTGTCCTGGAATTTCGCTGACAGTTTGGTCTTCATTCCTTCACAATATTTGTATTTCACAGGAAATATTAACATATTTAGGAAAGAATAAAATATGTTTTACAAAAATATGTTTTTGAAGGAAGTGCAAAGTTCGCCACCATTGCAAATGCACTGCAGCCTCCTCGTGTTTATCTCTTGTTGAAGAATGTGTGACGATGTCTGAGCATGCGCATGTGCAACTTTCCGAATTTGCGAAAGGGCTTATTATCGTCAAAAGCATCATATTTTTGTTAGAATTTTGTCACAATAAGTGATCTTGATTTTATTTAAAAAACAAATTTTAAACTTTTGAATAAATTGTGAAAACATCAAATGAATATTAAAAGGTAAGATGGGTATGGTGCAGAATTAAAATACGTTTTTGGATTGGTATCAAATTCTGCAGTCATACACGAATCCTGCATCCTGAACTGATTGAGCACCATGCATCTCAGTCGCTATTTACCGACTTATTTTCATCCTAATACTTTATTCAACTTATGAAATAATACCACTATTATTCATCCGATTCCTTCCAGAAGTAGGCCTTAATTGTTGTCATTTTAAGCTTTTAAAATAAATTATTAATATTATGCACTTTTCATCTTTTCGCAATAAGGCCTAGGTCATAAAAAAAAAATCTGACCACTATTTTATGATTTTTGTCTCACTTTGAAACATGATTTGTAGGTCTATAATAATATTTGGAGGATGGAGAATAAATTGTCGAAACTTTAATAGGGCCTACAAAAATGATATAATTTCACATTTCTTGACTTCTTTTCTCTATTTTCTTTTCTTCGTGTTGTTTTTTCTTAGTTAGAGTTTTGTAAATTTTCTTTTCATTTAATTCCCTCTTAGGCTCTCTGATACTATAAATCAGCTTAAAATAATGTAACGTTTATTTTGTAATTTTAAAATAGCTCATATTCTGCCCTGGTAGCAGAGCCATTCTGAGTTAGGCCTACTATTAAAGAAATCAATGAAAATGGAGCTTCAAGTAGTAGGCCTATTACTTGCTTAGGGTGTCGAAAATATATGTTTTACTTGCTAAGGGGTAAAAAAACGCCAATACTTGTTTAGGGTAGTATATTACACTTGTTAGGCCAATTACAATTGATCCTTAGTTTCCTGTTTCCCTCGCGCGTCCAAAATCAAGAATGGAAAAATATTTAATTATTTTATTTTTATTTAGGTATTTTCATCTTTTAATTGACTTTTTAATTACTTTTATTTGCTAATATCTGTTTTTGATCATCTCAACTTTGATTATGAATATAAAACAAGAACATTGTAGGGTCCCCTACTAATGTTAATGTAAAAAATCAATTATAAAGGTAAAATAATTAAATCCGTAGTCTTAGTCAAACTGACCAAATGGACTGTTGATAATAGTGACGACCACATTTTCAAAATAAAGAAAGTAATAGATAATTAATAATTAATAGATAATTAATAATTAATAATTAAAAGTCGCCTCGTCCTTTATTTTCAAACTTGAAACAGGAAACTAAGAATTAATTGTGAAGGGCCTTATACTTATTTAGGGGTGTATTTTCAGTCGTTGCACATACTTGTTTAGGGTGCTTTTTGAAACTCCATGGCCACGCATGATACCCCCTTGTCAATGACCAGTGGCCCCCCCGGGGCCTTCCGATGACCATCTTTGACCATCACTGCTTTGACCCCATGATTACAAGGGGTGTCCTTACTGTCCCCAAACTGTCCTTAAAAAAACTAAATCTTTGTCTGAAATCTTATTCTGATGTGGGGTGATGAAAATAATACATTATGAATATGACCATGTGTTCATGTAAGCTGAGCTGTTGACATTACATGGCTATTTGAATGTTGACATAATTCAATCATAAACTTGCCATAGATGTGTAATGTTTACCATTCCCTGTCTGAATGCCTTGGATCATGTTGATTGACCGAAATCAGATATTTCGTGACCGAAATCAATTTGCCTTTTTCGATGTATTTTACAAGCTCATTTTAATTGCTATATGATACTAAAAATTCAAACAAAAGTTAACTTTTAGTGTCTGAGGTATGAGTAATTTTGCAGTAGCTAAAAACAATACATTACAGGGCCGGATCCAGGAATTTTTGATAGAGGGGCGCCTTTTGGTCAACGCATTAAAAAATGGTGTTAAGGGGTTACCCCCTAAAAACTCAACGGTTTTGGCCCATTGTTTGCTGCTCGTGGCGAATTTGTTCATTTTTTAAATTTCTTTCATTTTTGTATTTTAAGTTGGGCGGCGCCTTTGCTAGGCAAAAAAAATAGAGGGGCGCGCATGCTGCGCCCCTAAATCCGCCCTGCATTACAAAGGGAATTGGACACTTATTTGGATGATATCTCAAATTTAATTTCCCCAACACATGGCCCATATGTTTGGTCACAGACTGGCCATCTGTATCACACCACAGATCCTGGAAAGAAACACAGACCCAGACACATGGGAGCAATAAATGAATCTCCCATTTCCAGCATTATCCTTTTGTCCTTGATCATGTTGATATAAAAGCCAAGTCCAAAAGCATCTTTCTGTCTGGCCATGGTCTGGTCAGTATCATGGCTAGCCTGAGTCCATGTGTCCTTAGCTCAGGACATCACATTGCCATGGTAACAAAGAGGAAGTAGGACATCAAAATCCCATCAAGTTGTCAGACTGGTGAAGTTGATTTCAATAATGATATGGGACAATATTCCCATATGATCATATGGACAGTGTGAGATGGGATGTGCAGTGCTGCCAAAAAAATTTAGCCTATAAAGAGGAAGGGGGGAGGTCAAATAATCCAAAAGTCACCCAATTTGTTTCTGGGCAGAAACTACTGGTATAGTCGTGGGAGCCAATGATGAAAAGTCACCCAATTTTTTCTTAACCATTGAGTTCTATGGGACAGGAAATTGTCAAAAGTTGTGGGGAATCTTCAAAAGTCACCCAATTGGGCTATCAAATCACAGGTAAAAGTTCGCAATGTAGGCTATGTGACTTGGACATGGGGAGAAGACTAACACTATAGGCCCTATCTATCAAGGGCATAGTTCTTTAACCCAAATACAGTTGTACATTCATTGAATGACCTTTCAAAATTTGGGTACAAAATCTCATACTTGAAACTTGAGGTCAAATTTTGCCCTACGATTGTTTAATTCAGGTTATTGAAATATGCCATTGGGATGGGGCTATTCTGGTCCATGGTGATAAACCACTAATGTGATCAAGAATTAATGTGACCTGATGGAGATTCTGATATGATCATGAGCTTCAGATTGATGAGATAAGACACATGACTGTCTGAGGCTGTTTTGAACATGTTTTTGTATTCAATACAAATTGAAATTGATGGGTATCTTCAATGACACAGATGTATAAGCATCTCCCATGATCTTCACATTCCTCTGTCAGAGGAACAATGCTTTTCCATGGGCACTCTATGGACCACAATAGCCTCATCCCAATGGCATAATTCAATAACCTCAATTAAACAATCAGAGCTAGTGCAAAATTTGACCTCATGTTGCAGAGTTTTTGTACTCAAATTTTTTTTAAAGGAATCAATGAATGTGCAAATGTATTGGGGTTAAAGAAATGTGCCCAGATAGATGAGCATGTTATGGATCCTGAGTTTTTCAGTCCTATTAATGACAAACATAAAACAGTGGACATTATTCCTTTGAAGTACCTGTAGACATAATGGAATCATCCCATCACCCACAAGAGATTCTCTATACTGGTAACATCATGGTCATGGTCTATAGGAATCACACATAAGGGACCTGTCTGCCTTGTATTAACCCTTAACTCTCTATCAAAACTGCTAGAAATCATGATATGAAATGTGATATTGCCTTTGGAAATAAGTTAATGGCATTTATTGACAGGATTGAAATGGTGTAGAAAATGGTGTAGAAGCCTATGACTTTCTTGAACAACTCTGGGCCTTTATTTGGGGCTAGCTGTTGCACGACACTCAAAAACACAACTATTTCTTCAAAAATTTCTAGCCAGAATACTGAAGAAGCTACAAACATTTTTTTAATTGTGTTCAAAATAAGCCTATGACTTATTGTGAGCTTTCTGGCCCCAGAAATTTCAGTACTTTATCAAAATAAATGAAGCTTTCAATAAATAGGACAGCATTATCACTTTACACTTTATATGATGATAATAACTCCGCTTGACTAGATCCTATTATTCTACTCTACTGTTAGTGTTAGGACAAACAACTCCTAACAAGAGTCAGTATAAAGAAGATAGGGCCTACTGTGACAACAACCGGAAATATACAACTTTTTAAAAAGAAGCATCACAAATGTCAAAAATAATGGCATGAAAGAACGAAGGCAGTGTATGCAGTAATGTGTCTTTGTCATGATAGCAATGCTATTGAGAATCAGGCGTGCATGAGATAAACCTGACTTTGAAGAACCGCACAAATAAATTGATAGCAACTGCTGAATCTATGTACCATATTTGGCAGTAGATTGCAGTATTGTTGTGGTAGTCTTCTGCAATTTTAATGACAGTTTTGTGAACATGAACACATTGAAAACATTCCACTTTTTAACCCAAACGTTAAAATGGTAAATGTTGTTAACCCTGACACTCAAAAATACTACAAAATCTTGCAAGGAAAACCACTGCGCATGCATTCATCCCATCACCTTAAGGGGTCCCAGGTTTAAATCCTAGGGATACCAAGTGACTTTTTTGTTCATCTTCTCTCCTTTTCCATTCCTTCTTTCCCTTCTGATATCAAAAATCCATGGGCCGTTAGGGTTAAAGACTCCCAAGACATCTACTGTTCTCAAATGGAGAGAGGTTAAGTTTATCCCCTACCTGTTGGAAATCTTAATTGGGTGAATTTAGACTGAAATAATGGACGGTTGTATTTTATTATTAACTGGGGCTGGGGTAATTTTTCAATTTCAAATGACCTTCAGAAACAGTGAAATGAACTTCTGATTAAAACAATTCACTGGTTGTCATATTACAAGCTCTAAAGCCAATCTTTTCAAACTTCAAATCTAAAATGCCATGCTTTTCATAGATGAATTTTGCAAATTTATATAAACATCATTCAGTATAAATTACCCAAATAAGGTATTATGCCATTTTCTGATGTCAATGTATATATACTGGTGCAATTTCCTCCGAACAGCCCTGTGATATTTGCCAATTTTGCATATACTAATCCGGCGAATTGAACAAAATGTTGAGGAAGCTTATAATTCCTGAAGTCGGTGTAGAATTGACTACTCAACATTTTTGGCAAGTCATTTACAAAAGCTAGGGGGTACATCCACCTAGTCCGACCAAAAGACCCCGGTTATATCCTTATCCCCTCCAGCATATTAGGATGTCTATGGCAAAGGTGGGGATAAAGGAAGAATCTAATCCTAAATAGTCTGACTACTTCCACCTTGCTTCAAGCTCCATTTCCATCTGTGCAGGTGAGACACTATGTGCCAAAACAGTCTAACTCTAATGGCTTGGTTCTATGACCTCAACTCCACAATCATAGCTTCAAAAATGACCTCAATGTAGGGGGAGTGAGTTTTTGTACCCAACACATGCAAAGGTCATGTACAAACATACTGGAGTGTGGGGTAAGTGAACTGTGTCCTGATAGATGAGCATGTTTGGGTTCCTAATCACAATGAAAGTGGCCCTATACTTTCATCCTCACCCCTAGAGGTTTCGGTTCAACCTCTCTAACTCATCACCAGCTTAAGATGAGACAGCTGTGTCATCATTGCTATCTACCACACCTGAGATTACAGACCCATAATGTAAAGTGATCATTCTATAGCTCATCTCCGAACTGCACCAGATCCCCACCATCCACCAACTTGAAAATCCAATGACAACTCAACTTGAAATGTATTTAGAGATACCGACTTACTGTCGAAACAAATTCATCAAGAACACAATATAAAAAGTGGACACTTTCTCGATACATCAACCTGTGCTCTTCTAAGCTTACACAAAATTAACACCATGCTAAAGTCTGGGGCAAACTTGATATTGTCAAAACTAAACAAGCAAAATTTCATGACAAAATCATGCTACCCCCCCCAAATCAATCTGGTAAAAATTACAACTTCAATTTTAAAATTTTAAATAAACTAATCACAAGACCATAAACTAATCACAACTTCAATTTGCAGGGAAGTCATGAAACCTATCACAGAGACCTGTCTAAGCAAGTGCCAAATCCACAGGTTTGTAATGAAAAGAAAACACAGCCATGTAAGCAGAGTAGTGTGAGATGAAGCAACCATTTTTTTTATGATGACTTAATTTTAAAATAATTTTGCCTGGATCACAACATTCATGAAGATCATGTTCAGTATCATGAGTATAGCCAAATGACACCTTTAATAATAAAGTTTGCACCTGTTTTGGGATTATTTTGAAATAGGATTGATTTTCTGAAATATTTTGAAAATTTTGAAAAATTAGTTTGACTTCATGTAATAATATTGATCTTGCCACTTTACCATTTTACTACTTTGTCATGATCATATATCATGAAAATGAATTGAAAACTCATCATAATGTAGTTGATCATTATGACTAAAATCCAATTTCACAAGTTTTTAATCCTTTTGTTTTCATTTAACCAAAATATGAAAAATTAGAGACAGCAAACTACAATGTAGTACGAGTTGTTGAGGCATAAGACAAGGTTGTGTATTCACTGCAGTTTGATTAATGCTGTTGGTAGAGCAAATCACCTGTATGTAGACAGCTTGCAGCCATGTATATCAATAGCCTGACATTATGATGAATATGATGATCATTTTGTTCCATCCTTCCCAATCTTGGACAATGGATTTGTTCAAAATACCATTCATACAGTCGCAACCCTAAAGAAACATTACCTTTTTTAATACCGGTGATAATACATCACCATAAAGAATTTGATAATATATCTCCATTGTATGTTTGTAAACTATCAATTTGTCTCTATTTTGATAAATAAAAACAAGCAATAATATAATTGCAGATGTTCTGATTATCTAATGTGTTATTATACAGGAAGGTTAAAGGTCATTAAAGTTTCTGGGGAAGAAAAGACTGACTCTGTGTCAATTCATCATATAAATGGATTGGGCGAATTTGTTATACCTGACACAACAATGATAATGTGAAAACACAATGCACTATTTTGACAAAATAATCCGAAATAGCCGAAATAGATGATGATGATCATGATAGTCATTCATTATAGTCAAACCCTGATAGTCGACTTGCACAGGTGCGCAACAGTTGCACACAATGCTAACATAAATATGCACATACAATCCCTCCCCCATGCACCCATAAACCCCTACTTGTAAAGACTTGTAAAAGAGGACCTGTAACTTTTTCCTATCTAAACCTAAGACCTTGCACACCCAAAACTCCACCAAACCATGGATCCATTTCACTTTTCACTATCTACCTGAGACATGACCCTACAGTACACCTGCAAATGAGAAATGGTCTTCATGGTCTTACATGCATTTTTACATTGTTTGCAATATGATGATAGGGAAAGGGAACCATGATGTCCTCGGTTATCAAGCTATGATATGTCCTCATTTGAAGGTATTTAGAAATGTACACCAACATGCACACCCCAAATTAAATACACACCTCAAATTACATGAATTAAGCAATTATACTAAAATGCAGCAAACCTTTTACGAGCGCGACTACCGTGATGTTGCAAATTCGGCGCTAACAACGCGTACGGCGAACAGTTCATTCATAAATTTCCACTCAGCAACAATATATCGCCTTAGCAGCCAATCAGAGACAAGTGCGTTCAACGCAGTATATACGCGATGTATCCTTACAATACGCGCTCGTCTAAGGTTTTCTGCATTTTAGTATAGGACATATTAATTAAAGATCTAAATTTGTTTTCACAAAAACAAACCATTCTTATAATGTAATTAACAAACACAATTATACATGTTGTGTTATCTATAAAAGTGAAATAAATAGCAATGACAAACTGTTGGAGCTATTGTACAATTTACACATCATGTTAGTTCCCTGAACAAGTCAATGACCCACCATTAGAGTATGGTCATCTGTGGTCCATTCACTTGGTCGGACATCCTGGAACATTGTCAGCCCGACCAAGAGAATGATGCGGCTCTTGATCATAAATGCCCCATTGAAGCAATTTGAACATTTTGCAAGATAATAATACAGGAATGTTGATCATATTAACCCTGTACTAAAGTAGACCATGTAGACAGTGTATTTATTTTTTGTTCCAAGTAAATAACTATTCCAAGAAAGGAGAAACTACTGGACAGGGGGGTACACCCCCCCAAATTTTGAAAAATATACAAAAAGTCCCAAAATTTCAGAATCAAGTTTTTTACACTTTTTGGACAAAAAAGGTCCAAATTTTGGGAAGAAAGTCCTTTTCACAAAATTGCCCCCCTTGGAAAAAAAAAAGTCCACTTTTTCAAAATCAGCACCCCCCCCAAATGAAATCCTGTGTACGGGCCTGCTACTGGATCCTGTCATTCTTGCAGCCAACTAACAAAGACATAAGGTGAAATCTCAATTCTGGCCAAAAGCAGCCCTTTACCCCCTCTACAATTGATTTTGTTTTTGGCCTTATTGTACACAAACCAATAAAACCATTACTTTCAATCATATAATACTTAATTTTGCTCAAATAAGTAACCCAAATCATGTTTTGCAGGTACAGAAATCTTTGCATGGAGTTTTATGGTTCATTTCCTAGCGCCAACTTGGTGTAATCAACATTTACCCCTGCATACATTTCCTAAATAATTGATTTTTCTACTCTTACAAGAGAGTCAAATATTTGTTTGCTTGTGACTCTCTGCTCTGAGATAGACCGATATATTATTAAGCATGTTAAGTCATGTAGGTCTTATAATTCCTATTGATCTGATGGTATTTCCCAAATCGATTATTTTTGATGATTATATATACCCTTCTTGGCAATAAAAAGAATAAAAAAAAATCAACTCCTTTTATGTTGAATACAATAAAGAAAATATTGAGTTGAAGCGGCATGATATCAGTAGAGGTGGAGTGTTCAATATTACTAGCTTTGAAGTTCTCACATATCTACAATAACATAGGCTGACCAGTGTGAAAACTAGTTTGAATGTAAATCGCCAATTGAAATTTTTGTAAAACCCCAAATAGTTGGTGAAGTTGTATTGTATTAATCAATGGTGGCAGTGTGATAGTCTACAGGTATTTGGGATGCTGAAATAAATATTTGTAAATATTGACCAATTTTCACACTTGTTCCAACACATTATTTAGTCACCTTATGATCGATAAACCATAGTGGAAATATGGAGGTTTAAACATATTATTCCCGATTCCCAACTAATTTGGTAATTTGATGGGGACATTATAAGTTGTGCATACATAAGTTGCATATCAAAGCTGACTATTTCTAGAGGAGACACTGCAACACCACTAAATGTCTAAAAAAATATCATCCAATAATGAAATTAACACATAAATCAGTATCAACACCTCGATATCTTGTTTCTGTCTAATTAAATTGACTATAGACACCATGACTAATTAACAAGACGGTCCTATTGATTGATTTACCTAATTAACATGCGGACATGTTTACAAGGATTGCCCATGTGCAAATTAATGTTTCACAGGTCTTGCTGATTCTTGCAAAGGAGTACATTCATTTGATTCTTGTAAACAAATAGGCTATTCCAGTTGAAATCCATACACCCCCTATGGAAGACAAGATCTTAAATCTTCAACACAGGGAGTGATCTCAAACGGGGTTACCTAAAATGGACAACTCCATTTGAAATCTGTGAGACACTCACTGTGTGGGAGATTACGGTCAAGTCTTCCATAGGGGGCGTGTTTTTCACCTGGAATAGCCCAATATCTGTGTCCATTTGAAACAAATCGCACTTCTAGCATTTATCATTCTAGTTTGAATGAAGCATAAGATTATTTTACTGATACTGCATGCTCATGACAGGTCACAAATTCACAGGTATAAAAATAACCAAAAAGAATTCTCTAAAAAAACACAATAAAATATGGTGCCAACTTTACTATCCTGCATAATAATACCACACAATAAAACTATTCCATAATGCTTCCATCTATCATTATATAAAAATTAACCAGTGTTGCCAAAATAAAATCAGCCTGAACACCCAACAGAATCACCCAATTTTTATTTTCCGGAGAGATAACTACCCAAACTATTTTAAAAAGACAAAAACTACAGAAAATCCGCCAGGCTAAATATTGGAACATCACCCAATACTGGCTTGACCTTCCATACCACAGGAAAGGGTTGAAGGTCGTGGGGAAAATCATCAAAAATCGCTCATTTGGGCTTACAAATTGTGGATTTGGTATCCCTGAATTTAACCTATTTAATACAATAAGAATCTTATTTCTAGCTACTAAAATATTTTATGTTTTGTGTATCAAATCAATAATCAAACTATATGTCTTCTGACCATTCAAGCGATGCAATGAGCATAAAGTTATCGGGCTAATAACCTTCTTGATTCCATTCAATACAGATTAATGTATCATTTCCTGAATAGAGGAAATCTTTAGATAAGGCGTCTATAGATTTTCAACCTTCTCCCCACATCTTTTCACAATGCCGAATGTCTTTTTATTTTTATTATCACATTTTAAAATGTAGTGTAATCATAAAAGATATTAGTGCATCGAATCTATATGAAATGTCTACCATGTTTTTAGACAATGTCTGGTACACCCATAATTTATAAAGAATGAAAAGAAATGGGTGTGTGGAAAGTGCTGTGACAGTTTTATTTTAGTAAGAATTACAAAGGGGCATGATGGCGCACTGGTCTTAGACTACAACTCATAACTGTGCAGGCCATGGGTTCGAGACCCTGCGGTGTCAAGCGTGTTGTAGACTTAGGTAGTCACCCCTATTGCCTCTCCCCACCCAGGTTTACAAAAGGTACCAGCTTTATTCAATGCTGGGAAGGCAACATACACACTAAAAACTACGGGGTTATATTTTCCGTGGTCATTTTGAATTGACCACGTTTGGGGTTGTTTTGACCCTTCAAGGGGTTGTACTGTTTTAATTTGACCACATTCACGAGGTCATTTTAGCCACGATTTAACGTGGTCAAAAACTTAGTGGTCATTTTGCCGATACCGTCGGCGCATTGATATCAGTTTCAATCTTCCGCTTTGAAAATCTCAATTCATAAATGAGTTTAAACATGAGCTGCAATTAATGTTTGTTGATTAATAAATAAAACTAATTTTTTGACCGAAGTTACCCAATTTGTCAACTTTATAATGACTTGCATTTCGGAACTATTTGCACACACGGTGTGCATCAGCTCACGTGGTCACATCAGCGCCATATTTGTTCTGATTGTGCAGCTCAGCGGATTGTCGTGTGTGCTTGTCTGCATGATGGAATATGAAAAGTTAGTTGAAAAGTGAGACTGCAAGGATGCATAGACCCTTGTCTATGCACGCAGATTCGTTCCAATTTCATGCTGTCGTGGCCGGTGTCTTGGCTGCAGTTGTTATAAGCTTATATCATGTAAGCTTATAATACGTGAACTGTCATAGGCCATGACTGACTGTGTGTGAGTGTGATACACAGATGCATTTTGCAGTTTGCTGTTTATGTAATGCTTTCTCTGTGCAGAAACACACTTATGTCCTGGTGGGACCAGCATGACCATAGGCCTACTAAAAAAATCCAAACAACCCCTAAATGTGGTTATTGAGTAACCCTATAAAACAACCCTTTCAAATGGGTCATTTAATTTGACCCCGAAATGAGGTCATTAAGTAACCCAATAAGGCAACCCTTTTGAAGGGGTCATTTCATTTGACCCCGAAATGTGGTAATATTTTGACCCCAATGGGGTTACTATTTGACCCAAATACGTAGTCATTGCATTGACCCCGACCAATGGGGTCAAAATGACCCCGTTAGTGGTATGGTGTTTAGTTGATAACTATGCTGGGGTCAAAAATGACCCCGTTTGGGTCATTTTTTGACCCCGTAGTTTTAAGTGTGTACTTCTCACCCATCAAGTTAATAAAATACTTTCCTATTTATTTATTTATTTATTTAAACTTTCTTTACCCAGGGTAGCTCCTTCAATGTCAAACACTGATTTCCAAGGAGGCCCTGCATTTACATTGTGAACAAGAAGCATAATATTTATATACAGTAATAAATCAGAAAATACATTATAAATGGCACATGAAATTGAAACAATTGAGAAAACATGAAAATTCAGATTAAAAGACATATTACACTGGTTTGATCAAAAACAACTGCTTAAATTGAGTAATACTCATTGACTTAAAATTACATCTACTATCATTTGGAAGGCTATTCCACAATTTAGTAGCACGTGAATGAAATGTTCTTTTACCTGCATTAATATTATATGGTGGTTCAAAAAGAGCAAAGTTGGTTTGACTCCTGGTTCCTTTAGAGTGCATATCATGCATAAAAGTTAACTGAGAGGAAAGGTAACCAGGAGCCATTCCTTTCAAGCATTTGAAGGTAAGTGTTGCCATGTAGTTGAACCACCTATCATTTAATTTATTCCAATGAAGAGTACTCATCATGTCATCAATTGGTGTTCTGATATCAGCGGAAAGAATAATACGAGCAAGCCTATTGTGAAGAATTTGGAGGGAGTTGGAGAGCTCAACAGAACAGTTAGACCAAACAGTATTACAATAATCAAAATTAGGCATAACAATTGCATTGGCAAGCATGATGAGGGTATCTTTTGGAATATAAGGTTTGACACGCTTTTAATTACACCACATCGCTTAGAAATACAGGAAGACATTGCATTAATATGATCAGACCAAGCCATGGTAGGATCAAATGTAACACCAAGGTACTTAAATACATCAACACGCTCAATAGTATCATTATTGTAATATAAACTAACATCTGTAAAGTTTTTTAACACCCTGCTAGTGCCGAACACCATGAACTTAGTTTTCTGAATGTTTAATGTAAGATTATTATTCTTGAACCAGTCAACAATTTTGGATAAATTACATTGAAGCTTTGATTGAAGAGTAGAAGAGTCATTAGCAGTACATAGTAATGTGGTGTCATCGGCATACATAGTACATTTACAATCAACACTATTAGAAAGACTATTAACAAATATTATAAAAAGAAGCGGGCCTAAAATAGAGCCTTGAGGAATGCCAATATTAATGTTTTTAAAATCAGATAATGTGGCATTAATGTTAACAGCTTGAGCTCTATTACCAAGATAAGATTCAAACCACTCAAGTGTTGTACCTTTTATACCATAGTTGCTAAGTTTTTCAATTAAAAGAGAATGGTTAACACAATCAAAAGCCTTTTTGAGATCAAGAAATATTGCACCGGTGGCTTGTCCATTATCCATGTTTTTTATTAAAATGAAATCTTGAACATCATTCAGGGTAGTTGCTGTTGAGTGATTGCTACGGAAACCAGATTGGTTCTCTGACAGAATACCCATATTAGTTAAATAAGAATATAATTGATTATGAACAGCTCTTTCAATAATTTTGGAAATGAGAGGCAGGACAGAAATAGGCCTGTAATTTCCAACATCCAATTTATCACCTGCCTTAAAAATTGGGGTGACTTTAGCGAACTTCCAGTCTGTTGGATAAACAGATGTATTTAAAGAAAGATTACAAATATATGCTATAGAATGACAAATGTATGGTGCAGCTAGCTTCAACAACTTGACACTAAAATCATCCATACCAGGTGACTTATTGTTTGGAATATCGCAAATATGTTTATATACGAACTCTGTGGTAATATAACTAAACTTAAAAGTACTAGTACATGTATTAAAACTGTTGCTATTAATATTTACATCATCAAAATCTTTAGCAAGTGTAGCCCCTATTGAGGTAAAATAATCATTGAATACATTGGCAGTTTCTTTAAGAGAAGATGTCAACCCGCTATCAGTATCACTCTTCACAGTTGTGATTGTTGAAGAAGATTTTGAAGGCAATAATTTCTTAATTGAAGACCAGAGCTTTTTAGAGTTACCTACATTACTTGTGATAGAATCAGTATAAAATTTCTTTTTAAGAGTGTAACGCAAGTTATTTGCTTTATTGCGATACATTTTTGCCATTTGCCAATCATGCGAATCATTTGTCTTATGAGCCTTACCATAATAGAAATCGCGATCTTTGCAAACAGATAGAAATTCACTGGTGATCCATTCAGGTTGAGAACCTTTTATACGCTTCTCTCTGATAGGTGCATGGATATTACAGGCATCATTAAACATTGATTTCCATGTGTCTAAGGCTATATTTACATCATGAATACTTTGTACACAGTTCCAATTAGTCTTACTGATCGTATTCACAAACTCTTGCTCATTGAAATTCCTATATGATCTGGTTTTAGTAACCTTAGGAGTAGACTTAATTTGTTTCATCTTTCGAACAACATAAATAAGATTGTGGTCACTAAGTCCCAGACTATGAACACCAGATGCAATAATCGTTTCTGGTCTTGTTACAAAAGCAAGATCAATAGTTGTTTTACTCTTCTCCGTAATACGAGTGTAATCCTTAACTAGAGCGGTTCTCGGGTTGCGCGGTTTTCGGCATACGCGGTTGGTGTGTAAGGTTGTTGGGTGATGGTATGGTAGTGGTTGTGTTTAAATGTGAGTTTCTTTTCAGAACCCTGTATGGGCGAAGCCTGGATGGTGGATGGGGAGTGTGGGGTGATTAAAGAAGGAAATAATATGGCAATGTAATAGGCCGCACAGCTGTGTAATGTTTATGTTTTACAAGATGCCCAGAGCACGGGTTGGGATATGGAAAATCCTCTCGTGGTGTCGAGTTCACAACAGGTGTTGGTATTGCTTTACCAAAACAACCCCAGCCGTGTGTTGGAAGATTTTGTATGTTTAGACAGTTTTCTAGCAATGTTGACTGTACCCACCAAGTTTCATGCCCATACGACAGATTTTAGTAATTTGACCTCAGATGACCCATGAGTGACCTTGGATTACCCCCAAAATGACCTTCCAAAAATTTGACTCTTAATGTTGACTGTACTCACCAAATTTCATGCTGTTATGACAGTTTTTAATTTGACCTCAGATGACCCCTGGGTGACCTCGGATGACACCGAAATGACCTTCCAATAACTTGACTCTAAATGTTGAATATACCCCACCAAGTTTCGTGCCCATATAACAGTTTTAGTAATTTGACCTCAGATGCCCCTGGGTGACCTCGGGTGACCCCGAAATGACCTTCCAAAAATTGACTCTAAGTGTTGACTATGCCCACCAAGTTTCGTGCCCATATGACAGTTTTTAGTAATTTGACCTCAGATGAACTCTGTGTGACCTTGGATGGAAGGGGGAAATGGGAAGGAACGGGAGGGAAGCTATGATTTCCTTTCTCCATGCTCAAAATTAAATGTTGAAATTAAAGTTTTCATTTTTCGTTGGAAAGGGTGTGCCCGAGTGATTGCGTATTAAAACAGACGTTAACAAACAAAAACAAAATTCCCTAAATTGTTATGCCAAAATAAAAAAAATTCATCTTGTAAATTTTTGGCTCTATGTAAAGTTTGGAAGGATTTTTGTTTCTCAAAAAAGAAAAGAAAATCTGGTGTCATAATGAATCAAAAGATGTATGTTTTATACAGTAAATGAAGTAAAAATTATGATGAGCAGTGATTATGCCATCTAATCTAATCTTAATATTTCGTCTTTTTGTCAAATTGTCAAAAGTATGTGATAGCCGATTTATTGCTCAACCGCACCAAGTATTTAGTTTTGTTTAGTTGTGTCGTTAAAATACCCAAACAATTAAGTTTCCGACGATACAGTTCTTTCAGGGACACCCTGTATATAGCATGTTTGTACTACAGTATCGATTTTATTGAAGGTCACTGGTAAACAAACACTTGATAGTCTGTGCCTCGGGCCAGACTGTATGTGGCTATCACGATGTTTGTTCGGATCGCCCGACATAAATTGGATGTGTAGAAGACTAGGTCTGTGCAAACAAATGAGCGTTTCAAAAAGCAACACAAAAGCAAACAAAAAATACACCCATTGACCGCTATTTACCGCACGAAATGAACGACTCTAAACATGTACCGAACGAAATGAGCGACTCTAATCAGCTGCGGCAATTCCACAATCATGCACAATGGTGCATAGGCCTATCTTATACACGTATTCTTATTCGTGCATTTGACGGACTTGGGTGTTTTTGTTTTTGTTAAATATCTCCTCTCCTGAACACATATTATTATAGAAAATCTATCTACTTCTTCATTCGCTTACATACTATATACCCTGCAACTTTCAATCTACACAGTCGTTAGATAACCCCTTAAACGTGCGAACAAATATTGCAAAACAAAATTAAAGTATGGCTCTCCGCCTATGGCTCCGCCCATACAATTAGTTGAGTAAATTGGGAGTGATTAGCTAATTTAGTAACTTTCCTAGATTCAGTACCAGGCTTAGATACATCAAGATTAAAATCACCTAAGACAATTACATTATCATACATAGAAACACAATTTTGAAACATAGCATCAATCTTATCAGTGTATTCAGCTTTAGCATCTGGAACACGATAAACAGTACCAACTAAGATGGGTTTGCTGTGAGGAAGACATATTTCAACCCAAAGTGCTTCAACATCATTGATAAGAAGATTGCTTTTTTCAACAAAGGTTAAATTATCCTTAATGTAAATTACATTGCCACCATGGTTTTCATTTTTCCTGTCTATTCTACACAAATTATAACCATTAATTTCCATTTCAGAATTATCAATACCACTTGTAAGCCAAGTTTCATTTAGTGACAACAAATCAATATTGTTATCATGAAGAAGAATGTCAATATACTCAACTTTGTTTTTTAAACTCTGAACATTAAGGTGAGCCATTTTTAGCCCTTTGCCAAGAGCACATTTGAGATCAATAAAAGGCTCTTTACTGTAAGGAAGTTCATTCCAGCAAGTCCTATAGAAACATGATTGACACCAATATGGGCCATTGTTATTATAATCAGTGACACAGTTATTATGAAACATCAATGAACATTGAATGCATGAAATGGTTTGATGAGATGGGATTATCTTACAAGTACACTCAGCACAAATTGTATTGTTATCACTTGAGACTTTACAATGAGATGGTTGATGGGATGAAAGGATGGTATTGTTAACAGTGTTAGTTGTGTCACTGTAATTATTTACACTATTATTGCACATATTATTATTTTCACTACATATTGGAGAAACATAATTATTAAACGCATTTGAATTACAATTACTTGGCATTTGCAAATAAATTGCACAATCAGGATTTGAAGAAGTATCAACATTGAAAACACTCTTAACATCTGAATTTAAATTAGTTCCTTTGTTATAAAGGTTCATGTCCATAGGTTTTATCACACTGTCATTGATCTTATTTGTAGAAACACAGTTCTTATTTATTTGATAGTCCTAGATTTCAAACCATCCTGAAGAGCCGCCAAACAAATACCTACTGTACCGGTTGGATTCTAGTACATCTCTCTGGCGCCCACTATGTTAAATCAGTGAAGTGTCAAAACATGGCTAATCACCGGCTAAATAAACTGGTCAACAAATTAACTGATACACAAAATTTGCTAAATGATAACTCTGATTCATCTTACACAAAATTAACAATTAATATTCACTTAATGTGTTAACTGGCTCCTATGATTCTCAGTTGTCCATCTGAAGTAAAGAGATGCAAGTTTACCCAGACTAGTAATTGAGAATTAAACTTCTTCGTATCACAAAATTATTCCTTTGATTTAGATAAGACAAAAGGAACTAATATTTGAATTAGAATTAAACTTCCTATCACAAAGTTGTTCCTTTGATTTAGATAAGAGAGATGAACAGGGTATATGTCTAAAGGATACATCCAAGTTTAATGACAAATTTGATTGCCGCTCATTATATTTGTCTTTCTGTGATAACTTGTAATATTTGTTGAAATACAGACATTATTGATGGGCATCAGTATAACTATTAAAGGGAACAAACCAAATTACTGATAAATATTAGAAACAAAACTAGTTTTGTCTATTAATTTATGATTCAATGTTATTTTGACCCACTTCCAAATTAGTTACAGATGAAGGAGGGGGTCGGGTATTTTAAACAAAAGTAGTTACGTTTAGTCATTTATACTGACTCATCGATCTTTTGGGATGTTCCCTAAACAGGATTCAAGTAATCTCAACTTTGTACTTGAAAATGTATTGAATTAGTCAATAATGAGTACACCAAACTGGCAAGCATGATATAATGAATATACAAGTAGTAGAGTTAAATTCCTGGTGTTGCTCTCCAATTTTCCACCCTATATTTAAAAAATATCCCTGCTTCCAGGTCTTGATGCTATTTTGGACCAACTTGAGTCGCACAATTTCCTCTCTCAGGAAGAATGAACAAGCAATCTAAATCGAAAATTCTCTAAAATGGCTAACGAGTCTTAGATGTAACCTGAAACCTAACCAGATTTGGCAGTGCTATTAAAACACCTATTTATATCCTATTGCTCATATTATACTTTGTTTTATTATTAAACAAGTTCTAATTTGCAATTCCGTTTTGTCAAAAGTCACCATTTTGAGACATCTATGCATTATTTAACATTTATTTCTGTTTCATTCTTAACAAGCAAGCTACAAAATCCAAGTATTACTTGGTTTAAGTGTGACCTTAAATTGCACCAAGCATTAAGTACTCTTAGATCCTTAAGACTAAGAGAGGATTTTCAGTTTTCACCAGGCCTGTCCGAATGAATTTTAAAGTGGTGCGGCCTAAAGTGGGGGTCTGGGGTAGAACCAAACTACAAATGAATCGGATTTTTCGTGTCAATTTGTTTATTTTTATTTTTTTAGGCTTGAAAGTGGTGCGGTCATGGCCGCAACTGCCACAGCGGTATTGAAAGACCTGGTTTTCACAGTAGTTCAAGTAACATGGTTCAGTACCATTCACATTTATAATGACACTTTTAGTGAACCACACATTTAATTTTGGATACCAAAACCTGGGGTCAACATTCGAGTAGTGAATGATTTTTTGAAATGTGGTGACTCCAGGTACCACCGATGCATGGTACATTAAGTTTGAAAGCTCAAATCGCAGCCCATGGAAGACACAAAATATCTATAATAAACTTTCCTGAATTCATTTAAAGTTCAACATCTAAGGTAACCATGGTAATGATAACAACCTGTATATTGTTGATGAGATCTTAAACAGCTTCCTACGGGGTTAAAAATAGAAAATTTACAACAATTTGGGTAGTGTCAGACAACAGGTATACAAATGACCAAAATTTTTAAAATCCATGAAGGATGGAATATAGCCAGAACTTTCTCAGAGGTGGGGAAAAAGGGAGGGGAAAGGGGAGCAAGGCAACTTTCAAGGGGAAAATTGATGGCAATGGTCAAAGATGAGTTTAAAATGTACAAAAATGCCTAAAAACCTTAAATGTCAGGGACGCACACACATCGGAGGGGGGCAGCATCCCCCTGACTACACTACCGTATGCAGGAGCATTGAACTTGTGATTTTCAGGTATAGCTTCTGAGTCTGGTGCAGATGGTCTAAAAGAAGACAATACAAAAAGGGATCAATCTGCTTGACTGAATAATTAAACAGACTGTACTTTAATGATGAGGTTGAGCTAATAAAGGACTAGGAAGAAAAAACATATCCAGAACTTAATGTTAACATTGTTTTTGAGCATGTTAATTAAAATTTGCTTTTCTAACCTTGCAGATGTACAATGTATACAAAAGTGGATGTATTCATAAAGTGCTTAGAACTGAAAAACGCAGTAAAAATTGTTGACCATTGTCCCTTCGGCATTCAATTGGTCCATTACGCATTTTGGGCAAAATTTCGGGGGGTAAAATGGTAAACCGAGAACACATTTTGTTGACTGCAGTCGACCAAATAATACTGCATTTTTGTGAGGGGCAGTAATGTGGCACATGAGTAATGGTGTGCCACAATTGTCTTGGTCAATATCTCATCACATCAATAGAATTGGGAGTCATTTAACCTATAAGGTCTTGCTTTATCAGTGTTAACATAACCAGTCATGTACCACATCCCAACAAATCATAGGGGTCATCTAAGGTTGTCAAATTTGGTCATGGTGCTGAATTCAACAGTTTATGGATGCCAAATTCTGCAGTGAAGGCAAAGGTTTCAATGGGTCACTTATTGCAAACTGTTAAGATCAAACAAATAGGTTATAGAGGTCAAGATATGGTGTTTAAGTGACACCTTCTCACATTTCTTCTGCTGAAACATGGGCTTTTTAGTCCAGTCACTACTCCCTTTGGAGAATATAGAATATTTGCTATCAGACTTAGGATCTTATTGAAAGATATAAACAATCAATGAGTGTTTGTATTATGCTTTGATTATTATCTTAAATACATATATGTATATGTATATGACTACTATTACATTTCCCTCTTGATATAGGTCACACTCTTCAGAGTCTGATGGTCACTATGACCAGACCATTGGGCTAGTCCAGAAAATAGATGCACACCCTCAATCCAGACTTTTAAAGTGTCTAAAGGTGACAAAATCCAGCAGAAAAATAGTTCAAATGAATCCTCAATTTGAAAGCTCCTTTTGGCCATTTCCATGCTCTTTCATTCATTTTATTGCACTTCCCGCAAACTTTTTCCAGAAAAAAATTAACATTGGCAACTGGAATTCCAGTCGTTCTCAGAAAGTAAACTTGGATATCCAGACATTTCTTTTATTGAGAAGTTATTCCTTTAGGGGGTGGGCACTTATTGTCTGAAATAGCCCAATCCACCAGGTCTATCCAAATTTTGTCATCAAACAGACTTCACTTGTTCCAGTACTTTTTTCTGGCTAAACAAAGCTTTTCTCTTTTATAACACCATTAGTTTTAAAAACCTGTGTAAAATTAAGCTTGACCCGAGGTTAATTTGAGTTAAATATCCCATAAAGAAATGTTATCAATAATGTCATCTGAAATGAACAATAATATGATTATTTTCCTCCTTTGTAAACCATGATGGTGACAAGCTGCTCAAAAGAATCGCCAAGTCGCTCACTTCCTGATTAGACTAGATCTGGCTGATACCATGGCAACTGTTACGTTCTAATACATAAAGAGCGTTAAATAACTCTTTTATTACTTCAGTATATTTCAAATAAATGTCTATCTGATTGGCGCCTAGGTGCAAAATTGCTTCACAAGTTTGCCTCAGTGGTGACTGGGCATTTTAGAACTTAAAATGCATTGTCATTACGTGCTTAGAGTAAGCCTCACGGGCTAGTTATAGCACATTAGCGTTATTATTTCTGAACTTCGATTTGTTCAATATGAAATAACTGACAATGCTTGCTTATCAAACTTTAACCATTCTTTGTGATTTTCTATTAAAATGATTTGCATAACCCTAACCCATTGGGTTCTATTGAGAATAACCTTGAAACAAACTCAACAGATCACCATAAAACAACATTTGAAACTTATCTCATTGAAAGAAGTTTCAGAAAGTTTATTTGGGGAAAAATAATTCAAAATGAAATGTATGAGGCATATGTCTGGATTTGCACATGTATGTTGTGCATAACATGCACATTAATCTAGAGAAAGCTTTCTGGAGCACATAATTCTGTACCTCTATCCCTCGAAGCCGTCATAATAAACGTTTGGCTCCTAGCGTAACAAAGACACCGGTAACCAAAAACCCATTCTGATTTCTGCACTATTCAATGTCAGAGTTAACTACCTGCGTGCTTTTTGTCAATATAAGCTCCTGGAGTTTGCTTTCAATAAAAAATCACATCTGAACTTTGTAGAAAAAGAAAAAAACATACTAAATAAATGCTTAACTTCTTTAAGCATTAAGGTGGGATAAATAAAATACTCTGTGACGCCTGTTTGAACTTCTACAGGCCTACCTAGGAGCACAAACACTGCATGTATTGTATCAAAAACTGAATTGATAAGAAGAAATCGCATTGACTTCTGTGTTAAGTATTGCCACTCTCTGGGCCATTCTCAGAGTTGGAATAATAATGCTAATATTGGTCAGACATTATGTTAAAATGAGGCTCTACTAGTACTAATAATGCGATCTTTCAATCACCACATGGCTACAGCACTTCAAAATGGATATCAGGTCAAAAAATGACATACTTCGCAATGCAACAAAACAGTTTTTAATATTCGGTCAGCCATTATGTTAAAATGAGGCTCTACTATAATGCGATCTTTCAATCACCACATGGCTACAGAACTTCAGAATGGATATCAGGTCAAAAAACGACATACTTCACAACACAACAAAACAGTTTTTATTTATAAACTGACATACCAATGATTATCTACCTGACATGTAATTTCATGGTGTAATGTTTTTTATGACCTGATATCTAGACATGTGTCAGTGGAAGATGACCTTTTTAAAGGAAATTCTTGGACATGTATCCATGGTCAAGGGAAGCGACCTACAAAACTTCAAATTAAGACCAGACATGAAAAATACTCATGTGTCTAGAAGATGTTCAGGTGATGGATAGCAGGGTCCCTCCTCCTAAAACTGATTTCATGGTACATTCTACTTGCACTAGGATCCACAACATGCTCATTCATCAGGGCACAGTTCTTTAACCCCTATAGATTTGTCCATTCATTGAATGACCTTTGAAAATTTGGGTACAAAAACTCATATTCTGCAACTTGAGGTCAAATTTTACACTATCATTGTTTAATTGAGGTTACTGTGCTATGCCACTGGGATGAAGCCATTGTGGTCCATAGTGTTGTCATGCTAATGTAGGCTTGGAAGCAAGTTGTATGGAATCAAGAGCCTAACTAACTATGCTGGAACATCATTCAGAACATCATTCCCAAGTTTTTGTTTCACTTTGCAAATAGTGAGAGTCAAATAAAATTAAGCCTGATCCCTATTTACCATGAACTCTCCTTGCATCCCTATTGCTGATGATTATCTAAATGCATACTAAACATACTAAATACCCAAAACCTGTCAAATTCTGCCACAATCAGATGCCAAAACAGCTGCAAAATGAGACATCAGGGCCATCTTTATATCCTTGATAAGATGTTAGTGTATCTAATCATAATTCTGATAATTCTTACCAAAATTTACATGGCCATTTAAGTATCAACCCTCCAATAAAGGTTATAATGTAATGAATCCAAACAAACCAGCTATAATTATTTTAAAAGAAATTTTAAGGCCATATGATAGGATATATCGCAGGGGACCCCTCATTAGGGGGTCTTGATAGTGAAAATGTGGGTACGTAGTATTATGTACATCTGTCATATGCATATAAAAAGGGTAGCCTTTTGTGACTTCCATATGGCATGGGCACTCCCTTTTAAAGGGTTTTTTATTTCCTCTCCTGTAAGTCTAAAGGCTACATGTATTGGGCACAAAACCCGGGGCACAAAACTGGTTTAGAAGAGGTGGCTACGCAGTTGTCCATGTTTAATGTATCTATATTACCCATAGGGAGATAAACTACTGGGAACCACACACTCTTGGAAACTATAGTGTGTACATGTACTCCCTCCGCTTTGCGACTCGTGGCTTGTGTCCCCCTAAATCGTGAGTAGTCTTTGACAAAGACTATTTTGAACATTGTTTTTCAAATCTGGTGCATTGACACTTTAACCTGCTTCAACTAAAGACATGTTTTACTGTATACTAGACTATGTATGGACACAGATTTCTAGGGTCTGTGTGGTATAGCCTATAATAGCATCAGTCCAAGGATAAGACAACACAGATGACAGGAAGGAAGGAAAGGCAGACATCAGCATCCTCAAGAAATCATCTCAATTCCTCCCAAAATTATCATAAGTTATCTGATTGCGCAACATCAGCCATGATAGTGCCAAGAAGACATGCCAGAGATCTCATCAGAAATCCAGGCACAAGATCTCATGAAACACACATTGCCCCCCATACACATAAATGAACACAATACAATATAGGCCTACATTGTTGATTTGACACTCAATTTCTCTGAGAGTCAAACTGGTTTCAGTTCCTTGAGGGACGGGGGCCGGGGGGGGGGGGGGGCTCCGATCATGAGGGCCTGTTACCTCAGCATTGAACAAGTGCAAAGTCCAACAAGCAACCAACCTTTTCTAATGCTATTTAATGCTGGGATGAGCCACTTCTAAGAATTATATAGTGTTTTGTTGTAACATTGATGGAACCCATGCAGGATAAATGATAATCTGCTTGCTGCATCCCTTATTGATGACATATTTATATAAACACACAAAAATTACTGATTAAAAAATTTATTTTCCATGGATTCATTCACCTTTACTGGGATTAGAATATGTACTGTCTCCAACTATAATAGTGTTGCTGAATATTTGCAGCCTTTTCCACTGGGCGTGACAAAAGTCCATCCAAAAATATAACCAGTCTTAATTTGATATCACTTTCAGTCAATTTCATCTCTTCACAGTTATTAGTAAAATTCACTCTGAAAGGTCTCAAATTAAATATTTTCCAGTCCAAAGGTACTCAAAACTTATGAGGGCAATTTGAAGTTGTGGCCAGGACAATAGTTTAAAAGCACAGGATCTGTGTTCAATGTCGCCCAATTGGGCTAAGTAAAGGTACATTTGTAAATGGGACGAAGTGGGACAATAGATACAAGTCAACTATTGGGCTAAGTAAACGTAAAGGGGACAAACTGTGTTCACAGGTCAGAGTGTGTGACCCATCTCTCCTTCAAAGCAACTTGGGTCATGACTCCTCCATTACTTTTTGGGCTAATAAATCGCAACTTTGGCAACTCTGTCTGTCTGCCTACTTATGCTAACAGTAACAGCCTCTGCACTCAAGCTTATAATTTAAGCTAAAAATCAAAACGATCCAACAACTTTTGTATTAAACAGAATTCTTTGATATCCTCTTAATCACCTTTAATACATCTGAGATTCTGATCAATACAATATTCTATTTGATAAAGCATGCATTAAAGCTTGTTCTGTAACCCCTTCAAAAGTGCTTCCAATTAACAGAATATCGCAACAATATGGACAAAAAATATCGAGATTACAACACTATGTGGGTAAATAAGGCGATTTGGGTTTTTTAACGGCAAATCTTTTGAAAGTTTTTACAGCTTTCAAAAGGTTAATCTGCCCTGATATTTTGTATAAATTTAATCCTCTGATCAAAGAGACATACTTAACTTCTCACATATTTCTTTAAAAATGTGTTGCATAAATGCTACTTGACAGAAATCATAGTGGTTCTAGCTTGTAGATGTTGACACAAAAACCTGAAAAATTGCTCAAAGTGCAGCTGGAACAAAATCATAAAGCCTGGATCAGTGTAAGGGCATGCACTGCTAAAAAAATTGTTTTTAGTTTAAAAACTTAGCGATGCCTATCTTTAAAGAAAATAATTACCAATCGCTAATGACCACTTGGATTGAGCCTTGCATAGCTTCTCATTGTTCTCTGAAGATCATTACCACTAAATGATCTGACATGGAGGTGAATGGAATTCAAATGCTTACTTTAAAATGACCCATAGTTCAAGATCAAATCCAAAATAGATTGACCTTGATGACAAAATTTTGCAGTTTTAACATTTTTTTTGTTAGTTGGGCTATCAACTGGTGCTGTAACATCAGTCAATACTCTCATTATTTACCACTCAAAATAGAATATTGTTTATAAAAGGTTACCCTATTTACTAGGATCCACAACATGCTCATCTATCAGGGGCACGGTTCTTAAACCCCAATACATATGCACATTCACTGAATGACCTTTGGAAATTTGGGTACAAAAACTCATGCTCTGCAACTTGCAGTCAAATTTTGCACTTTGACTGTTTAATTGAGGTTATTGAACTATGCCTTTCGGATGAGGCCACTGTAGTCCATAGTGATTTAACAAGATGAATACCTAAAGTGTATAAATAATTACAACTTCACTTGCCCTGTAGAAGCTTTGATAGCTTTCTACAGACAGAAATATCTATTTCCAAGATGGCTGCCAATAATTTGGAGGGTCTGACCACAGGTAGACTTTGCAACCAGAGAGTGGAAGTTGGAGCCAGGGTCTAATTAAAATTTCCTCCATAGTGTTTCCTCTCATATTCACCAC
Organism: Amphiura filiformis; assembly: GCF_039555335.1. Taxonomy (NCBI): domain Eukaryota; kingdom Metazoa; phylum Echinodermata; class Ophiuroidea; order Amphilepidida; family Amphiuridae; genus Amphiura; species Amphiura filiformis. The sequence continues at coordinate 45,181,321 of NC_092636.1, read as the reverse complement.
ACTTCAAATCATATGACAAGGTGTGTTTTATTTCAGCCCATTTCCTTAAAAGTATGACCATATTATGAAAAATAGTTTGGGTTGCCATGACAACAGAGATTGTCTTTTTGAAACTCTTCACTCATTCTCTCTATTTCTATCACTCTATATGCATGGAGAGATTGAAATCAGGTAATCACACAACATCTCACTCTAAATGCCATGACGTTGGGATTACCACTTTCTGAACTACGATTGTAGAGATGTCGGTCCAGACTTCCGATATCGTCAACAGCTAGTAAACTATTGGCTACCAAAATGGAATGAAGACACAATCAACTTAAATTTCAATACTGCATCAACACATGCGCAAGTTAACACCAGCTCAGTGCCATCCGAGATGACCAAGCAACTATCTTTGCTTGTGATACTGGGCATCACAGTCCATGAACTGATCTGGTTCTAGTACAAGTTAATTTATCAGTAGCTATGTATCAGTTGCCAGACTGAAAAATTTGTAAACAAAAACATTAGTAACCACCTTTAATTAAGAGTTTAGCCAAGCAAAATAAACTAGCAACAAACTACAACTGTGCAAGTGTGATACAGTCTGGGTGGTAAATTGCACGTCATCCGCCATGTTATTCTACTGCTTACACAAAGTACTTGGTGTCAATACGCAGTGTTAAATTTTTTCTTTCCATAAGCTTACAAAATGTACAAAAATTGTGCCATTAATTTTGGGGACCAATATTTTTAGAAATAAATACCCCTTGAAGCAAGCTTTCATTAGGATCCACAACATGCTCATCTATCAGGAGCACAGTTCTTTAAACCCCAATACATTTGTACATTCACTGAATGACCTTTGAAAATTTGGGTACAAAAACTCATACTCTGCAACTTGAGGTCAAATTTTGCACTATGATTGTTTAATTGAGGTTATTGAACTATGCCATTGGGTTGAGGCCATTATGGTCCATAGTGTTTTGTTCGGCACGAATGCATTACAAAATTAAGACTGAAAATTGTCACCTTTTGGTCAAATCTACAAGAAATGATTTGTTTGTCCTGTAACTTTTTTGACCATTTTTAACGCCATCTTTAAGATATCATAACACTATACCGATGACTATGTACTTCCTGGATAGACTTAGTTGTCTAACACCGAAATGTATTACAGAGTTAACCTCATAATCTCGTACAAATATTTTGAAAGCTTATTTATGGCTTATTTATTGTACATGCAGTCTGTTGCAGTCTATGGTTTAATTTCCACAGAATAATGAGTCATATCATTTGTTTGGTCAAATAATAAATGTAATACCCCCATCTGGATATGGCAAATTATCAGTTTCTTATTATGAGACACTACCACAAGATGCAATTCTTAACCACATGAGAACTGCCCGTCGATTGGCCAAAATGAATATTGTGTCCAATTTTGAACCAATCAAGGAGGGTATTAATATACAAATGCAAGTTTGACCATAAATAGTTTAAAGCCTAGTCATAATTGGCAATTGAAATGATAATTTCAAGTTATCAACCAATCAGAAATGCTGTTAGATGACCAGTAGTGTCTAAGAGGTTAACAAATTGTAAATTGTGCTAATTTACTTTGCCTTCCTGGTCATTTGCACAAGAACAAAACACAGTCCACACCTTTTTACACGAGACACCCAAAAAAAATCTTTTTTTTTTTCATCAAGCAATTTCATGCTGAATTTGCCAGGACTCTTGACTTTCCTCCCAAAGTTAATTCTTGCTAGATCCTTTTCCGTTTTCAATTTCATGTCCCACGTTAAAAATAAACAGCCGTCCACACCATTGTGAGTTGTAAACCTATTTGTTTCACATCCTATTGACAGACTTTCCCCCTTCTCTTGTATTAAGTTCATATTCAGGTTCGCTTGCTTCTTGTAAGGCAGTAGGGGCACACTGGGGACAACAAGAGAAGTATCAAATCTGCGCCTTGCAAAAGTCATCTTGTTCTGACCGACAATTCACTTGACTTCCACCCACCGACATTTTTCATGTTAAAATAACCATGACCAAACAATACTTTGCAACAAAACAGGGGCTGTTCACACATTAGGCTATTGAAACGTGATGTTGAGTTTAGCGTCCCATTTTTTCAGCTCATAATGAGGCAACTATTTCATTATTCATTATTCATTATTTTCAAGGTTTCATTATCAGCGGCCTTTTACCAATAGCTACCAATGCTTATGCGCTTTTGTTCATTCTAATTGGGTATGCCAGTTGTAATATAATGTCACAAACACACATAAACATTTATAAAAGTTACTATAATTATCTTGCTTTTTGTTTTTCAAGTTTTCAAACAAACTAAATGTATTCCTAAGTATCCCATGCCAGTCTTCTTCACTCCAATTTGTACTAACCTCTCCGTATACATTTGAGGATAGGGGAAATGGGGGGGAGGTGTTGACTCATTAAATACAAAAATAACAATCATGCAGAACATTATGAAATAAATTTTTGGCACCAATTTGTCAAAACTAGGTCTTTCCTATTTAAATTATTTACAACATCAACAATGTCCATCTGGTAAAAACATTTTGGCTAGGATGATTTTCTCTTCTAGTCTTCCCTGGTATCCCAAAGGTATAATTGAAATAATTGGATAGAGCAAGGGTCAAAACCCTGTATATTTTAATGCTAAAATATTTAGATGGATTCATCTAATAGTTCTCAAGGCTTTCTATAGTTTTTGAAGGGTTCAAATACAAAAAAATGGTTTAAAAATTTTGCAGAACAAATTTTCTTTCTAGTTTAGTAGTAATTTGCAAAATAATGAATTATTTTCAGAATTTACATCTCAAACGCGGCACAAAATTCATAACGCGGGCGGTGGACGCTAAACTCAGAATCAAGTTTCAAGTGCCTTATGGCTGAAACAAGCACAAGCAATTTTAGCCATGGGAATTTTTGGTACAACAAAAACACAGTAATTAGTGTTTAAAGTTCATGTACTATTGTATATCATTAGCAAACTGCAACGGAATTCTGATGTTGACTGTTTAAAGTTCAGATGACTTTCATGATCATTATCAATCCCATCATGCCTCTGGCTAGGAAGTGTTACCAGATCATTTACACTGTATTAAAGATGCGAAATCTGCTGTTATCTTTGAAGAGGGAGCTTAGAAAAATAAACCACTTAGGATAAAATAGTTTAGAGGGTGTCCAAAATGCTGTACCTCATACAGTAACTACTCTCAAATTTGATTTGGTTGATGTTCAGGTATGTAGGCTAGACCTACATTATTCATAAATTTTAAAGAAAAGTTAAGCTTCTTCAAAATAACCTGGGGTGAATATGGTAACACCTCCCAGACAGGTAATGGCTATTGGTACCGGTGTCATCATCATCATCATCATGGCGGCCTACATCTCTCAGTAAATCAAGACTTTGTTCCAGATGTGCACAAATGTTGGTTTCTTTTCGTTATATTATTTTGTACATGGCATAATACAGATACCTTGTAAAAGAATGTGTTGAATTCCCAGGGCAGAACACCATACTAACACTCTACATGTACTTGTGACATTTCAATGTTGTAAATTATTGGAGAGGGGGCGACCTGTACTTAGTCTGCATCATGCCATGTGCATAACATTTTTAAGCTTTCATAAAAACTTAATTACAACTTACAAGCTATTTTCAAATGAGGATACTTGGCAGCTGAAGCCAGTGCTAGTTATATACTATTTAGTGTTTATTCAATTTACCTCTCGGTCCCTTTAATCCTGGACTAAAATCGTCAGGCACAATTAAAATACCAAGATTGTATATCTGAAATAGCATATCGCAGGCTGCCAAATACCCCATTTGATATTTGAATTACCTTTTTATACATCATCGTCATGGCAACTGATGAGATAACCAGTAATCACCCTCTTCTTCACCTCTCACTGCATCTGCATTCCTCCATCTGGAATCCCATCTCTGCCGGACCAGATCATCTGCTCATCATCCCGACAGTAGCTACATCCCTGATAATCTGGTAGTTTCATCAGGAGAAGCATCATCGGCGCAAGAATGCATTGGTGATCCACTGGACCTCCCGTTGTCTTGAAAAGTAAACCTTGCATGTTTCTTTTATTGACCCACGCAATGGGGTGTGCTAATGAGCTCGTTTGCTTTACAAATCATCAAAATTACGAGACCAAATTAAGTTGTGATCTCTAAATGGCAGACCAATTTAAGAAGTTGATCTCCAGATGAACTGAGACATATCTTTAATATTGCACAGAGTGTGTGATTTTATTTTCACGATACAATCTGGTTAAAATCATCAGATACAGATTTTGCCCAGCAGGAATGCTGAACATTGGGAACAAACTATCAGTTTCAAAATCAAATTTATGCACAGTACGTGAAATAAATTGAAACTATTTTGACAAGTTTTTGGTAATGTAAAGTACTTCTTTCAGCTTTCATTCAAGAATATCAGTTTTAAACCTTCAGCTTGATACAAATGATTTTTATTCCTTGATCATTCTGAAAAAATAACTAAATCTTGCCAAAAATTGAGCAGCACACAGCCGAGCTAACAAATTAACTCCTCTGGTTTGTTTTTTTGTCCTGCTCAAATTCTTAAATTTCAATTAATAATGCTAAAAAGGTTGATTTTGAGATTCTTGACTGAAAGCTGGTTTATATTTTGCATTTTGAATGCTTGTAATGCATAACCCTAGTCTCCATTCACTGATATAAACTGGCACACTAAATAGTGCCGGTATTGGCCAATGTAGCCTCTTTGACAGTTTTGTTTAACATAAACTGATTTTATTTTGGAGACTGGGTCAAATGCATACCAACAAACAGACAAACATACATACCTGGATCACGGATGCTAAAGAAGAAGGTATCACCGGTAGCGTTCTGTCCTGGGTAGAGTACATACTGGATGTACATGTTGTTTACATCATCTGCAATTGAAAATGAGGAGAAGAAATTAACATCATTATCAAAGGAATGCAAAATTGAAATTAGGAGAAGTAAAAAGAAAAAAACAGTAGGACAATATATATTTGAAAAGTGATTAATATTAGTTCTATTTCTGTAAACTTAAATTTCAAGAGTTACAAAAGGTACGAGAAAATCAGCATATTAATATATTGAAACATAAACATTGGACCCTGTAATTGATAAAAAGCTTGATAACCCCCTCATTTTAGGCCTATATATTTCAAATTGTTTACAGTAGCACCTATTTCCATGAATGTTACTACCAAGATAAGAATCCTTCATAACATCAAAATAAACAGACAGAAATGTTGTCATCTTCTGCCAAGCCACCATAAAACACATTTTTTGAACTCCAAGTGATCCTAGTTGAGTGCAAATGTAGGTTAAAATACATGTCAGTTGCTGACACACACCCGCCATCTGGGTCTGTCTGTATACAATCAATATGATCTCACCCTCAAGCACAAACAATACTTTTGAAACATTATCTAATTGTTTTGAATGTAAGGTAACAATTGTTATTCCCTAAAAGCTTAAAATTTCAATAAGCATAATTTCATTTAAAGCAAGATGATTTTATGATTTTCATTCAGACTTCTCTAACCCAGAGAAGGTCTCTTACTCTTCCTAGAATCCTTTGCAATCCCCTCAATTCATCAAATGACACTCCCATTACTTAATATACAGGTTCTCTTTGTTTTTATTTTGAGAATTAGCTGGCTAAATTGGATGATAGTCAGGAAATAAACATATTTGGCAAGATCTGGATCAATGAGGTACATTTCATCACTATTGACCCAAAAGAGTTAAAAAGTGGCTGACACGTCCCCCCTGGAATTAGCACCCATGGACCCATGTTGCACTAGATAGTAAATGAGTACAGAAAATTGAAATGGGAAGAAAAACAATATAATATTCTCTGCAAAAACCACCGTAGGTAAAATGCTATTTACAGAATCTTGGCACGGCATTCTCATATTATCTACTGGCCTATTGGTCTATTGGTGTATATACAACATTGATATTAATCGCATTCAACATAGACAAATCACATTCATATGGGTCAATGTCAAGTGCAGACTGATGCCATATTGAACAATCCATATAACTCTCTCACTAAAAGAACACATCATTCAACAAGTTTATCACATTTTTTTGCTAAATCCATGTATTTAAAGAAGTTTTAACATTTTAACATGAATGTCCCATGTGGGAGTATGCTTATCCATTTACATATTACAAGTAATAAACTATAAGCTTACGTGATACAAACATGTTTTGCTCTTCGTTACATTGAACTTTTCAATATCGAACAAGTAGGCCTACATAGGCGCTACATAAAATATAGGCCTAATAATCAAACAATTGCTCAACTTTATTGAGACTAAAAATATATCAGCATCAAAAGATTTCTGTAGGCCTATGTATTCTTTTGAGAGCATATCACCAAGTCTTCAAGACAAAAACCCAGGCATGAGAATGGCTTTTTTAAAAGCTGTCTGAAAAAGCAAGTGAATTCTGCCTTAAAAGGCCCAAAACAGGCTGAAAAAATAACAATGCATAAATTTGGACAACAAAACTGCCTGAATTCAGGCATGCCTGTGAAAACCCTAAATGGGCCCTCTTACAGAGGAAGAATATCTTGCATTTCTTGAAGAAGTGACTGGGAATTTCATTGATTCAGACAACAACAGCACTCTTGTTTTCCTTTTGTAAAAATTCAACATATTCAGGTGGTTGACCTATGTCACAATTTAAACAAGTCATTCCTTATTCATTGCAAATTGCAAGTACTTCAAACTGGTATATTATGCAAAGTCTTCTAATTCTATGTTTTCTCATTTTGGGGTTGCAAACCAGCGTCCTTGCAAAACAATGTCCACAACAAAATGCATATTTTCTGGTATAAAAACTGCTCTTTTTATTATGCCAATTATCAGGATCTAGTTGTTGCAAATGAGATGTTAAGTATGGGAACCAACTGAATAATTTCCATAAGGCCAAGTAAAAAATAAAACATGTTTCACGTCCGGGTTTTCGAAAAAAAAGGAGGAAGAGGGGCTTTTTATTTTCTATTTTTATCATAAAATTGGTGTAATACCCATACTTGGAGCTGTTTTAGCGTGTACAATAATGCCTGGAAAAAGGAGGAGGCACTTTTTATTTGTTGTTCTGAGAGTTACACCCCTCTAATGATCACAAAACCTTCTTAAAATGTTTGTTGTATCTTATCAAGGCTATAGAAAGCATCCCAACCCCGGATCCCAACTTCTTAGACATGTTTTTTGAAAATTTATAACTGAATTTCAAAAAATAAAAAAATATTTGAGGAAACCTCAAAAAAGGAAGCGGGAGGGGACGTGAAACATGTTTATTTTTTTATTTGGCCTAACATGAAATATTTATATTCCCCATCACAAATAGTTATCATAACAAAGCTTGAGAAGTTAGCACTTTGTAAGCTTTCCTTATATCACTGTTGACTAGAGGAAGTCAATGCCCTCACCTCATAACATGCTATATAGTCTACAATCAAAGATACTCAGTATTGAGTATCTTGAGTATCTTTGCTACAATGCACCTAAAAGCCTCATCCTAATGGCTTAGTTCAGAAACCTCCATTCAACAATCGCACTTCTTAAGCTGACCTCAAGTGGCATTGTATGAGTTTGTGTACCCAATATATTCTGAGGTCATCATATGAGTGTACAAGTGTATGAGTGTCAAAGAACCTGGACTGGGAGATGATAATGTCTAAAATCATACATACTCCTTTCATCATGTTCAACTCACATGAAACCAAGGGACCAAAGGACATTATTTTATGATTTAAATGTTGCAATTTTCTATATTTAGGACAAGTAAAACTTATACACAAATCTTTTTATTCAATTGAAAGTTTGAAACCCCCATGTAGTACTTGTATCAGATTTATGAAGCTTGTCACAGTGCCCGAAACAATGATTAATGTTTTTGTTCCCTAAACCCAACTTTCTATATAATTGACATTGCCATAACTTGTAGCACAAAATTGTCCCAGTTGTCCCTTTATATGCATGTGAAACAAGAAGAGTCCTTAAAAAAGACAAGGTCCTGTGGCAGACATATCACTTGGATCATTGTGCCTTTGACCTTGTGTTCTGACCTTCCTCATTACCATAATATGAAGATACCCATCATGCTGATGATTTTGGATTCAATCACCAATTTTTGTAACAATGTTACTGAAAGTTTGCATCAGAAACAGTTCACAAACTGATAATGAGGAGACAGATGTAGCCAATTTGCCTCCAACAGATTCTCATAAAGTGGCTAATTAGGAGGAACAGTGCAGTCTTGGTCTGCAAGAGTTCATCATGATCCACACTTACAATATTAAGATGTCTGCTCTTGTCTTGATGTGCTTTGAACTTGTTTATAATTTCAACTACATGCAGAGGATTGATTGACAAATTGAGTAGGCCCTCCTACTTCAGTCTATTTAGCATCCTCCCAACAGTAGCTTCCGCATGTGATCAAATGCAGTGCATGACTGAGAATGATCATCCATGAAAAAAACTGAAAAGTTTGAAAAGCCTGAAAAAGTGTGTGAAATTAGTCTAAACAGGCAAATAATGGGCTGAAATTAAAAGAAAGTGCAGAAATTTGGACCAAAAAAGCCTGAAACTTGAAATTTCTCATGCCTGAACACATGATGCCAAGCGAGGCAACTGTGCCCTACTGATACACTGCCTTTGATCATGCGTGTATCACACACAAACACTACTGTCTTACTAAGAAGCTACTTGACTACGAGTTCAGAACTTCATGAAAACCCATCTCTTATGCTAGGCAAATCAACGTGTAGATCAGACATTTTTGTTTTGTCATTCTACATCCATTTATGACCATCTTTCAGCAAGGCGTATGCTTTCAGAGAGCCTTCTTTCCATACATATGTCAGACAACCAGTCAACCAAATCCAGAGATACCTCAGCTTTTGCCTGTAATCTCTACCTAGGGCATGGCATTTACACAATGATTCATTTCATGTTTCATGAGTGCAACATTTGAGTATTATAGGATGTCAACAGGTGACCATTATTGAACCAGAGATAGACATGAACCTGAGGGAAGGCATTAATGACTGGGATGTTGTCTCCTTTAATGTTCCATGAGCCCTGAGATTCATAGTCAGTATCCCTAAGATATAGTTCTAGATCAAAAGTCTGAGTGTAACAGTCAAGTAACTAGGGGCATAAGGGGTATGCACCCTCATGATAGATTCTCACCACTTTTTTTTCTTCTTTCTGGTATTTAATCCACTCTACCAAATTTCAAGTTGCATGTCAGTGAAAAGTTCAACAGGCCCTATAATGTATTTCCATGACGTGCCCTCCCCTTGCCACACCCTCCATTGCTAAAGTGTGTCAAGGCAATTGTGTGCACTGAGCTTGTTTATACTCACACCACTGCTAACAAATTTTGCTATTTTTTTCCAATTCTCTTTTCAACTTTTGTTCATCATACGCAAAATAATTTAGCAGTGACAGTCCAATAACATAATTGTTGTCTTTTGAAATTGAACATAAATATTAACAGTTGAACCTAACTGAGTTGCCAAAGACAAGACTTTATTAGTATCTTTGCACACAGGAAACATGGGATAACAGTTTGCATGACAACCTGGAAATATTGCCATCTTTTGTCTCAATCTACTACAAATTCATTCTGTAAAACTACTGAAATGTTCCTGTTTTTCAAACCTGCAATGTCAAGCCTTTTGAGACAACAAACCCCATGTAAATCTATCCTAAAGCATGTAATAGAATCTTCTGCAACTAACTATTAAAACAACAATCTCCAGGAAGGCTAAAATTAAGACAGGAATTAGATATGCCTCTAAACCGGAGAGTTCAAATTCAGTTCAATCTCTTATCCACATCCCAAGGTGATCACTGATGATCATTATAGCACTTTCAATGTGAAGCATTGTGGCTGAGGCAGAGTTTGATTCAAAGTCAGGTGCATCCAGGTTGTCCCCATACACTCTGGATGTAAAACGGCATAAATTTGTCCTTTCAGCAAGGGGAATATCATTGAAAACCAAACATACAAGGAACTAATAAAACAACATGAAAGGGATCCCTCTCCTAGGTGCACTTAAACTTGGTGGTCCAACAACTCACCAACACTCTAATGTAATTCCTAGCACTTGAGTGAACTTGAACATGTGATTGATCATGAGGTAAATTGATTGAGTCGTTGTTAAATTACATCAATTATGGGCAGTTATTGGATTTCATGGGGATGTGGAAATTTAGTTAGAAAAACTTCACAACTTGGTAATCAATTGATAATCAGTATAATGGGTCAAATAATACCCCTTTCCCATCCCACCTCACTACCACCTGTTGTAGTTGGGATGGATTTCAGCTGGAAAACTTTGTAACTGAAGAAAGTTTTCGACAAAGTTTTCGGATTTTCTCAATCTTTACCTATAATATCAAGCTTTTTGCTGTTAATATCTTACCTAGAGCCACTTTGAGCCAGCCTATCATCATTCATGTGGACTATATAGCAAGACTAGATTGAAATAAGCCCTTCTTTGGGCTATGCTTTCTTTCCTCAGTAGAATGCAAAGAATGGAGACAGAGTGAAATGCACCCATCATCAATGCGAAGATAGATATGGGCTGATCATGAACTTCATATCTGAGGCCCGCCCTCGCCCACTCATTAAAATCCAATCTTGGCTCTAGCAGTGGCAAAGTCATCACATATAAATCGTGTTTGTAATGCCCAACAGTTGTCCCCATGTGTCCCCTTCACTAGGATCCACAACATGCTCATCTATCAGTGCACAGTTCTTTAACCCCAATACATTTGCACATTTATTGAATACCCTTTGAAAAATGTGGGTACAAAAACTCATACTCTGCACCTTGAGGTCAAATTTTGCACTATGATTGTTTAATTGAGGTCACTGGACTATGGCATTGGGATGAGGTTATTGTGGTCCATAGTGTCATATAGAATGTTGCATGACATCAGGAACATGGAGACTGGCAACAGGTGCTTATGGCAACATTCATTTCCTTACATTACCATGGAAACACGTCTAATCTCACCCCCTCATCATGGCGCTCATGTTTTCATTTGTCATACTGAGTGTTAACATGATAATGATGACAAATGAGGAGAAGGCACCCAAGAAAGATATCTTACACTTCCCAGAATGCTTTGCAACTAGGCGCATCATCTCGCTACATCAAATGATGCCCTATTTGTACAGGTTCCCTTTGTTTTCATTTTGATAATAGACTGGCTAAGTATGGCACGATAGTCAAGAAATAAACATATTTTGCAAGATCTGGATGTTCTCTATTCATTGCATATTTTGTCACTATCAACCCATGTTGCACTAGATAGCAAATCAGTACAGAAAACTGAAATGGAAGAAATGCATTGTGGGAAGTGTATGGTATCTTCTCTGGGAAGCATCTTTGCCAAGTTTACTAGATATCATTCTCTAAAGAATTATCACATTAGTTTTAAAATATCACTTTTATCAAGTGCTTTCTAAACAAGTGCTTTCTAAGAAAGACTTTCTGCAGTGCTCATTTAAGTCTTACAATGTGTCACTACTGATAAACCCAGATTTGACTCCCTCCTTTAATGTATAATTATGTAGTCAATATTTGATGCAAGCAAATATACAAAGCCCTTTATCCTTCATGTTATATTTGTACTGCTTCATCAAATCCAGCCGGAACAATATTTTATTCTACTGTAGTGTCCCAAGTTACAGTGACATTTTCATCCTGGAATACCGATTACTCCAGAAACAACCATACTTTCTCTCAATATTGCTTTCATTTTTGTCAACATCTAATATTAATAGAACATTCCCTTTGAAATGCAAAAACGTTTGACCAAATTAACCAGACATTAGTAGGCTGAGCATACCTATACCTCCCATGCCTACTACTAATACTAGTACAGGTGGGCCCTACTTGAGCAATTCATCCATACTCCTTCAGATTCCACAATACAAGTCCAAACTCTTCCTCCACCAATATGTATTTACCGAGGCAATTTCATCAAGTGGTTTTCTCTAACATTAACAATGGGCTGTTACAGTTGAAATCCATACACCCGCTATGGAAGACATGACCTTAATTATCCACACAGGGGGTGCAAACTTCAAATGGGGGTACCTGAATTGGTGACTCTATTTGAAATCTACTCTCCCCAGATGTGGGAGATTAAGGTCATGTCTTCCATAGGGGATTGTGGATTTTGATTGGAATAGCCCAGTTCGAACCACAGCTAAGCCATGCAAATGGCACAATAGAAATAATGCTGACGATCACCACTTATACCTCCATGAAAACCACCTTCTACAATGTTCTTTCCAAAACCGCAACATTGCGTGAGCTTAAACCATGTTTGCGTCATTAAGGAAGTCATTAAAGAACCTGCTCTTGTGGTTTTTCATAATTTTATGCAAATCACACAAGATGTTTTTCATTATTTGTCATTTTCACTTATGGCAAGTTTCTAGTGCTTTTTCTAAGCTAAGGCAATCTTTTAAAATCTATGCTACAACACACTCATTGGGACTACTAGAAATGGTCATTTTAAATAGCTAACTCTGCCCTTTTCTTCTTTGACAGCTGATAAAATCATAACTTTCGATATTTTCATTTGGAAAATCAAAAATGATCAATGATTCAAAATTAGCACAGCCAATTACCGGTCATCGTGTTATTAAGTTGAATATAGACTTACTTTCTATCAATGTCATCTCATTAAACAAAGAACAATTATCAGGAAAGTTTTCGATACAAAAGCAGCCTAATTTCAGCATGATATGGGTCAAATGTGTTGAACAAAAGAGAAATATCTTCTTTCTAAGATGCATGGCTGTGAAGCTGTGAAGTATTCCAAATGTAGTCAGCCAGCTGCTGTCTGAAGGTCAATGGCAATATCTGTTCCCATTCTCAAGTGATTTTCAGAATTACATTCATCATCTTTTTCTGGATCCTATTCAAATAAAATTATGTGGATTTTGGATTAAAATGTACAGCACAAAAAGGTAATCCGAAATATTTTATAATATATATGACATTGGTGTTTATGTCTAATTTCATCCGTAATTACCTCTTTTCAAATTTCCTTGCGTTGTCTTTTTGTGTTTTTTATCTGCTTTATCAGACAGGTGTTTCTAGACATGAGTTCAGTGTTTCTAAAAATAAATGTCACATAAAAAACCACTAAATCCAATAAAATGTCAAAAGATGGACTACAGGATGCCAAAATGATCAAAATAATAAGATTTTGTATATAAACCACGGGATATAAACATAAGGGATTTAAATGAAACACCCTGCAATATATATACAAGAAATTGCATACTAGGCCTAGTATCTTATTTCATACCATTTGTTGAACAATATTGATACTCAATTCTCAATATCATTTAATATTTATTTCATCATCTGCAAAATAAGACAACTCAAGAGAAAGCTTTAAAAGGAGTGTCCCAACTTTGAACTTTTAGCTATCACATTATCCAAATTGTAATTTCATGGTTCTCTCCTCCCAACAATAATATCCACCTGCTTCACACAAATTTGATATACACCTACCTATGATGTGTTCAAAAGCACATCAAGGCATCAAATTATTTTGTGATCAAACTTGAAATTACTCTATAGGGAGATGTCATACAAATTGATGTGGATTGTGACCAAAAATGTGTTATCATTTGACCAAAATTGACCTAGATTTTAGCATTTTGTACTGAAATAAACCAGAGTCTGGTATTATTTAGAAATTTCTTGCCTTCACATAATATCATGAATATGTGTAGGCTCAACAGCACAGGTAGTTCAAGATCAGGCTTGAAATGCAATTATTGGCACCCATCTGCTCAATTCTCTCTATAGAAGTCAAAATTGACCTTGAGTTTGTTGCAGTGGAGGAGGGGGAAGGGGACGAGTTTCCCCCTTGTTTCATGAACATGACAAATTTGACCAAAATTTGTGATGTGCTGCTTCTTGTAGGCCTGTTTCCATGGTTTCAGGCCAAAATTATCATAATTGGAGCTATTTTAACTAATAAAAATTGCAAAAACTTGACTTTGCAAGCATTTTGTTCTCAGTAGGTCACTTTGGGTGAGGGTCAGGGAGACAACCCCTTTAATGCCACTAGTTTGGATACTGACCAATTGTTATTACCTATTACATCAAACACTATCAATCTAATTTATTCATTAACCTGTTGCCACTGACTCATGATCCAAAAGTAACTAAGCTAGGAAAGGAATTTAATTCACAATTTGCTGTTTTGCCATGTATTTCTATAGCAGGTGTGACTTGTCTTGACAAGTGGAAATAATGTTGTTGAAATTTTTACATGTTGATATTTATACACAAGTGATACAAACTGTTGCTGATGTACAAAATAGAGATAGGCCTAAGTTTTATATTCTATTAGCTACTGAATCAAGTTTTTGACAAAAATTGAAACATTTTATCATTCTTAGAAATGCTATACAAGGTGCTCAATCTGACTTGGTTCACAACAAGGTTACATAAACTCTACTTGCAGATGATGAAGTACTATACATCTCATGCCACATAATAAATAGTGGTCCATTTCTTGCCCATTTCTCATCACAGCAAATGGATTCCAGTCATTTACCTCCCCCACACAGCGGCGCGCACTGTCCTCATTTCTCGCACCCCAATTCCGTAATCCTTTAAAAACCCAAGCTAAACTCTGACTGACTTTGGTCTAATTTACAAAAACAACAGCCCTGCAGCATGGTTCATTACCACCTAAACAAACACAGATAAATATCAAAGAAGTATCCGAATTCAGCAGGCTTACAAGATGAAGTATAAGCACTCCAAATGTGGATCATTTGTTGTGTTATCATGATAATACTTGACCTCTTTAATAGGTCTCTATCAGCATATGTGTTGAAAATATACCAAGAAAGTTGTTCACTGCCACATAGCTGCCTTTAATTAATGTGATATTATAGCTGCCGTCAGTGCATTATATCACCACAAGTTCAAATTTAAATTTGTCTCAGATAGGTCTAGTACTACTCAACCCTCAGAAAGTTCAAGGTTCACTCATTTTTATTCCAAGCACTATCTCATTCAAGAATCACTGACCCATGTAATCAACCGGCATTCCTCAGAGATGCCTTTTATAGAAAATTTTGTTTGAAGAGGTCAAAAATGTCATCAGGGAGTATCAGCATTTTGAAGCAAAAAAAATAAATATGAAGGATAATTACAGGGATTTGTTTGAGTGGTTCAAACTTATGGGGTTCTTTTGTGTGTTAGAGGGTCAACTGCCCTATCCAAAGCCAAAGCCTAAGAGCCTGGACCACATATAATGCATTGAGTAACTTCAGTGAAATTTATAATATAGGTGCCATGCCACAAACAGGACATGCATTCCTAAATATGATACTCTTTTGTATGAATGAACATACATTATCACATCATTGTCTTACTCATAGTGCACTAGGCAAGGTCAAGTTTAATGTGCACAGAAGTTACCAATGCACTTTCCTAAAGGTTACACCACCAGTTCGTATTGCTCAGATCCTGCTTCTTACCAGTAAAAGATGACAGGAGTGTGAGACAGTTAATTTACATAGGCCCTGGGCTGAAAATCTGCCATTAGTTTGCCATTAATAGTTCAGTGGTTCACAAAGTTCCCCTAATAAACGAAACTGGTCAGTTACACCATCATATCAATTGTCTATACAGAAGCAAGGCAACTTGTACTTTATCTATCAGCATACTGGCCTGTTCATTACCCCTTTAACCTATAACAAGATCACTTTTTATCCAAATGTCCATTTTCAGTGATTTTACAAGTCATTGTATCTTGGAAATCAATAAACCAGATGTCAGAAAGAGCAGCGCAGGACCAAAACTTTCTTTGAAATTTTAAGTTTTCAATAGGGAGGAAGTGTACTGCTATTCTCATCAATGTAAAAGCACACTGACATAATCATTTAGAAAAATCCACTGAGATACTATAGGCTACAAAAATATTTAAACTTCAGGAAGGGGACTAAATTTTGACGGAGTTTGGTAGATTAGGAGCATAATATCTGTAAATTGTGCCTTTCGGTACCATTTCAGCACATCGCATCAAAGCTCCCATTGGACGCCCATTCCTTTTTTAAAGCAATTTTTATTTGCTTTATACCTTTATCATAAAATACACACTACTATATTCACTCCACTTTTAAACACATGTTCAGTGAACTTGACATAATGTCATTGGCATACTGGTCATGTCCCCTATGATGCCCAGTATGTGAGGAACTTGTAACTTTGTTTACATATTGGGCAAACCTGGAAGTGTGTATTGGTGAGTTGATGTTGGGATGAAGACAGGATGTGGCCTGGAGGATGGAGGCATAAGATGCCTGCAGGTTGGTCATTATCTCTAGTCCTGGTCTCTAGTATTGCTAGCTGTGAACATTCCCTCCCTTTGCCTGCTATCAGAAGCCAGGGTCTAGAGGGCGCTACCACGCCTATGGTGAAAAATCAGGAGGATTTCTGTTTACGCCCTTTTAATTTGCCTCTAGTGAAATGAACCATACCAAACCCCTGGACCTGTAGTAAGTTGATACACTTAAACTTGGAAGGGGTAAATTAGCAGGGGATAATGAAGTGTGAGAATCAATTATGTGATCCCTAAGGGCAGTGTCACATGAATGTTTCATGTGATGTGATGCATGCCTGGTGTACTGGGGTTGAGACTGCCCCCAGACTGCCCCCTTGGAAATATATTTTCAGGTGAAACTGTGATGTAAATTTCTGTAAAATCAGCTTCAGCCATGTGTAAAATTAATGTTACAGACAGTCATTAAACAAGGATTCCATGTTTTTATCTGATGTTGCTGTCCATACTTCATAATGTATTTTATTTTTGACATTAACTGCTGCCCATACCTCCCTTCTGGTAACATACTCATGGAAAGTGGATCCAGACCTGGATGCCCTAGGTCCATCTAGAAGGATGTCATATCCTGTGTGACATGGACAGACTCCACACTGGCCATGCTGGCAGGTTTGTGTGGGAGACAGAATGTGCTACCACCAAGAATGACTGGGCTTGGAGGTTTCTTCAATCCCAGGCAGCAGGTGCAGGAACCCACAATACTGGAAGTCTCCATCATCATTCATCACCCTAAATTACCTAACATTACATCCCAGCACCCAGGCATTACATAACTAATACATAGGCAATGACCAATTTTGCCTATACTTCCCAGTCTTCCTGTCTATCCTAACAAGCTCCCCTTGCAAATTTCGTCATGAACTCATCATCATCAGTAACCATGGATGCAGAATCTCTGTGTTTTATCTGACATCTCTGTACTCCATACTGATACTATAGCATCCCCACCACATCTTTGCATGTTCCACAATCTGTTGTTTCTAACATCATAAGCTGTATTTACTGCAATAGCTTGTTATTTTCCATAATCCTCTTAATATAACTCAAAGAACTTTGCTTATATGCCAAATTGTGTCACTGAATTATTTTTCGTATCACGTTCATTATCTACATGGATGGAGCATACAAAAAAATCAGTAACAGCAACCACAAATCTATGTCAGATACTGAAATACTTGTCATAGATATGAAAATTGGGTCAAATTCTTGCATAAAAATTATAACCATATTGAATTTAGGAAAATAGTAATTATGACAAATAGGTCTCTTATCACCCAAAGTCATATGTCATTCTTCATCACAAAGCACGATTGATAAGATGACCCATTTATAGATGATTTTTCAAAATATGCACCCATTTCTAATAATTTTTCTGGCAAAAACCTAATAGGGATTTGATGTGAAAATTGTTCTAGTTCTGTATGCATCCATCCAACATGGAAGTAGACCCTCCCCGGGAAGATGACGAGCACATAAAGCCTACATTAGATGTCTAGTTCATGGCCATCTATAGGCCTATAGTGTAGGCATACATGATAAGACAACAGGACTAACTCATGTGCAATGGTGAACATAATAATGACAGGCTTAATTAGACAGCCTGGATTATTACTCATCCTATGTGGAGATGAGAAAAATGAAGAGACAAAGTTTAGAAACAGAAAACAAGATATTTTGCTTTTCAGTTGAAATTTATCGGATAAAGTCGGACTGCTTGTTCCTAAATCAGTGTAGGCCTATATGCAATAATATGCACTCTACTCTGGAATAGTGTTGAATTGAGACACATGAATAATACACTTCATACATTTTCATAATGAAATCTCAAAAAACAAACATGTCGGAATTGAAACAGCTTGAAATTTACAAGGTAAGAGCACAATACATGTATGGTTCATGAATCATGTAATACTTAGTATTGCAAGCTGAAGTAAAACTCAAATTTGAACTCAAGTAAGTAAAGTTTGATGAATGACCAATTCCGCCCACTTCACAAAATTTTCCATTTTTAACAACATTTTGCGCTACGGTTTTCAACACCGGTATACCGGTGGCACAATCGCCTCGAAACCATCAGCCTAAACCAGCCATCTCCGCGACAGCTATGGACTCTTCACCCGGAAGAACTCAATTAAAGTGACATGAGGAAGGAAATTCTATGTCTAATCACTGCAAGAGAATCCCCTTCCCCAAACCCATACCCCATATTGAAATCATAGAAGAGAACCAAAGCAAAGGCATAAGATAGGATCTTTGACTTGACAAACAATGACATCACTATTAGTTACCCAGAGCATGTCCTTAACCATCAGAAATATAAAATTCAAGACCAATATGTTAATTATATCAGAAGTCCATTTCATTTCATGGTCAATTCGGTAACTTTGTGACATCAAAATTAATTAGCGAAACTAATTGATTGAAGGAGTCACACAGTTCAATTAATACAATAAGTTTCAATTTGAACTATATGAAGAACAGTCTAAGTGACCCCAACAAGTTCATCATGGTGGCTTCTCTATCATGGGGACTAATTTCTGGACATGATGCATGGCATTTTGAACCTAATCCACTAAAAATTGTCATACATGTACACGTAATGATCACATTTTCAGACCCCACCCTAAAAATATTAATTTCTATGGCTAGCATGCAGAGCATTAAAAATTCATTATTTTGTTTTCCGATCTATGAAGTATTTATAAAACAGTGTCAGCAAATGGCTATACTGACCTGACACACATCAGAGGCTGCATATGTATTCAACTTGGATGAAAATAATCTTACCCTAATTCTCCCCAAAATTCAAGGTCAAAGGTGAAATCTCCAGACCCCAGAGTTCAACTTTAAAACTGCCACCAAGCTGGGAGAGCACTACCAGTATACTAATAGTACCATGATTTCACATTAAAATTAGGAAATACTCTGGAATAATAATTTAAGCTAATTTCAAGATATATGTGCCAAGTTTTATTATGATTACTACACATTTCTTTATTTTGTTAGGCCAGGTGGGACTCTTCTCAGTGACTTATGCTTACAGTGATCAAAATAAATCATTTAATATATGGGTTTGTTATTCCATAGCAATAGATGCTATCTCACTTATATACCGTAGACCCTGGAAGATACAATATATAAGTACACATAGGGGTAGAGGGTTCCAATCACAGTATGTCACCTCTATGTAAAGAAGATTTTATATAAAAACACTTCCAACATTTCCAAAGCCCATGAAAGACTTTTCCAAGATTGTGGGATATGCTTTTACAACAGGAGGAGTTCATAACAATTGGTAAATTTTTAGCGGGGATTTTCGTCAGGAGTAGCTTTGACTTCTTCAGGACAAAGTACCTAATGAGACATGTAGGCCTCCCCTTTCCTACTGGTGGCTCTGAAAAGAGCCGTTCAATGAAGACTGCCCTTTTCCAAGACATGTGTATTAGCACTATGTTTTCCTTACTTTATCTAAGAGATTTAAATAGGGACCTACTCAACATTTCTGGTCCCATTTTGGGAGTCAAGTTTAAAGTTGTGATTCAGTAACAACTCTCCACACCTGTATTGTAAATTGTGCAAAACTCAGAAAAGTCTTTATTCACATATTACATAAAGCAGATTTTTAATATATTGATATAGTGAGTGACCTCGCTACAGAAGAAAGGAAATAAAATAATTATTACAAATATGAAAGAATTCTATCACTCATGATTTATCACTTGTCTTCAGGGCATAGGTAACTCTTTCATAATAATTTTATTCATTCTTACACAAAAATGAAGTAAAAGTTAAAGATTGTTCTGCCCTTCATGTGATCATTCAAGCCAAACGAGTTTAAATAATATGATGTGAAAGCCATATTTTAATAGCAGTCTAATTTTAAATTTGGTTATTATTTGGTTCTATCTCAATTCTACATGATCTGACATTTTACCGTAACATCCAGAATTTAAGCTGCACCATGATCTGACATTCTACCATAACATCCAGAATTTATGCCGTACCTCTACAACATATCATAGAAAACGCTAGAACTAGAAAAGGCTAGAACTAGAAGCCACATCAATGTGTGAGCCACACAGACCTTTAGCAACTCAAAAAATAAAATATTTATTTTAGGAACCTAAAGCAACAGCTAATATATATTTCCAGGGTTTATGGTAATATTCTGAAATGAGATGATTAAATTTCTGAATGCTGCCAAATTCTGTGGAAGGTTTTGCAATATGATTTAATCCTAAACAATAATCTTGATATATAGGCCTAACTAAAATTTTCCACTCCTAATTTACAGTTTTAAATAAAAAGTAAATGTAATAATAGCTATATTCCATCATTGACACATTGCAACATGGCTGGTTTGCCAGAGAGTGCATTCATTCAAAGAACTGATAACATACAATGCCTTTTTATTTAAAAAAAAATGGTGCTAACTTTCAAATTAGTTTGGCATTCTAAACTTCCAAAGAGATGGATGATGGATGTATAAATAACCAATTCCTTGTTGATGTTACCATCACTGACACATAGCCAAATCATCACTGACACATAGCAACATGGTTTGGTTTGTCAGAGAGAGTAGTCATCAAAGCCCTGATAACATTAGATGTTTGACAGACCATAGGCCTGTCTAAAGAAGCCATCAATGGAGCCTGCAAAATAGCCATTCAGTTGAGAAATAGTGATCCAGTCAACAGCTCCTTGCTAATCTTGGCTATGTGCGGAATCTAGATCAAAGTAAAAGGCCTACCATGTAATAACATGATCTTGTCTGCCGGCTGCTTGCTAATCTTAGCCAAGATATGATTTAAACGCCTGGATAAATTTATCGCTACACTACTATAATCATGATTGTATATGTTCATGCTTACTTAATTTCACTCCATCCATATTGCTTGCAGTTTCAACAGTACTGTTAAGCTTTGAATGGGAGGGGGCTCCTCAATAGGTCCCACAGGCCAGAATGGCCTGCGGACCAATGGAGATTCAAGATTGGCCCTTGAGCAGCTTTGAAATACTAAACATAGCAAAACACTCATGTATTTGGCCCTCGAACACAGATCTCTGAATGCCCTCCTGACATGTAGAGCTTTATTGCAGTGCATGTAGACTGATGAATAACACATAAAAGTCAATCCGACTGAAGATGTTTTATTGCTAATTAAAATGTATTACTTTGAGGTACATCCATGTATCTATGACAAATTAATGATTTATTTACCTGTCTGATATGTCTGTTACGCATAAGGGGCGAGTTTAGATGTTGTATGTGGGGTGGGAGTGAATTTGAGTGTGTGTTAATTTGAAAATGCACATTTACGTATTAGGCCTATATGTTTGAAGCTTTTGTGTACATATCCCAGGTTTGAATAGCACATTAATGGTTTAAATTTACAGTAAAAAAGTCTCAAAGTCTACAGGACATCAAATTATGCAGAGGATGATTTTCTGCCAACATCACACTTTCCTTGTGGTGTAGATTGGTATCCAAATTGATTGAAACATAGACCCTAGATTAAAACCTGCAAAACACCTGACAATTGTGTGGTGAGCCAGATTATCCCCATCTCATGTAATCACAGATCCTAGCATAGGGGTCAACCTCACAAAATAAACAGCCCAGGGCAAAGGATATACTCAAGAGTTCACTGCCAAATGCATCTACAACAAAATGTGGTCCCTATACTGCTTCATCATGTCCAACAACTACCAGATGATAAAATTGGTGTTCTCATCTGTCACCTAGATGTGATACCATACTACCATGACTACCAGAGAAGTTGTAGCCTACATCTTTTCTGATACAACCAAGTGCTCTATCACCCTACATGCCCATGTTGTAAGCCTATAAGGTTTAGGCCTCATTGTAACAGAGTAGGCTATATCAGTTAGATTTGACTTTTACTATTAACAAAAGGTTTCTTCGCCCAATGCTGACTGATGCACCCTTTACTCTTTAGTTGCACACTTATGTCATAAGCTTTTTTTAGTAAACAATTAACCAGGATTTTTCTGAAGAAACTATTTTGTTTACACCTTGTCATTACATGATTTACTGCATGTGTAGGGAAAAGATTATATTTATGCCAAACTTGAACTATTCCTAGTCAGGAACTGAGGAAGTAAGGTCAAGTCTTTTATGAATTTTCTTGTGTCACATACATTACTGACCATAGGAACGACTGATATTTATGGTCTGTTTAGTGCTGTTGAAAAGTAGCCTATTATAATACTAGGGCTTAGGATCTGAATGGGAGATAATAGTGTCTACCTTCAAATTAGATACAAAATATATACATAAAGGATAAAAATATATCTAGAAATCTTTTGACTAGGGCATTTGGAGACCATAATGGTCTTTAATTCATATTCATAATCATTGTTATTTATTTGGAAAAATGCAAGCGCTGAACGCGGTCAATAATAAACAACAAGGGACCTCCGCGCCGTCAGCGTTAAATGTTAGTAACCTAAATTTGGCTACCAAATTGCAATTTTACAGATTGTGCCATATTATTAAAGCCTTTTTGAAGGCTTTATGATTATTTTTGGCAACCTCTTCAATATCCCTGTGATAAGCAAGTTACTGAATTAGTTCTTTTCATGGAAAACCATCAATACTTATCAATACCTAATCAATACTTATCAATACCAGACTACTTGGGGACTAACTGGCTTTCCTGTATTTATATTGAACCAGGAACTTTCCTGATTGATCAACCACACTGAAAACAAAACATACTTGCATGAATGACCAGTAACAATTTTCATTACTACATGGTCAGATGACCATCAATGGACACAAGTTGGATCATCAGTTGGTACATGAGTGTCCCTGGAGGAAATCCCTCCTGGTGAGTTTCGCACTCACTCATTGACCTGACCTTATGTATGTGTATGCCCATTCATGGAGTCATTTCAGGTCATCTTCTTTGCTACAACATACACAATGCCCATGTTCACTGTTAAATGTTAAAAAAGTGTTTATAATATGAATACCAAACGCTCACAAATTGAGGCAATTTTTGAAGATTTTCAGTGATTTTTGAATGTTTCTGGTACCAAGACACAAAAAATGGGTGATTTTGGACACAGAAATGCCAGTTTATCATGTTTATTGTAGGCCTATAGAAAGTTTTTAAAGCCAGTGGTTTATATTAAGGGGAAATTGGGACACTTTTTGAGCGATGTGTCTCATGATTTTTGAAATGTTTTGGCAACCAAGCACAAAAGTGTATTTTTACCATCATGAGAAATGGTTTATACGGGGAAATTGGGACATAATTGATTTTTAATTTGCAAGCAAAGCCAATCAAACTACAATCACCTATTGTTATTGTTTTGTTTATTTTGCAAGGATACATGTATCTTTTTCTTGAGCTAAAATTCCCAGTTCAATTTTAAAGAGCCTGTCAGGCTGTGTCAGCACATGGTATCTAAACAAACTTGTAAATTCTTTTTATTCAATAAGTTCAGTGGCTTATACTTATAGGAGTACTTTGAATTCTTAGCTCATACCTGACCCTGCAGATGAGTCTTGCATGTGTGAAGTAAGATCTATCAATACGATAATGACAAAACAATATGTACTGACATCAACCAAAAATGAGTCTCTTGTCTGCAACAATGATTTTGACATATGACCAAAAACTGGGTTTGATTTCCTATGTAATTTATTATTTTCATTAACATGAAATTGGTTGTAAATTAAGAACAACATGCTCAATTTTGATGGGGTTTGAAGCATTATGTGGCCCTTAAAATGTGAAATTAATACATTTGAAAAATTGAAATTTGGTACATTTTGACATTTGATTCATTTTAGTTGATCAATTACTTGATAATCTAAATACCGATGTATCTATCTCGTGGATCTATCTTGCCTTTATGTGAGCCTCAATTGCAACATTACCATGTCAGAATGTGTTAACCTTATTAATGGCCGACATGTTTCAATACCTAATTTATCTACCGCATAGAAACCAGACTAATCACGTCAAAGACCTATGACATAATATGATCATCATGATGGTTTACAAATTATTTTGAATAAAGTACAAAGGCCTCAAATAAAAATAGCAAATTCCAAAATACATGTGGGGAACCATGTTCAAAGATATTTCTCTTGTACGTCAAACAAAATTCAATATCACGCCATCTACTGTGATTGGTTTTCAACTGATCTACTCAAACCTCTTATTTATCTACCAGATCTACCAGGTATCTGTGCTCACATCTGCTTTCTTTCAATTAAAGATTTCTTGGACCTGATTCAAAGCCATTTAGCACCAGCTAAGTACTATCTTATACCTTCTGACCCTCTGAGATGACCATCTAGCTTGGTTGAATAGATGCTTGCGTTCAGCTTCTCACTTCAATCTACTTCAATATACTGGACACGAACTGAGCCAGTTCTAAGACCACATTCAATTTGCTCAGTTACAGAGTGTTGGAGGGCTTGAAGTGGATTGATCTAGTGAAATAACAACCTCTACATACACTTCTTAATCAGTTTAAACCGTGATTTTACATGGTATACATGTACCAAACATTGTTGAGCTTCTTAAATATTGGTTCCATAACAATTTTATATAAAAGGCAAGCTAGCGATCCAGCTGCCAGTGGCTTTTATACTTCAGAGTCAACTAAGACACAGAATCAGGATCCGGATCGGTTACACTCAGGACATGGTAGTGAGCCATGAAGCCTAGAGGCTATGGACTCTTAATACCTTGTAACTAAAGATCCCAATATTTCCTACCTTATCCAACTATTCAATTTATTTCAAAGCATACAAAGTTGAGGTTTCTTAAACTTCAATTAAAAGAAAAGTCTCGTGCATGGTGCAGTAACCGCAATCTGCATAATTGGTTCCTTAGGTTAAGATATAATCTGGTACATTTAACGAACATAATTAGGCAAAATATTGTACTCTAGCTGCCAGATTGACTATACTTCAATGAACACACACAGCAAATTACCTAAAGTTTGATACAAGGAAAAGTTATAGCAAAAAGGAATAATCCCTTTAAGAGTGCATGAGTGGGTCGGGTGACAAATTTGAATCTTAAAAAGATTAACATCGCTTTATATGTACATAATTATACTGACAGAAGTACTTTTTCACAGTAACTTTTGCTCACAAATTCTAACGACAACTTACAGAAAAAAAAGCTTTTAAATTTTGCTGTCTGATATGGCCAATGAGATTATAGTCTGAAACAAACGGTCTGCATACTTTCTCCAACGGATTAAAAGAAATGAAAGGAATTGACGCCACACCAAGCAATAAATTCCATTCAAATTCAAGCGTAAAAGTAAAAATACCACATTTCCAGTCAGTTCAATTGTCAAAAGAATCAGCGGAGAAAGCAGCAATTAATCGGTAATAGTTTCAGGACAACAATTTTTCTACACACTCCATCATTGTCTAGGTGAATTCCATTCAACACCGTTTCACTCAACAGAGCCTATAACGAAGATTGATTCTGTGAACCCCACCACAAGATGGCTACCCATTGTTGCTTTCCCCCTAATGTTTTTATAGTGTCAAGACTCCAAACCCTTGTGGCCATTTACTGTAACTCTTTTGACCCCCATTTGGCTGTCCACTTCCTAAATCCACTCTGACCACGACTACATTTATATATTCCATTGTTTGCAACCCTTCCATGATAACACAAGCATTTTTCTCAAACTTGACAAATTTCTTATTTTTAAGAATAATTCTGAGACATGAAAAAAGGTATTCAAATGAATGCAAACATGCCCAGTAACTCAGTAAACAGGCGTTCAGTAACAGTAAGCCTTCAACATGTTCAATGAAGTTTGGGGATAAGTATGTAGTTTGATCCATGATCTTTTTATCGCAACAAAATCATCACTGGAACAATTAATCCAGTGTGTGTGGATGACATAGTGAATGTATGAATATGTGCTGCTATCTACTGAAGAAAGTAATTATAAGCCAAGTCATCCTTCCATATTATGCAGTGCATCTTATTCATACCATGTTTACACAGATAATGCAGTCTGTGAAATATTCCCATAATGATGTTTTGGAGTGATCAAAGGATCAGATTTTCATCATACCATTATGTAATTTTGGTTTTGATATGTGGAGCTACTTCAAATTCCATCAAATGTCATTCCATTACAAGGTCGAATCCATTTTTGACATGAAATTTGCATTGGATCTTATATGAAATTTTTGATTTGCTTAGTTTCTGACAATCATGAGCTACATTGAAATGATCCATATTTATTCTGTATTCGAAGAATCAAATAAATTCACCAAAAGTAATCATTTTGACATCTGTATTTCTATTTTTACAGTAAGGTTCTCTCTTAAATGTTTTGGCTGAAATTTAACCTTTGATAAGCACATTCATGTTGCACTTTTGTACAATAATACCTTAGTAATTTAACCATTTTCAATACTTCAACTAAAATGAGAAATTTCAAGCACATACAGCACACTTCTATCGTGATTTTATCGCCATTTATCAATGCATTCCCTGTACCTAGTTATTATTTGGCCAATATTTATTTCCGCTCTCTTACTCAAGCATTTCAGTGTACTTGTACTTTAAATGAGTGTTAAGCAAAAAATCCCGACATCAACAATCTTGGTGGTGTATTTTGTCCCGAGTCTTCAGGTTCAACAACTATATCACGGCACAATAAAGTTTAAGTTAAGTTCTGCATGCGTGACAAGTGTGAAGTCTAGTGCACAACAAGTTGAATGGCACGTTTTATAATGATGAATAAACGACATTATTGTTACTTCTGGCAAGCTTCAGTCAGCTCAAGGCATATCTTTAGTGATTTATTCATGACTTCCTACAAAAAGAACCAGTTTCTTCAACTTTCTTTTCACAATTGATAAGAATGGGGCTTTTTAACTTACATTCAATTTATAGGAACTATAATTCAGGTTATATGCCAACCTAAAATGGACAGGCGCTTTGTAAAAGCAAGGTTACTCAAACTTTGTTGACAGAAACATTTATTCATGCAGACAAACGTTTTTTTAAGTGGACAAACAAAAGACATAATCTTGTGGCCAGACAACACATTTTCAATCAACATTTGAGTCCCAAGACACTTTTATCCCAAACATTCAATTATTTTAACACAATTTAGAAATCACTTAAATAGTTTACATTATGCTCTTTGTATTCACAATCATGTTCTGTTTGATCTTTATAAAACCTAGTTTTCATGTTCTTAAAACCTTCAGGCTCATGCTAATAGGATTTAAACATACCAGAGGACATATACCATGATTACTGACTTAGGTACATTTGTAGGAATATCAGAAACATGGTCAAACCAGGCTTGCCCCCCCCCCCCCCACCCCTTAAAAATGGTCCAAATCCATTTTAGATCAATATGAATCAGATTGGAGGAGCTTAGATTTTTAGAGCGAAGGCTACATCTTTTTTTTTTTAAATATAAAAAATGGTTGCCATACAAAAACATTTGTAGCACACAAGTCATCTCCAATTCCAAATTATTATCATATTTGAAAATTTCTATGAAGTTTGTTTAGAAGACACTACAGAGATAGTATTTGCCTTTTACATAATCTGGTTATGTAATTTTCTTTCTGTTTTTTTTTTTTTGCATACATTCCACAGTAAAGGTAACAGGTAATCAGGTTTGAGCACAGTGGTTTGAGAAGCTTCCTAATAAGCACAAAATATGTTTTGACTGATGGGCTTTTAATATTGGCCTGTCTTGTCTTGGCCTGACATTTTGTTTTCTATACTAGTGCAATTGAGAGCCCAGATGCTGTGAGAGCACTGTCATGATAGCGATACTGTTTGACCACAGATGACCTTTGACCTATCAAGTTTAAGCCCAATAGGGCAAAGTTTAAATTTAGCCCCTACATGACCTTTGACCTCGGTTGACCTCAATTTTGTTTTGAGCATATATTCCCCTCGTATCAAGGATTGCATCCACCACGTTTGAACCCGATAGGACAAAGTTTGAAATCCATGACCTTTGACCTTGGATGACCTCCATATAATGTTTTTCATGCTCCCCTCATACGAAGGTTTCGACCCATCAAGTTTGAGCCCAATCGGACAAAGTTTGAAATTTGACCCCTCTGTAATGACCTTTGACCTCGGTTGACCTCGATTTTATTTGGGCATATATTCCTCTCGTATCAAGGATCCCACCCACCAAGTTTGAGCCCGATCGGACAAAGTTTGCAATTTGACCCCTCGTAATGACCTTTGACCTCGGTTGACCTCGATTTTATTTTGGACATATATTTCCCTCCTATCAAGGATCCCACCCACCAAGTTTGGGCCCGATCGGACAAAGTTTGAAATCCGTGACCTTTGACCTTGACCTCCGATGACCTTCAAAACTACCCGGTAAACAGCGCACGCCCGGTACCCATCTATGTCGAAATATCGGAATGATGCGTCGAAGCGCGGAGAAACGCATTGCCAGACAGACACACAGAGCTCATAGTTTTATTAATGCTAGTGCACCTGTAGCTTTGCAGCAATGCATTCTGGGTAGACATTACAGTGCATTTCAAATTGGGCAGATAGCCAAAAGCTGGATGAAACATGTTCAGAGTTGCCCAGTACACATATTTGTATCCACTTGCTGCTGCTTTTGCTATCCAGTTGGGGTATTTTCCCCCTAGATGACCTTTGACCTCGAGGGGCCCTTCAAAACCACCCTGTCAACATGCTTTTCCGTCACCTATCCGGATCCGAAATTTCGGCTCGATGCGTCGAAGCGTCGCGGAACGCATAGCCGGACAGACAGAGAGACAGACAGACAGAGACCGCTTATTATTTTATTAGTATAGATAATTCCAACTTCTTAGAATACATGTAATAAATACAGAAATCACGGTAATGTGTGAAATGGAAAGTGCAAAACACAGCAATTTGAGCAAACAGAATCATTCATTTCTTGTTATGATCCATCCAATAATAGAAACATGGTCTGGAATAATTGACTGCTCCAAGGCAACATGAATTCCCACAGAAAGGGTCCAACTTATTTTATTATTGCCATTTCAACATCACACCTCATGATTGGAAGAAACTCTTTTTGGTAGAATGATTTGTAAAAGTCACAATTATGCAAGGACATTCTTATCAAAACATCACTTCAACAACTAAAATATTGAAAAAATATTTTGGTTAACATTATGTGTTACAATGCAATGACTGGTGGTGTGAATCTTACACAAAATTAGTAACCACTGTCTGGTTCAGATGATGTTGTAACTTGCACTGTTGTGGACCGGAGCTACTATAGTACTAATGTTTTAATTTCAGTTTGCACTTTAGTCTTCACTTTAAAAGACCTTGACTGCATCTTAACACTTTGATCCATGTTTTTTATCTATTTTATTTTATTTTATTTCTAATACGGAAAGATATAAAAATTATAAACATATAAAATATACCAAAGTGTAAAAATATGTGAAAAGAATTGGGTCATTGATTATTTTCAAATAAAAATTCCCTTTAAAGGGAATGTCGGCGTCAGTTGAGAAAGTTATTAAAGCTACTGAAAAAACACAGATTGTTACTAACCCTGACAATATTTCCATGAAAATTATATTTTGCACTAACACTCTTTAAAATTTCAAATCCATGCACATTTTGTCAACTCCTGAAGGTGAAAGCACGGTAATGCGATGTGCTCAGTATATTAAACATGCTATTACTAGACCCTAGAAATTCTATGTTGTAAGTAACATTAGACTCTGTTATC
Organism: Amphiura filiformis; assembly: GCF_039555335.1. NCBI lineage: Eukaryota > Metazoa > Echinodermata > Ophiuroidea > Amphilepidida > Amphiuridae > Amphiura > Amphiura filiformis. The sequence goes on along the minus strand of NC_092636.1, from coordinate 45,151,093 downwards.
ACAACAACAAATTATCATCGGTTATCAGATATGGCTGCCAATTACACACCAACTTAACTCATTAATGCGAGACAAATCATCCGCTGATCATAGCAAACCAGAAAATTTTCCTAATACTATAGTGAAAATTTCAAGTTTTCACAGCTCATAATTACAAATTTAGTTAGCAATCTGTCTAAATTTACATGGGTGAACAACATGGAGTTAATAGTGTAAATTAAACTTTTAGTTTTAATCAGCCCAAAAGACACAAAAATTTACTTAAAGTTGATAATATTAATAAGTTACAATTTTTTGTATGACTAGACTAATTTCAGTTCTTGTCCATCTTCTGATTGACCTCATCTCAGAGGTATAATTTCTTAGTTAAAGCAAATTTTATGCTTTGAAAAACTTTTGGATCTTATTTCCTTGCCACCAGCGATGATGCATCTTCTGGGTTGGATCTTTATACCTGGAATTGTATCTGCCTACTGGTGTTGGTGTTACAGCGGGTTGGCATGCAAAGTCAACTATCTGGTTGAGATTCCTTGACAAATTTTCAGTTAATAGACATCTAGTTAACTAAGTAGATCACCTGTTAAGTTTATTGCAACAGTAACTACTATGTATGAAATAGTATAAGATTCCATTTGATTGTTGTTGGGAGCTTATGAACTTATTCTAACGAACAGCTGTCTTTGAAATTTGAAATCTCAATTTGGAGAAAATTTGACTTTAATAAGGGCATTTGACAAATTTGTGTTAAACACCCCAAATCGTGACAACTATAAGCTAAGAATATAAAAGAAAAAAATAGGTCAAGTCTATAATTTGGGGTTCTAACATTGATGGTATTTAGTTAATTCAACCCCTATAACCTACAACATGTTTTTCCACCCTAGCAATCCCAAATTACATTAATCTGCTTTTTATCCTAATTCCACTAACATTTCCGCTGACAGGTTTACAGTTCTTTGACTCCTAAAACAAGAACAAGTCATGGAATTAAGATTACCCCATATTTTTAGTGAGTTACTCCTACAGATTTACTAAATTTTGAAAGCATGAAATGACATAATGTGATACAGATAGGCCTAGCAAAACCGCTCTGCCCACCAGCCAACCTGGCTTTTAGTGCTGATGGAAACACACTTTTATTTCTGTAGGCCTATTATAGGCCGCCTACAATATATTTGCAAATAGATGATGCTTTCAGTTCTGACATTTTTTCAGAGATTTTCCAAACTAGCAAGGACTATTATATACACCCTATTTTTTTCATCAAACTTTTTGAAGCTTACATGTGCTTATTATAAAATTTTGTGAAAGAAATCTAGCAAATGACACTTCATAGTAAAAACTATTTTGAATTTCAAATTCATTAATGTTTAATTTTAATTTGATCTCCATTGTGTGCATATCAATCACCGTCTGTTAGACTCGGCTTTGTAAATATTCAAAATTCACTTCCTAAAAGAAACTCTATACAAAAAAAAAGGTACAAAGTTACACCAGTATACCAAAAAAAAATAAAAAGCTTCTATTTTATTTTAATCAGGAACAACACCACGGTGCCAACTTTTCCACGCTGCATTATTTTCGCTCAGACAACTCCGGGTAACTAAAGCCAAAGAAAATCCTGCAGCGTATGCATACTGAACTACTTTTTCTTGAAATGTGCATTTGAGCAGCAGACTAGATGAATGAAATGACTCTATTATGAGTAAGGTAAACAGTAGTATTTAACTCCTAAACTAAACAATGCAAGTTAGCTTGTTGGCTGTTCACTTCTCCATGCCAATATTTTAATAACTTAAAAGTTAATATTGCTAGTACTTGCATTCCAAGTGCTGCATATTGAATGCCGTCCTCCTCATTTTTAGGCAAAAATTAAGAAGGGACTTGACTCAACTTACACGAGATATTTGGTGATCAGACTGCAGGCCAAGCAAAGGATTTTGTTAGTGATTGAGTTATTTTTCATACAAAAAAGTTTTTTATGCCTGTAGGTGACATGTGTGGGGGGTGGGGAGGTAATATACCGTAACATTGCTTCCATCAGCTGTATGGTAAATCTCTTTAGAGAGAGTAGGGTACTATTTTTGTGTTAGTTTCTGACAATGGGAAGGGGCCCGGCTAGTCAAAACATGATGTAATTAATTGTTCCTATGGACTGTGATTTAACCAGTACCTGTTGAATATAAACCATTTTTAACCATATCACCGGAAATCAAATAATTTGGGTATATTTGCAAACTGTCCAACTTCATCATAATGATCTATAATTTTCAAAAAAGAAAAAAAACGCTCAAATCATATTTTGACAAGTTTCAATAATAATCGTTTTATTCTCAAACCTGAACCAATAATATTTTGGCAAGCTATATATGCTTTAAGCAAGCAAACCTAAACACATAGATGACAAATTCAATCACATTCCAGTCTGGTCCTAAATCAGAAAAGCAAAGTTCATGATGAGGAACATATTGTGCGCACAAACAAACAGAAGTAGACAAACAAAACTTGAATTCCACAGCTCTTTGTACACAAGGTTGCCAAAATATTGCAGCTCGAATCGCCTGTCAAATAATCGAAAAGTCACCCCATTTTTCTCTTAACCATTGGTTTCTATGGGACAGGAAAGTACTGGGAAGTACCTGAGCCAATTTTGAAAAGTCACCCCAATATTTTTCTTAACCATTGATTTCTATGGGACAGAAAAGATGAGGAAACAGATAAAAAATCATGGGTCGCCCAATTGGGCTACCAAATCACGGGTTTAGCAACTCTGATGCCAAGTTGAAATAACAACAGTTAGCCACCATGTATAGAGTGAAATACGCACAATGGAAACATTTCAGTTTTTTAAATTGTGAAAAAGAAACAATTGTTTGAGGAACAAAAGATGTTTGAACTTGTGAAGCAAATAATCTCAACAACTGCCTAATCTATAGGTAACTATTGCGATCCGAAGGCACCCACAAAGTATCAAAATTAATTGATTTTCAAAATTAGTAAGATAAGTGGGTTGGTTGTTTCTGAAAGTGAAACCTCCCTTGATTGATTTCTTGCTGTCGGTGGGTGTCGGTGGTCTTTGTGAAGGGCTGAGTGGGTTTGAACCCCTCCTCAAATTAAATCTATCTTCTTTTATGAGCAAAATATGCTTTCAGCTAACCACTAGCAATTATTTCGGAATTTCTGAGGACTTTCTGAACCCCGCCCCACCTTTTAAAAATAACTAAGCATGCCGATTATTGTGCTTATTTTTATACATTGACAGTATTATTTTGCTTATGAAAAACCATGATCAATAAATTGTTTTCCTTGTAACACATCTTCAAAATATCAATTCATTTAGGTTACTGATTATATTTCAAAATGTAATATAGGTCATCTCTTTGGTCTGAATTGAATTTGTTAAGTAACATTTAGTACATCTTAATTGATTTAATCAGAAGTTATAAACTTTTTAACTTATCTAGTCCAAGTATCATCAACTTGCCCAAAACAAAGTAATCATTTGTTTTATAGAAGTGATGACACAATAAAGCCACACTTGAAGCACCCTAAGTGCCATGATTGAGACCCTACCTGTATTAACAAATACGGTAAAAGAGACATTATCGCTACTTTAACTCGCTTATGATACATTATAATCGCCCATTAGCTGATTACAACAATTTTTTATGTTCCAATCAGTGGTTATCAAAATTACACTTGAGGAAGCGATTATGCAAGAAGCGGTGTGTTGAAACAGAAAAGGTTTTGTGTACATTTGGTAGATAAAGTATGAAGTGGGTGCTTGTCGTACATGATAGCTAACATGCGTGTTTGCCGAAGGAATTGGATATTGTTTCCGTACGTGGAGGAGATCAATATGTCACCTAAACTATCACCTGTATTAATGAGAAACAACATCTGATATCATATGTATTCATGTAGAAAATTGTAAGATTTCAGTGCTAAAGGTCAGATGTATTTGTTTAGTCTACTGAGTTTGAACTACTGTAGTCATCTTTCTCTATTTTGGAAAGTTTATCAATGAGGCTATATTAATGCATATAAATTATAATTATGGTATCAAGTCCATGGCTTCATACAATTAGCATGTTGCAAAGACAAAATGTCTGATGACTTGAGAGAGTCAGAGGCAGTGGCATAGCAGGGGCCAAGTGGGCAGATTCCCCCTTGTGAGAAGTCTTGCCCCCCCCCCCCCCACTCCTGAAGCACCTGCCCTGTGTTTTTCTGCAACATTTTGCAATCCCAGTCAATTTCTTCAAATTTAATATTCCACCATTGTATCCATAGGGGGTGTATCACAAGGATAATTTTTCTTGATTCATAAAGCAACCTCTACCAAAATGGCTGTGATGCACCCAAATGAAATTAGCCACATACCCATACAAACATCTAAGGGAGAAACCCCCAGGGACATGTCAGACGGATGAGCAGACCTGGTTTTTCATCGTCTTTGTCTGAAAAGTAGGCCTTTTGGCCATTTTTGAATGACATAAGAGACCATAAGAGACATCTTCCTTCCTGGTTTGAATTCTATTTGTCTGCTTTGGCCTGTAATTCATTAGAATGATTTTAATAATAGTCTTCTTTGATATCCTGGTCAAGCTTGGTTATTTTGGAATACAGCCCATGTACAGACACTGCTGGAAAAGGAGGATATTGAGGACAACTTGATGATGATATCGTATTTCAAACATTAACAAAATAGTTGTGTTGAGTAAACGACAGAGATTCTAGGATTTGAAGCATGGTTAATGCTTGAGGCAAGACCTTTAAAGTCTTCCACACAAGAAATGTGAATTTCAAATGGGGTTACCTGAATAGGCGACTTTATTTGAAATTGGCACCCCCTGTGTGGACGATTAAGGTTATGTTTTCCATTTAGGGTATGTGGATTTTAAATGGAATAACCCAACTGAGGTACATGTATAGAGCCCGGGTATAGAGATGTGCCCTATATCATGATCAGTTTTCCAACAACATAATTTGCAGGAAAATGCATATTTTGTAACCATTCAAACAACAACTTGGGAACCCAGTTCTCTGTCACCCTCGACCTGAGGACATGTCACTAGTAATTTTGCTGCTTGTCTTGTTTGAGACACAAATACAGTTCTATATTTCACTTTTTCACAAAAATGTCCATCTGGTGATCATAAAGTGACAACGTGGTAGCCATCTTACATTCGCCATGCATGCACCTGCCACATTCCAACAAGCACCCTAAAAGCTAAATTACCTTCCATTTTCCTTCTAAATTTGATTGGGAAGTGTGAACTTGTGACCTGGAAAGCACCCAACTTCCAAATGAGCTCCAATTGGTGGGTTCATTTTATTCATCCTGCACTAGCTTCCTTCCTTTAATTTGGTGTATGCTGCCTTCTTTAACTTAAGATATTCTCCAGAATCTGTTTTTGTTGAAGGACCAAATTGGTGGCAATTTCCGCCGTACTTTATATCGGACGACAAAAGTTTGGATTGATTAATTGAAAGTCATGACAAACAATCTGAAGGTAATTAATTTCAGACATATGTATACTAGTATTACTATTACTACTTCTTAACAAGAACTATTGTAAAACTGCTTACTATATCTTCATTTACTGTTCTAACCATATTGAAACTCAACTAATTTGAAAGAACTCCTCAAGTGGCCTTAGCTTGCAGAACCCAGCAGAATCATATGCATAATCAAACACAAATTGTCTCAAGAAACAGAAAACTTCAAAACATGTTCCAATTTCAATTAAATGCATACAAGTGTTATTTTAGTGGAAATTTCTGGTAAAAAGGCTTACAAATATACAAATTTGTATTTCAGTTTATTTCACAATTTACTCAGAATTATAAAATGGAAAGATAACTTCAAAATTCCACAGCATTGCAAAGTGCAAACTATATATTGACATTCAAAACCACAAAAAAAGCTTGCTTATTAACAAAGAATGTTGTTGAATAATTCTTCACAACTTGTGTCCAAATAAATAGTATCATTCCCCTTTTCATTTGGTCAGAAGCTGCATGCATTTTCCCAACTTATTTAGTAAGCTTACCAAAGAATGTTGTTGAATAATCATTCACAACTTCTTTGCAAATAAACAGTATCATTCCCCCTTTTTATTTGGTCAGAAGCTGCATGAAAATCTTAAGGATAATCCTTATTTGGATTCAGTCACAGAAAACAGGCACTTGAGAAAACTATATACTTTTGGATTAACTTTTCCCATTTATATTTATTTATGCAAATCAACCTACCTAACCCAGGGTTGCCAAAATGTCAGCCTGAATCTCAGGTTAAATAATCAAAGAGTTGCTTAATGTTTCTCTTAAAGAGGAAGCCCCGCAGTGACAATTGACAAGTGACTTAGCTCACGCCTATATTTATACCATGCTAGGGTCACATGTTTGGCAACATTTTCTAAAAGAGGAAGCCCCGTGATAACCAGGCAGGTTTGGTTTACCCCAGAAGAACTGCTGTGGTGGGGCTTCCTACTAGTAAATCACTCACACATGTAAGGATTTCCTCCTACGTAGCTTGCTCCATTAACATCTCACGCATTAATGTTTTATACATACATTTGTATGCATCTTGACAATGTATGTCATCTGGAATCAGTGGATTCAGTGCATTAAACTTAACATGAAGCAATGACACTTTCATGTTTCATTATTTTAAATGTTACATGTCTGTTATCAAATTCCTTAATAAATCATCTTAATTGTCAGGGTGTGGGCGGTCTGTTATGTTACGCTTTTTAGTATAGTTAGTTCTAGACACATTAACAATTAATGCGATGCGATCAAGCAAAGTTAAGTCGATCCTTCATGTAATTATTTTGTGTAAGCTAATCCTAACCCTAACCCTAATCCTAAACTAACCCTAACCCTAATTTTGTGTATAATTACATGAAGGAGTAACCCAAAGTATAGTCTTTTGCTTGAGAAAAATAAATTTTCAATTTTTAATGGAATGTTCTTAGCTTTATGTTACGCAAAAATATGCTGAAAATTACATCAAAATTGGACTAGTAAGATACGATTACATCATGGAAGAAAGAGATAAGATTTTAGCTTGTTCTTCCATGATTACAAGTATTTTCATCATATTACTAAAATTTGCTTCCTTCTTTTGACTATTACAACTGAAAATCAATATTTCACATCTCATCATAAATATTCTGACAAGTTTGACCCAAAGAAGATGCTGCCAAGCATGATGCATGTCAAGTCTTCCATATCATGGAGAACAATGAAGGAACAAATCCACAAATTCTACACATGACTTGAAATCCTGCAGACTGTATAAAGACTGAGCATGGATTGGGTATTCCAAATCGTTCTGCACCACAGAATAAAGTTTCTTATAGTACATCATTCATATTTTATTCATCAAACAATATCATCAAATGACATTTGAACATCAGCATGATCAGTGAAGGCTCATATTTTGAACATGGTGGTGGCATATTATTTGCATACATTATACAATTTAGGGCTATGTGCTTTTATAAACACCCTTTTATCATAATCCATATTCTATATTCTATATTTTAATACCGTTTAATGCTGTTGCTTTGTCAAAACCTAAAACTCATTGTATTTGTAATCCATAATATCCCAATTAATCTTCCAATATTTATATAAATGGCTTTGTGTTGTTACTTTGTCAAAAACCCAAAACTCATCAATACCTGACATTTGCAATGGTATAAACTTAAAGTGGGCATAATCTCTTTCTTCCATCATAATACCAAGCACAATTAGGAGAAGTTTTTTGACTGATCTTTATTTTGTTGTCAATACAAATGATATTGATGTTTTTTGTAGAGCTCCCCTCTTCACATTATATCCTTCTATTAACATTAAAATCCTTCCATTAAAATTCTTAACTAAGTTGTATTAAAAAGATATTGATGCGTTCTTGTCTGCCTAGTGCTTGTATGGAATATTGATGGTATAAGCAGATTTGAAACTTAATTTAGGCTTCTGAATTGCTTAATTGCCAAATTAGTCATAATCAATGGCGGATTCAAACATAAAACATAAGTCCGGAAGGAAATTTTAAGTTGACATTCTCACGACTGGGTTGCTAAGCCTGCAGTTTGATAGCCCAATTGTGCAACTTCTGAATATTTTCCCACATCTTTTGACAATTTCCCAAATCCAGTCTCCCATATGGTTAACAATGGTTAAGAAGAAAATTCTGTACCTTTTCAAAAGTGACTTCCGGTAGTTTCTTGTCCCATAGAAACCAATGGGTAGGAGAAAATTGGGTGACTTTTTGGCTATTTGACTTGCGATTCTGGGAAAATAGAATTGGCAACCTTATTCTCGTACAGATGTGCTGGTTTTCCAATATATTGCATTAAGATGCCCATTTTAAACACTTAAATTATCCTCTTAAGTTGTGTGTTAACTAATAGATGGCTTATAACATAACAGAGCTATTAACCTTGTTGACAAAGATGTTGAAGGGTCATCAGTAATATTTTCAAGAGCATTCAGAATAAAGGGCAGATCAATTAAGAGTGGTCTAATGATGTATCATTTACAATGGTGTGAGTATGGATAATTGTGTTATTACAGAATTTACAGTGTAACAACACGTTTTGGAATGTCATGGGTTTTGTAATAATGGTACTTTATACAGTGTAGTATACTATAGATTTATGCATCTTCAAAAGAAGTTTGTGAAAGCCTAAACAAAACTATAATAAAGACTTATAGACAGAATGCATATGGCATTTGCCCGGGCATTTGTTGGTTTTCTCTTACAACAAACGAATGTGCATTTCTTCAAAAAATATTTCCAATCAACAAACTGACATATTAAGATTATTATTTGAACAGATTTTATTAAACATTTATTCCGCCCGGAATACAAATAGTTGAGAATCTTATTTTATTCCAACAAATCTAGCTTTTCTAATATTAATAAATTTGTGTCATAAAACTATCGATTAATTTTGATTAGTCTCATTTTTATCACCAATTATTGGGTCACTAACATTAAATGGTGCCATTTTCCTCAATGTATCACCTAAATGCATTATAAAATGCCAATCACAAAGCTGTCCGGGATTAAGACAATATTGGTATTTCATGAATTGTGCATCATCATAAGCAGACTGGAATCATACAACCATGTTTGATGAGATTATGGATTATGTTTTTCATCATTTCCAAAATATGACAATCAATCGGAAGGAAAACAATTCTTTCTGTGTTAACTTCTGAAGCCATATAATATTAACATTCTTCATTCATTTTGATGCAAAAAAGGAGCTTAAGCCGAGCCATGCATATTATATCATTCTTACATTAATGTATATGAATGATCATATCATGAATGTATACATCAAGTTGTGCAGCCGAATTATTTTTTTCTTTTTATATTATTATTATATATTTGTGTGTGTGTGTGTAGTTGAGGGAAAAAATCCAAATTCTAATTTCCAAATAGGTCTACCTATTTTTTCTAAATCTTTGCATTAATTTAATGAATACCAGTCTCGTTATAATCAAATCACAAACCTTAACTCCCAACCCTTGGCCCCCAATAATTTTGGTGGCTATTGAAAAGTACCACTGCTCCCCCACCCCCAATAACTTGGGCCTGGCGCCATTGCCCATATTTAAAATCTACCTGAGCCTCTGCTGATCATGGACATCATCATGTCATCCTTTACATGTGACGTCAATTCTGAGGACCAATCTCTCTCCTCCTCCCATCATCCTATCCTATTGAGCTAGTTACACTATGGACCACAACAGCCTCATCCCAATGACATAGTCCAAAACCTCAATTATTGGCAATTACATAATCATAGTGCAAAATTTGACCTGCAAGTATGAGTTTTTGTACCCACATTTTCAAAGGTCATTCAATGAATGTACAAATGTATTGGGGTTTAAGAACTGTGCCCCTGATAGATGGGCATGTTGTGGATCTATAGTGTACCTCCATCCAGTGATACAATAATCTTGTCCCTCCCTCCTGACATCAGCATTGACCCATCTCTGAACCTCATCATCCATCTATCTAGTTTGACGGATGGGGGGCTTTACTTGTTTGTATTTCATGATCCTCTCCCACCCGCCCATTGGCAAATTGCTTGTCTCAAGAGTGATACCAAGAATGCTCTAATAGGGTTGCCAATGATTTGCAGCCCAAACCATCTAATAGTCACCCAAATGTATCTCTAAACCATTGGTTTCTATGGGACAGGAAACTACATCCAATGTCAAAAAGTTGCCAACTTTCTTTTAAATCATTGGGAGAGTGGTAAAAAGTGTAGGGAAAATTTCCAAAAGTTGCCCAATTGGGCTACCTAATCACAGGTTTAGCAACCCTGTGTTCCATTAACTAGGGAGATATTCTGGTTCAATAGCACATAACATGGTTCATCATTAGCACATCACCTGATCAGCTTATTGTTTCTCTGAATTCAAATCCCTATGTTGCATTATGGGGACCTATATGTTTCATGAAAAAAACCAAACGCACAACTTTTGTTTCACCTATAATGGCCGAGAAGTTTCAGAACCTTTTCATGATGAAACTGAACATTAATTAACCCCACTGATGCATCATGGGAAATTTTGTTCATTAAACAAGACAGTTTTATGATAAAATAAACCGATAGTCTACATGTAGAAGTAACATACATGTACTTTCACTTAATGTGGTATTCAAAATTAAATGGAGAACTTGCATGACACTGTCAAGTGTATGTGGTTTTAATTGTTTTGTACGATCAACTCAAAATCAAGTAAAAACTATTCATCAATCCATATATGGTAATTTGGTCATTTCTTGCGGCCACTGACCCTCACACCCCAGCTATGACCCAGACAGTCCCATTTTTCGCTGTCGGGAACTGGCTGAGTTGACAGAGTATACCGTGGTGCATGAGTAACCTAGTCTAGTACCCTTGCTGCCATCCCCCAGGCAATTCTTAAATCCATGATTGGGAAGGGGCAATTGCAATTTATATATTGGTAACTGCTTGCTAAGTCGGGTTAATAAACCACAAATTCTGTGACAAAATACAGCTCTATGCAATGGAATCATACATGTATGGCTCTGCAATTTTGTTTTAACCCAGCAAAATTATGAAAATTCAATGTTGTGTCTCTCCATTTTTGACCGCTACACTACCCCCTCCCCACCCCATTATTCAGGGGGTATGAAGCATTTCTGCAAGTACAAATGACCATACAGGGTTGTGCCACAAACATTGCTTGAATTTTTGTTACCAATTTGTGCCAAATTTTGCCCAACTGTAACCAAATTTTCAAAAGGTGCTCAATTATATTTTGAAAAAAGTTGTACAGACGTTTACAATTTGCATTCAATTTGAACAACAATTTTGACTTTTGGTATAGCGATGGGATAGGTCCATTTTCAAATTCTCACAGCACCCAAAACCAAACTTGAGTACCCCCCTCCCGGGGTCTGCATTAGGAATCACTAACAGAGTTACTCTTCCACCTTTCTGCTACTAGTTAACACTCTGATAACCTCAGCTCAGTCAGTGCATGATCATGTGGGGCAGATCTATAATTGGTTTTATTGGTTTTTAAAAGCAGCTCTGTTCGATTCTGTCCTCACCCAGACAATAGGGAATAATAATAGAATGCAGATTATTTTGACAAACATTTACACCCAGTTCTAAGACATATTGTTAAACATAACACATACATGTGCAATTTTTGTGCATACCTTTTGGTGGCTAAAATATTCAAAACATCCCATTTCCAAAGCTGGATACTATTGTGCTAACTGAAAGGGCAAAGGATGGAACCTGTTACAATAGACATAAGTGGGTCTAGTTGATGTTTATTTGCATCTTTGCTGTAGGGATAAGCCTATGCCTTTGGCTCTGGTTTATTGATTATCAGTAACAAATATTGATGTCTTATGCATGTTGGTATCTGTAAAAATAGGCAAATATTCAGAAGAATGTGTGGATAATTAATGTTTTGGCATTGCAGGCTTTTTGGAAAATATGGAAATCAATGTGGAGCTTCTATTCTTGGAGGGGAATTTTGCTTCCCCAGATAAGGAAATACATAGGTCTAGGCCTACATATTCTAATTATTTAGGCCTAAATAGGGGAGGATGACCCTGAGGTTTGGGTTGGATATAAGGCGTGTGCCACTTTTTCAAAAATTGGTCAAGTGGACCCAACTTGACCAATTTTTCAAGAAATTCTGATGCATTATTAAAAATTTGGATGCATCAAAAGTCAAAACTTTGAAAATTTTTCCGTCAAATTTTAGGGATTTTTTTGGCAAAAATTTTGGTTACAGTGTGGCCAATCTTTTTTATTTTACAAAATATTTTGAAAAACATGTCCGATCCATATTAATTGGGCTAGAAAAGGGAGTCATTGATCCTGAGGTTTGCTTTGGATATAGGGGCGTGCTAATAATATTTCCATATTCAACCTGGATATACCAATTTTCAAGAAATTTAGATGAATCGATATACCACAAATCAAAATAACTTAACATTGGCCCCTGAACATGTTTAAAGCAAAACCTCCTGACAGTATAAACCAGTCCCGGGGTCACTCCCATTGTGGCCTGTACACCATCCGCGATAATGAAAAGCGTAAAAAGGGGTCGATTTTTTAAAGTGGGTAGGCACGAATCTGGCGTGATCGCGTTTAGGGTGTCAAAAACATGAAAAATTGGAAAAAAGGGTAGCAAAATTGCAATGGCTAAATACGCGGAAATGAAATTTAGGGTATGAAATTTGATGTTAGGAATGAAATCCCTGTTTAGGGTGTCGTTTTAGCCAAGGGTTAAATCCTTGTTTAGGGTGCTTTTCAAAAGCTGATTATCGCGGATGGTGTACAGGCCACAATGGGGGCCCGGGAAACCAGTTGACAGTTTTATTTTTACATGTTCAGTGGCCACAAGCACATAAGGTTTGTCCTGCCCAACAATGATTAATTACACTTTCATTTGAGCAGAAAAACAAAAATGACTCTTTTACTTTTTTTAACAAAAACTTGTTTTCTCCTCAAAATTGAAATTATTCAAATGAATTACCCAAAGTAATTTCATGCATGGAAAACGCTATAGAAGTTTTTGGTCAAATCATACAATGCAAATTACTTGTGGTATGGGCAATATGGCCAATACAGTACTAATATTTTGGTCTTTTTGTAACCAAACTCTTGGAAGTCCTTGGTTTTTCCAGCCCATTGCAGGTCAGTAGTCAATTACTTGATAATATAGGCCTACATTTCAGTGCTGCCCAGGTATACTAAATTAGTTTAACCTTAATTAAATTTGATGTCTTATTCTTTAATACAATTGAATTTCAGAAATGCTACACCACAGAGAGGGTAATGGAGTCAAAGATCTGGTCATCTGATAAAATATGTTTGGGATTTAATTCAAAAGAGCTAGTAATTTGCTTTAAAAAAAATCACTCAAAATAATATCAAATTAGCTTGAAACAATACACCATATATTTATCATTTTGTAAACAATGTCACTTTCACATTTAAAAAAAAACCACAATTACCGTAATGTTTTATTTAAAATGGTATTTGTTTCCTTGTTTGTTTCTTACCTACAATGACCTTTATGCGACACAAACATTCATCCAAGACACAAACAAACAGTGCCAACAATAAACATTGTGTCAATTGTTTCCCATTTTAGACTGCAGTGGTTTCCTATGTCTACCATGAGGCAGCCCACACACTTTTAACATTGTACATAATTCTGGTATCATTTCCTCAGTAAACCACTTGACAAAACCAATTTTTGGAACCTAATGAACCGTCCTACATTAGATGAGTTGGATCTAAATTCAATCTATTAAAATTAAGGGTCATTTAATACAATCAAATTTTGCACAAATTAATGAACTTTCACTCGCATCCCCAATTCCCCATTATCATGACCAGGTGATGTGTCTTGAGCACCCCATACACATACAAACACTGTAGCACAGGAAAACACTAATTTTTGCATTTTCAAATTTACCGAGATTAAAAAGCAGAAAATCCTACATTTTTTATAAATTGCATTTTGCTTCATCTCCTGAGACCACCATGATCCTGGACCATGCGCCAGGTATATTTATACAGAAGACAAGACAAGAGTCGATTACAGCACGCCTTGTTAACACTAATTATATCACACCCATAAACAAATCTTGATGAGTGTATTGGAATCTCTACACCAAGAGTGGTGTGTGCATCATGTAAGACTAATTAATTACGTATACATCCCAAGTTTTATATGCGTGTTTGTTCCAGCATACTGAGCCAAGTACGAAATGCTGGGGCCTTCAGGTTTGTTGACATTTCAATGTTGATAATGTTGTTGTACCAGCTGGGCCACTACTTCCAAATCTTCAAACCAAATGGACCTGGGGCAGGGATATATCATTTACGATTCTTCACATAAGTTTGGCAATTTCTTCCAATTCCAATTTTCGATTCAATATTTAAAACAGCCTACATGATACAGATCTCTGGGACAAAAATCGGGCCAAAATATGTTGATATATCATCAACGAAGATCATTATTTTGTACGAGCTGTCTCAAACTAAATGGAAATCAAATGGGACATTTAAATTTGAGGACATGGATTCATCAAGCAATTTCTCAAACCTACAGAGCAGACAAAACTTCACACAAGGACATAATCTGAGGTCATTAGGTCATGTAGTAAAACAAATCCCAGCATGCATCTCACCTCCTGCTACTAAAGCATGATTTTTAGTTTCATAAATATATTGCAATTTGCATTGACTATACATAGTACATGTAATATGTATGTACGTACCAGACTATGGTTTTGAATGTCAGGCCCTATTTTATGCATATATTTTTTTCACCATTATACTCAAGATATTTTTAAAACACACCGGATGAATCTGAGCATGTTTTAATATAGGCCTATACATATATCACGATATTGAGAATGGCCACAGCTAACCTTCTTTCTCAAAATGTAGTTCATACGCTTCCTAAATCATTATCAAAGGCCCAGCCATTTTGGCATAGGCCCTACGAAGTTCCCACCCATCACATAAAATTTGTTGTTGTTGCTATTTATGTTTCCTTTTTTACAATCGCAAATTTCCAATTTGCGAGTGTTCTGTTTTTGGTCAGTTCTTACCTAGCCGGGACACCGGCTAGGTCTTGTGATGCTATCGGATCTTTCTTCTTCTGGCAACACGTGCGTGACTTGCCACGTTTCGCCCTAGTTCTGTTATGCTTTGACCGATTTTGACCATACTTAGTCACAAACACCACTGACCATGTCCCCACATGTGATATGACATTGAACTCCATTTGACCTTTGACCTGCTCACAATGGCAAAAATGTGATTTTTACTCTAAAATGCTTCTTCTTCCACAAATAACATGTGATGGTGACATGCTTAGGTCATGTGACTTGACTTTGGTCGGTGTCTATAGGGTGTTCACAGATAAGGGGTCAAAGGTCATTAAGGGGTCATTTCGGTCTGAAAGCTAAAATCTTCAAAAATCACTGTTTTTACAAATTACATAGCAGAGTGTTGTCATTAGCACACATGCATTGCTACTAACCAGGGTCTTTGGGTGTCTACAGTTTCGGGATCAAAGGTCATTAAGGGTCGCTTCGGTCAAAAACCAAAATCATCAAATATCAAATATGTTCATTTTTTTTTTAATCTCAAAACATAACCAGACCAGAGTGACATAAACTTCACATATGCATTAGTGTTACCCGATGTATGCACGGTATTTTTTATTTTTTGGTCAAAGGTCATTTAGACGTCATTTCCGGTTTTAAGCTAAATAACTTCAAGAATTTTTATCTCCATAACTAAGCATAGTAGATTTTTTTATTTTTTACTGTAACAATGCATTTTCTCGGTGTATATGAGGTTTTTTTTATATTGGGGTCAAAGGTCATTAAGGAGGTCAAAGCGTCAAATTTGCAAAAAATGTTTAAAATTACGGAAAAGTAGCTGTATCTCAGCCTATGGAAGACGGATAAACAGTGATGCACCATTAACGGTGTGAGATGTCCATAATAACCAATCAAAGGTCAAACTTTAAGTTAAGACTGGCATTTCCGGCCCGGCTAGGTCCAGATCTGTAACCAGATCTAGTTCTTTCTTTCTTTACCTAGCTGGGGGGTTTTCAACCCCCCGAGCTAGGTACTGTTTTGCTATCCGATCTTTCTTCTTCTTCTTTCTGGCAATAAATTTCAAAATGCTTCTCCTCCTACATGTTACACCCTACAATTACGTAACTTGCACATATGTATCGACTATGTCCAGTGCCCATTGGGTCTAAACAGAATTGGGGTCAAAGATCATTAAAGGGCATTTCTGGTATTTAACCAAATATTTAACTCAAAATGCTTCTTCTGCCACATATTAAATAGCACAATGACGTAATTTGCATATATGCATCGGCTATACCACACGCCTATAACTTGTACACAGAATTGGGGTCAAAGGTCGTTAAGGGGGTAAAATCTTACAATTGCATTATCTGGACATCTGTAGGGGGTATGGGGCTCAAACTCGGTTACAATAAATTTCATGACCAGGGAACATTTTTATGGGGTCAGGTCAAAGGTCATGCAGAGGTCAAACTTTCTTCTTTCTGGCAATAAATTTCAAAATGATTCTCCTCCTACATGTTACACCCTACAATTACGTAACTTGCACATATGTATCGGATATATCCAGTGCCCATAGGGTCTAAACAGAATTGGGGTAAATGGTCATTAAGGGGCATTTCCTGTATTTAACCAAATACCTTCAAAATGTTTCTTCTGCCACATATTATATAGTACAATGATGTCATTTGCATATATGCATCGGCTATACCCCACGCCTAGAACTTGCATACAGAATTGGGGTCAAAGGTCATTAAAGGGGCAAAATCTTACAATTGCATTATCTGGACATCTGTAAGGGTATGGGGCTCAAACGCAGTGACAACAAATCTCATGACCAGGGGAACAATTTGCACGAGTCAGGTCAAAGGTCAAGCAGAGGTCAAACTTTAGAAATGAATTTCCTGGACATCTGTAAGGGGTACAGGGCTCAGACTTGGTGACAACAAACCTAATGATCAGGGGGACATTTTGGAACACTTTGCAGGGGTCAGGTCAAAGGTTATCTGGGGTCAAATCTTATCATTTCATTTTCTGGATATCTGTAAGGGGTATTGGGCCCAAACTCTGTGACAACAAATCTCATGATCAGGGGAACATTTTGCAGGGGTCAGGTCAAAGGTCATCTGGGGTCAAATCTCAAAATTGCATTTTCTGGACATCTGTAAGGAATACGGGACTCAAACTCGGTGACAACAACCCTCATGACCAGGGGAACATTTTTGGAACATTTTGCAGGGGTCAGATACATCCACAACACCAACATGCCCCAGCTAGGTTTGTGGTCTATGACCACCATTTGCCACTAGTTCTTTCTTTCTTTCTTTCTTTCTTCTGTCAAACTTTTAACGAGCCATCGTAGCCATATGCTTTAAGCCAATGTGACCATATTTGGTCACAAGGACCATTGGGTGGGGGCACAAATGTTACATGACCAACTCGGGGTCAAAGGTCATCCAAAGGTCATTATGGCCAAAATGCGATTTTCACTAAAAATGCTTCTTCTTCCACAAATTACATAACACAATGTCGTCACTTGCATACCTGCATCGCCTTTAGCCAGTGTCTAAAAGTTGTACAAAGAATCGGGGTCAAAGGTCATTAAGGGGGTAAAATCTTACAAATGCATTATCTCAACATCCGTAAGGGGTATGGGCTTCAAACTCAGTGGCAATAAATCTCATGATCAGGGGAACATTTTACAGGGTCAGGTCAAAGGTCATGCAGAGGTCAAATTTAAGAAATGCATTTTCTGTACATCTGTAATGGGTACAGGACTCAAACTCTGTGACAACAAACTTAATGACCAGGGGCATATTTTGGAACACTTTGCAGGGGTCAGGTCAAAGGTTATCTGGGGTCAAATCTTATAATTTCCTTTTCTGGACATCTGTAAGGGGTATGGGGCTCAAACTCAGTGACAACAAATCTCATGACAAGGGGAACATTTTGCAGGGGTCAGGTCAAAGGTCAAATTTTAGAAATGCATTTTGTGGACATCTGTAAGGGGTACGAGGCTCAAACTCGGTGACAACAAACTTAATGATCAGGGGGAATATGTTGGAACACTTTGCAAGGGTCAGGTCAAAGGTTATCTGGGGTCAAATCTTATACCGTAATTTCATTGTCTGTAATTTCAGTGACAACAAACCTCGTGATTTGGGAAACATTAAGGTCAAAGGTCAGGTCAAACGGCCATTAAAGGGTTACATGCCTTTGATTGTCTGCGCTCTGTGAGTTTAAATTATCTCTAGTTTGTCTTTGAATTGAACCATATAATGTACTAAATGTGGTGTGAATCCTGCAAATGATTGAAACTTGACAAGCTAAGTGAACAAATACAAATTATGGGGGTTCTACTTGGCTTCTTTCCGTCAAACATCACGCTCAAAGTTCACAACGAGGTCGGCAGGTTTATGTCTTACCGAAGGAACAAAACACCCACTACAGAAGCACTGGTCTGAAGCGATGGGGTTGTCATTAAAAGTAATCAAATAAAATAACAGAGAGATAATTGTATGGGTAGACTCGTGGGCCTACTACAAGTACTATGAACCAAATAAGATAAATTGTGGGAATCTACCCTATAGCCAGGCCCATAACAAGGATTTATTTTGGGCAGGGGCTGATTTTGAACAAGTGGACTGGGGGCGGATTTTGAACAAGTGGACTGGGGACAGATTTTAAAACGTGGACATTTTTTCAACCTTTGGACCTTTTGTGACCAAAAAGGGCTAAAAAATCAATATTTTTTGCTTGCTACACTCGCAAATGGGACATTTTGGGTATAAAAAAAACCTTTTTGGCCTTTTCACGATTTGGGGGTCAATCCTCACCCCCCTCACCCCTCCTGGTTACTGGCCTGGGTATAGCGGGATATTTTATCTCATCTGTGTCTTTGCCAATATGTAAACTTATACTTTTATATACTTTATACCAACAATTTAGCAGTTATGAGGCTCAAAATTTTCCGTAATTCCAGGGTTACATAACAACGTCCAGCACATTTTTGCAATACTTTTATCATAATTATTTTACCAAAATTTACTTCAAATAATTCTTGCCTATTCTTTATGGGAGAGACATGTTGACCTAAACCTAAACTCAAGTGGTTGAAGTCCAAGGCAGACTATATTATTACAGCATTAGTGTTTACATAATAATTGTCACTCTTTGGCACTGTATAAATATTTAAATACTTGTGTATTTCCCATTCCTAATATGTCACATGGTAAAGGTCACTGCCATGTCCAACACATTTGGTGTGAGTCCAGACCAGCAAATGTTTATTTTTGCAGAATGAATGACCCATTTGGTTCAGCTGGTAGATATTTATTGTAAAGTCATGTCTGGACTACAATGTATAAGTTGTAATGCACTTCACTAAAACAGTAACATCCAAATGTACTTATCATGTGTTCATTATTATAATTGCTCTAATTAATTTTAATTAACAATGCTCATTTTGATATTATGACACAGAACAAGATGGTTATTGTCATGATTCTTACAACAGCGAGGCTTATTACATTTCCTTGTTTGAGCCTATGATCTTCAAATTGCTACTACTCCAAACAAGACTGTGAACATTTAGCCTATATAGAACTAAGTAAAAAGACTTTTACATATTAGTTTAATAAAAGAAGTAGACCCTAAATTACTTGTTATTCAGGTTGATACCGGAAAATTTAGAGTAAGTAATATTTATTTATTTAATCTTTGTTTAACCAGGGTAGCCCCTCCTGTAACTGGTACTGATCTCCAAGGGGGCCCTGAACATGGACTATTCTTTCCTACCTCTCAGACAGTCAATACTATCTAAAATTTCTTAATTTTTGTTTAAAAAAACGTTTTAAATGCAATTTCACCAAAAACACAAAAAACAAACACAATTGCAGCTGTGAATACCACAATCACGTTTTCCTCCGGTGCTTTACATTTTCAAAGTTTGATATGTCTATCTGTGTTCTTTTATGTATGTAAATTCCAACATATATTTTTCCTCTTAATCCAAAGTAAAGCAAATCATTTCAACTTGAACCCCTAGATGTGGTTGTTGCTGGTCATGACCCAGCTCAATTCTCTACTCTACATTCGGTCCACACCCCTCAGAAACCTCGAGCTAAGCAAACGTATTATGACAACCTATCACCCCGATCAACCAATAAAATCACTGCGCCACACAACCGACACGCAACTGACATGTGTGCCAACAAAATAGTTCACAAAGACTAAATCAGAATTGTAGGCAGTAAAATTTGAAATGGTCTTTATTTTGCTGCAGGTTTGCTCTTTTATTTTAATCTTAAGCCAAGGACTAAAAAAATAATGTTTATTTCCCATGAAGATCAGCCAAATGTCACTCAAAGATATCAACATAATTTCTAAATTTCTTACATGGGGAAGCACAATTTTTCTTTCCCCATTTTTAAATTTCCCTTCAAATCCTAAAATTTTCCCATCAGTTTTACATTTCCATGGCCTATTTTTCCCACATAGACAATCAAACTTTATTGTTTTCAAATATTTACTATTCATTGCAGATGTTTTGAGTACAGGTCAGGTACATAAAAAAAAAAAAAAAAATTGTGTTAGTGTTGCCCTCAAGTGGGAAAAGCAGGGGAAAGTTGGGTCGGTCGGCTGATTTTCTTGATTTTCTTCCATCGCTGAGGGCAACACAACAATTTTTTGGCCTAAAGTGAGCAAAACACAAGTGCTATTATAGTCTCAAAAGTGATTAGATTTAGAAAAAGCAGGAAAAATACAAAATTTTATTCATGCCCATACAGTGTTTTACTATGGTTTCAGGCCTGATTTTTTGTACAAAGTCTTGTGATGGTGATTTATTCAAGATGCAGTACACTGCTCATTTTCTGGATCATTAGCATTGCAAATTTTTTACATTGTATGAATTGTATTATATTTAATGTATGTGAGAGGTGACCACTTGAGTTGGTAGTCTGTGTACACTTAACAAAGTTTGCAAACTATTTTATGTAAAGAAATGTACGCTTTGCATTATAAAGTCGGCATGACTGCTACTACTACTACTAGTAGTTGCAACTTAGTAGTTCAACTTGCATTTATAAGTTAGTTTACTAGTGCAATATCGGAATAGATTGGCTTTAATTGAGTGTCCATCTTTCTAGAATCTGTGCAAAGTACCAAGTAAACCAGTTTTGTCCCATAAAATATCCCAATTTACTTAGAAAATCTCATGCCTACTTTCATAGTGAAATAATTCAAAAAGACGTAAATGCAAAAAGTCATGCAAACTAAATTTACTTTGTAACCTCATCAATTTTGGGTTTAGTCTCCCTCACAAGTTCACAACCCCTAGTATCCAACCCCTATCCGAATAGATCCTAAGGCTTTTAAAGCATTTTTTAAAATTTATGTGTACCAAAAATCTTTCTAGAATCTGCAAAATACCATGCAGTTCATTGTACCATTTCTTGTCACATCCCCAGGGGTCACATCCTATGCACAACTAAGTATCTCATCACATAGAATGTGGGATGTATGGGCTGGGCATGGGGGCAAAGCATAAATCATAATTCATATAAATGTATGGTAGGTACACTATGATACTAACTTCCTAAGGCAATGAAAAAGTCAGCGAAAAGAAGGTGGACCAAAACCTAGCCACCAAAGCAACACATTAAAAGCTCATATTAGACCACTTTTACCCACAATTTTTTACCAAAAAATACAATGAAGAAAGCAAAGTACATGAACCTGATTATGACAAAACCATTGGATGAAATGATTATTTATATATGATTTATTAATCATTACTTTTATCCCTCAACAGATGCATATGTACCTCTACTATGCACATACTTCAAACCACAATTATATTTCTTTTTGTTGGAGCTACAATTGAAAAGAACTAAATACTTCCGGTCCTATGCACTGAAGTTCATTAAGAAGCCCACATGCATCTTTTGACCTTTTTTCTACAAAGCTATGACCTCCGTAATTAGCTTGTGTTCAGAAACAAAAGCAGCCATGCATTGCGAGAAATTTGGTTCATATGCATGTACCAGTATTAATACAGCCATATAGTACTACATACAGGTCCAGCAAAATAAAAAGACAAAAAAATCTTTCGCCTTATCTTTCCAAAATCAGAGTCAAGTTAATCAATTCATGACAGTGTACATTTATGTACAGCAAAAAACAATTCAGACAGAATTGAACTAGTATAATTGGTAGATTTGTCCTGGAGATTTGTTGCAAATTTGTTTCAAATCTGGAACAGCATGAACATTTTAAACTGTTGTGTTACATTACAAGAAATGGGTCATTTATGGTCAGGGCCAGGGTCAATCTACAATCAGTACTTTGCCTAATTTTTCTCCAGAATCTAAATACCACATTGTACCCATATAACACCATCACCAGGTCATGGTGTGGACAATTAGAGGTGGGCTTTATCAGCTGGTCAGCTGGCTGTATGCAGTAGAGTATGTGGATAGAACCAGCCTCAGCACTCAATTTGGGTCGCAGCAGGTGTACAGGGGCGAATTCTTCCAAAAATAACAAAGAACTGTGAAATTTGATCGCTCTATCTGAATACTATCCCATCCCCTATTTAGACAGTAGTGTGTTAAACAATGTTGTGTTAGTACAGTGATTAACTGGTAAAACATGGTTAAAACATGGTTAGTAATATCATACATAAAATTTAAAGTGATAATGCATTGAAACAAACTTTTGGAAATTTCTTCTGTTGTTCACTGACCAGCGATTACTCTATCTCAATGGTATCCCATCCCTTATTTAGCATGTTTAGACAGATTTGATTTGATTTGATTTGAATTGATTTACATAGCTAATAATGAACTGTTTGAATCATAAAAGTACCATGATAGCGATAACACCTGAAATCACTGCAAGTATCATAAAATAACACCTGAAAACACTGCAAGTATCATAAAATAACACCAGAAAACACTGCAAGTTCATCATAAAATAACACCTGAAATCACTGCAAGTATCATAAAATTAACATTGACAGCATGAAATGAAACTGTCTAAAATGTCTTTTCTTTTCTAGTGTTCACTGATAGGGTCTACGCTGACAAAAAATACTTAGTCCAAAAGGTTCTATCATAATGTCAGTCATTGAGATTACACTGAGCACTTGCAAATTGTAAAATATAGTCTAAGTTATCTGGAAAAGTATGTTAAACAAACATAACCCAAATAACCTTTCACAGATTTTTTTTGGTTCCTGGTTTTGTAGATTCTATCAATCACAGCAGTGTTTGTCTTATAAATTCATTTGATAAATAATAATGATTTGGACTTTGCACTCAACTAGATTTTGAACTTTTGGCTTCTATTAAAGGGTAAAAAATTTATCAGGTGTACTTGGAATACTTCCAGGCTGTATTTTATGTACCATGATGAATTTAGTAACACAAATTATTAATCAAAGAACTTTGTGTTATTGTTTATATCACAGGATAGAATCGTGTAGACATTCAACTTCCGGCAAACGCAAATAACAAGCTTAGGCCAAACCGCCAAACAAAAATAACGAGCTTAAAATATTTTACTTCAATAATTATATGAATTTGAAATAAATAATGATTAATATCCAGTTTTACATTTTGTTTCAATGCTTATACTGTAGAACAACATGTTAAATCAACATTCAAGCAAATTTGGAAAAATGAGTTGATCAATTATATAATTTACAACCATCAAGTTGAAATCTTTATAACTCATTCAAAATAAAACAAATGTTGCTCATCGAAAGTTGTACACTTTAGAGCTTTAAGGATCAACATTAACATTTTTCCAAATTTGTTTTTAATTTAATTTTAGAAAATAGAAAATATTTCATTTTTCTTACCTTGAGTAAAGTTAGAGATGCTGATGTTTCCATTGAGGATGTTCATCAGGTATCCAAATCTGGGTGGGGTCGTGATGACGTACACCAAGTCCGAATCCTCGCTATCCCGATCCTCAGCTCTCAAGAACTTGTTGGTGATCACAAAACCTTGGTTTCCAGATGGCAGCAAATTCAGAGTTGGAGCCCATCGGTTGACGACGATTTGTGGAACACCATTGTCTACTGGGACGATTTCAATGCGCATTTTCTGGGGTTTGCGTGTGGGGTTGTCGGTGTTGGGCATGACGATGAAGTCGTTGTGGGTGCCGTCGGAGATGATGAAAGAGAAACTGTCGTCTCCGGTTTCGGTGCCGTCGTGTTGGTAGCTGATGAGGTTGTTGTATAGATCAGACATGGTGAACATTGTGACAAGCTGGGTCTTGTTGAGAAGGATGTTTCCGTGGAGAGGAAGCTGGGTGATGGTGAACTTCAAGAGGCTATCATCAGTATCGCGATCATCAATGCGGAGCTCAAATGGAGTAATCAGTTTGTTGGCGCCCTCTTTGAGTGCGAGACTTGTGTAGGTAACTGCTGGAAGCTTGTTATCAACTTCGCTGAGTGAAATACGGAAGGTACGGACAACAGTGTTGAAACCATCTGTGACTTGGAACTGGAAGCTGTCCATTTTCATCTCATCGGTACTGGTGTGTACGTAAACAATTTTGTTTCCAGCCAATTGTAGTTGAGTGAAAGATGTGATTGGTACGCCAGGGTTGTCTGTAAGCTCAAGATGTCCTTTGTTTGGTGATTCAGTGATGGTGAAGAGAAGATCTTCATCTGGACTGTTCAAATCACTGGTGCTGATGGTATCGGTGGTGAGAGTCACACGGCCATGTTCCTGAAGAGTAACACCTGCATTGATGACATCTGGGTACACATTATCGATATGGTCGACGGTCACATAGAAATAGCGATCGATGAGTGGGTTCTCTCCATCAGTCACATCAAATTTGATAAGATCGCGTCCACCTTCGTTGCTGGTGTGTGTGTACTTGATGCGCTGGTTATCAATTTCCCATTGTGTGAAGTTCATGCCGACTGTTATGTTCTCAATTGGGTTGCCAGAGAACTTGTCGAGACGTTGAAGCAAACCATACCTTGGTCCAAACCTGATGGTGAAGGTCAAGTTGGAATCAGGAGAATCGAGATCAGTAGCTTTCAAGATGCGGTTGGTGATGATCTCCATCTCGCCAATTTCAAGATCAAGTCCATCATTGATAGTGACACGTGGAGTCTCATCATCTCTCTGCAGAATGTAGATGGGGATTTCTTCAGTGACTTCATGAGTACCATCAGTAAGCAGGATCTTCACTGAATCTTCAGTAGTCTCAGAGTCATCATGCTTATACACGATATCATTGCCATTTTGGATCTGCGTAAGAGTGAAGTTAAGGACTGGTACATCTCCATCTGGACGTCTTTGGATGATAGTACCATACTTAGGTGGAGTGATGATGTAGAAATGAAGCTCATCTTGAGGAATATCATTGTCAATAGCATTCAGGATTGGAGTGTCAATGTTCAATTCTGCTCCCTCATCAACAGTCCATTCTCTGTAGAACATCTGTGGTGGTTCATCATTGGTTGGGATGATGTTGATTGGGAAGAAATGGTTTGGTGATCGGTTGATACCATCAGAGCAGTACACGGTAAACTGGTCGTCTTCTGGCTCTACACCCTCTCTGATACTCTGCACATAGTTGAGGTGGTTCAGACGAAGATCTTTGACGGAGAAAGCAGTGATTGGGATTCCAGCACGAGATTTTTCCGAGCCTGGAGCAGGTGAAATGTTTTCCAAGTAACCTTGCGTTGGTTGAACAATGACTGTACACATGATGTCATCATCATTGGTGTCCAAGTCGGTTGCTGATAGGTGGTTCAGGTTGATGGTACTCTTCTCTCCTTCATCAACATAATATTGGTCTCCAATGGTGACCTCTGGTGCTCTGTTATCAACTGGAAGGATGGTTACAAACACTTCGACTTGAGTGATGCGGTTACCACCACGGATCCATTCATCAGACATATCTGACAAAGTCAGATTAAACGAGTCATCTCTCTTCACCAAACCAATTTCACCTCCGATGTGACGGTATCGGATGTACCCATTAACAATGTCTTGTTGGGTGAATCGCTGCACAGGGAATCCATTATTCTCAATAACGCCCTCACTTGGTGGTCTATCCAAGATAAAAGTAAGTCGGAGATCTTCAGTGTCTGGATCGGAAGCACTCAGGATGTTGGAGGTGATAAGACTGGAAGAATCTTCAGGGACTTCCAAGAAAGATCCAAGAGTACCAGGAGGCAGATCAAGAGTTGGTGCTTCATCATCAATTGGTCTGACATCGACGAGATGGTGACAGGTACAATATGAATGCCATCGGTCAATTCTAGTTCAATAACGTCATTGTCCATCTCAGCACCACTGTTAACATACTCGATGCGGTTAGTTGCGATATCGTCAAGATTGAACCTATCGCCTGGTTGCATTGGAATTCCATCAAGATCGAGCGTACCTTGGGCGGGTGATTGTATAACTACAAATGAGATATCGGAATTTTCGGTGTCTTCGTCGGTTGCATCAAGGATGGTTGGATCTATGGTCACCTTGTTGCGTTCATATACAGAGAAACCGGGATTGGTTACTTGTGGTGGTTTGTTGTCGACTGGTCTCAAGTAGATACTGAACCTCTGGCCTGATACGATGTTACCTGCTGGATCACTAACAGCATACACAAATTGGATGACTCTGGATGTGATGCCAAGCTCAATGCTGGGTGGCTGATACGCCGATCTTCAGATGGTTGATCTGAGACTGTTTGAACTGGGTGATTGGAGTGCTTGGATCTTCAGTCAATACGATTTGACCAGCTGGTAGTGGTGATTGAGGATCGATGTCAAAAGGTGGCATGGTGATTGTGTATACGAGTTCACGATCATCACTATCCAGATCGGTGTAGCGAAGTTGCTTCTTCAAGACTTCGGTGAGTTGGAATTCATCAACAGACATTTCAAGAGTTGTGCCTGGGTACAGGTAAGGTGGTTGGTCATCTACTGGCATGATCTTAACGACAAATTCTTCAGCAGCAGAGACGTTTGGTGGGTCAGACTTGTCAGCAACTCGGAAGAGCATCCTATCCATTACGACATCAGTGCTGTGAACTCCATTATGGCGGTAGTACAAGCGGTTGTTCAAGATGTCATCCAGAAGCCATTCAGTGACGGTTTGCTCATAGAAGCCACCAATTTGACGCCAGTTTTGTGGATCTACAGGTGGATCAAGTTGTCGGATCACAAAGTCGCCTTGGTTTGAGAACGGAGGCTCCAGCATAAACATGATGGTAGAATCATCTGAATCAATGTCTGTGGCACTTAGGACAAATTGGCTGATGAGAGTGAGGTCACCTTTGTTGATCAGAAGACCGGTGTTGACATCAACAATTGGTGGTTCATCATCGAGAGGAGCGATTGTCACAATGAACAAGAATTCAACTTCATTACTGCCGCCGGTCATCCTGAAGATGATGTTATCACTGTATGTATCTGAGCCATCATGATGGTAGGTCACGACACCTGCTAAAAGATCATCAATAGTGAAGAATTTCTGTGGGAATCCGCGGACTCTCAATTGTCCATGACGCAGTCCATTGATTGGAGCAATAATCACATCTCTCAAGTTGTCTTCATCTGAAATCTCCAAGTTTTGGAAGTTAAGAAGTGGGCGGGACTGTCCTTCAAACAATGAAATACCGGTGTTTCTTGTTGCCACTGGAGCCATTGTATTTTTAGGCTTGACAGTGACCATCAAAGCAAATGGTTCTGATGTAGCTAGCTCGGCATCAACAACTTCAAGCTCAATTTGGAAGTAGCGTTGAACATCGGAATCTTCAGCTGGAGGAACATATGCGATCTTGAGTTCACGGACATCACGTTGCGAGAAAGATGAGAGGGGCAGGCTACGATCATCGGTGCTTACAATGTAACCCTCTCCTGGTCCCAGTGGAGTTGTAATGTTGAAGATCAGAGCATCAGGATTGGTCTCGGTATCTTCTGCAGCCAGGATTTCTGGAGTAATAGCGGTCATAACAAACTGGTCGACTTCGAGTATCATCATGGCAGTCAATGATGGCATAGGTGGGGTATTTTCTGCTCCAGCATTGATGCGAACCATTACTTGGAAGTATTCTTGCTTGATGAGATTACCTTCAAGATCTGTAAGTTCAACGACCATTGGAATATAATCTGCTCTTGGAGAGTCGGTCAGGGCTCTATGCTCGTACTGGATGTTGGAAGCCAAGAAATCTTCGCAGTCGACCATCTGTCCATACTCGTTGGCGTTCAATACACGTCCATAACGTGGCAAGCCGCTGTTGGCATTCAAAACAGTAACTTTACATAAATTACGGTTAGGATCATAATAGAACTCCAATTTTCTTTGATCAATAACATCACTTCTGCCCATCAAATTTTCAACGATAAGTGGTTGGTTTCTGGTAACGATCTCGAGCTGAGTGGATTGAACATTGACATTCATCATGAAGGGTATGATATACGTGTCCGTCTCGGTATCGTATCTGACTTGCATGAGTACACGATCTCTCTGTGGAGATCTGGATCCGAAGTGGACATACTTAACCTCACCTGGAGCAAAATCACATGGAAAGGAGATAGGATAGACACGACCTGGTACCTGAGAAAGAGGATCATTATGAAGAACGGTAACTACACATCGATCGCCTTCCCTGACATACAAATTAAGCTCTGAGATAGGATCGATAACTTTTTCCCTTCCAAATGGTACATTGATTCCTGGATTTCTTCTGATAACTTGGCTAGCCACCTCAGCTGGTTCATAGGGTCCAGTTAGGAAGAGTCCTCCAGCACCACCTTGGTTGTTGTGCACAAATGTGGTACCACGTTGACCGCCACCAGCAGCCACAGCACCTCCAGTTGTCGAATCACCTCTGGTGTCAGGGGGTAGTCCAATATCAACTTGAATATCTGCTGTAGCTAAATTGAAGTCAAAATCTTGAAAATTGAAAAAATCGGGGAATTGTCCCCCTTGGCCTTGTCCACCATGTCCAGCGCCTTGTCCACCATCTCCGCGCGGATCTCCTTGAAAATCAATGGGAACATTTCCTCCTCCTTGACTCGATACAAGCCCACATACGCCTGCTAACAGGCAAACTATTAGAGTTCTTGATTCCATGGTGCTAAAAGCTCTATCAAAAGAGCGGTTGCTCTAATATTGCTTTGCAGCAGAAAATAGCAACCAAAGTTGTGTCCAAAGTTCTTATAAAACAGCAACACAGTTTAAAGTTCCACCATATAAATACAACACTCCACACACACTGTTTGCAGTACCCTGCACCTCCCCGTGCTATCAGATCAATGGCTCATGGGCTCAGTGATAATTTGCAGTCAACGTGAATTATCAAAACACTATAGAGCGCACTGGGCTAGTGCTAATCGTCTAAATGAATATCAATCCGCCGATAACAACTTTTTAATTTCAATGATTGAAATTACGAACTTGTTAAAAGTACTTCGAGTATTTTTCGTTTTCTATATTAATCATGATGATATTCAGAATTTGTGCTGCAGTGAATTTGTATCGTCAATTAATTGAAATTCACTCACATAAGTACGCCCGTGTGGATTATCTTTTCAAGTCGCGGATTGATTATATAGCAGTGCTTAGAATTTCGCCAGCCATATTAGGAATAATGGGCGTGGTTAAATACAGTGACTAGCTGGTCTCATCCAATAAACGACTCTAAAAGTTTCTCTAACACCAGACACACCCACACACTAAGTTTTACCATTCATCATTGTTGAAACAGGAAAAGTTGAGCTGCCCAAAGTATTACCGAACAATAGGAAAATAACAAAATAAGGCAGCATTTTAGGAAGAAGCGGTTTACCAAATTGATAATCAACAGTTATTTTGTTGGAAGTATGGTTTTCTGTTTGTTATGTTGTTGCTAGACACTGGAAATAGATTTGTTTTAACTTGATACGAGTCATAGAGTTGATCTTAAATCCCAATGAAACAGCTTTCTGTCATGCCCATTTGCCGTATACCGGTACACTTTCAAGTGCTATCAAAAACAGTACTTGACAAGAATTAATGAAGCATGCCAATCAAAAGAATGGCCGAATCGTAATTCGTAAGACCCGTGTAATAATAATATTCTGATCTTGTTCGTTTTTACATGCATGTGCAGGTATAACGCGCACGAAACAGACTAATATTGGAATGACCATAATACACAAAGCAATGAAAAGCTACCGGTATACCAGGTTATAGATACAGCCAAAAATATATATTTTAGGATAAAACGCTTTACATTATTCATGCAAATAATTAATAATAAATAAAAGAGTGTATTGATAATTGCAACCACAGTAGCTATGATCAACTTTTACAGATTGGTATTTTACCGTATATTGATTTTATTATTAATCTAATTTGCTGTGGATGTTTCTAATTTAATCGCTCAAGTTTGCTTTCCATGTTGTTTTTGAGTTTTTAACAAAATTTGAAAACCCACTGCAACGTAACTTTTGTTTGTTGTTTTGGTGTTTGTAACGTCGTTTTCCGTCTGATTTGTTTGTTTGTTTTTTGAGACACACTCAGGTCCTGATGGGATGCTGACCTACCGTAAACGTTCGCCTAATGGCGCTATGGGCTCCCTTGACATACCTGGGATTTTAGATACTAACTAAAAGTGCCTTCCCATAAAAATCCCACCAGTAAATAAGGGCACGTACCCTAAATTCTTGTAGGGATTTTTAGAGGAGGGAGCTCTCTATTTTGTACATGAAATGTACCCCAAGGCAAAGGAGTCTAGGTGCGCCATTATAGCGAACGTTTACGGTATTATAAGTAGGCCTATAAGGAAAGAGAAGTGAAAAACAGATTTAAAGATTAATAAAGAACAGTGAAAAGAAGGCGACTCCCAACAAAGTGAAGAATTTTACTGTCAGCCTTTGGGTTAAAAGAAAGGACTGCACTAATCCCATGTGTATGGGGGCCGGGGGGTACGGACAGCATGCTGAGTCAAGGTCAACTATCAGCATCGATGTAGCTGGAGGAAACTTGTAATCGCCTGCTCCGAAGCCGAAGGATGATGATGGGGGAGGGCGGTGTAGGAGTGGGGGAGGGGTATCATGTGCGGGTGGGGAAATGTGCGTGGAGGGTGGTGAGGCTGTTAATCGGGACCCTACCTTTAAAACCGAGAAGATCTTCAGCTCAAACAAAAGTAAATTAGCTTTGTTTCTAGTTGAGTCAACATGATCTATCTAGGTCATCTAATTCCCAAATTCCTTTTCTCTTGTATGTCAAACTACCCAGGATTTGTGTTGCAATTAACCTTGGCATTATTTTTGAAACAAAAATTATGAACAAATCTTTTGTCGTAATCCTGGCATTTAGCCTGCTACCGGTAACTTTGGCGGACAAAACCTCTTTCATCTTACTTTTCATCTTTTAAAGTAACATGTCTTTAACCTAGGCCACACTAATTTCTTCATGATAAAGGCCTTGACCAAATCGTGTCATCTAGCCAATTTTCTTTGATCCTATTTATTTGCCTTGTCACCCAATACATACATTGTAACTGTTTTACAAAATTATACCCGCATGTGAAAGTCAAGTTTTAACATTGCTACTTATTGTTAAGGTCACTGTGGTAAGCTCGTCATTGATGATGGAGGAAATTGTTAAAAAAAAAAAAAAATAGATGACCTTAATGTGAGTTGTATTATTATTACAAGTTTGTAACTTGTGGAAACACTGGTTTAAATAATAAATGGGCTATTCCATAAAATAAGTGCACACCCCCTGTACATGGGAGTAAATTTTAAAAAAGAAATGCCTGGAAGAAATGCTTCCTGAAAACAACTGGAATTCCAGTTGCCAATGTTACTGGAAAAAAGTTGAAAATGTAATGAAATATATTTTTTAAATCACGAAAATGAGCCCCTTAAATTTAGGATTGTCGAATATGACCTATTTTTTGCTGGATTTTGTTGTATTTTGATACTTTGAAAAGTCTGGATTTCGAGCACTGGTCAAAAAGTCCGGAAATCCGAATTCTTCTATATAGGGGGCGTGCATCTATTTTCTGGAATAGCCGTGGCAGGTCTGGAAATAGCCTAATTGTATAAACTCGCTTGACTTGTAGTTGTACATCATGTAGGCCTACATATTTTGTTAAGTAAGTTAAGGATTAGTCTACTTCATAGCCCCTTTTTGAAATCTCACAATCAAAAATCCTAAAACCCAGAGCAAAATGGAGCAGAGCAGTCAATAGCTGCTTCATGCTGCTGGGATGGATCCGGGGGATGGATCGTTTATCAAAACGGGACTGCAAAGTAGTCTAGTTAAGGAGAGGTGGTGATCATGGCCAATTTTTGGCCAGTCACAGACATGATGAAAACGAAAAACCGGCAAAAGCAGGCAACAGACCAAAATATGACTGGGATACGTCTGGCGTCATGGTCACTGCTAAGTCTAACGCCCTTGGCAGCAAACTCATCATATTTAGCTGTATAAAGAGTGGCTAGCCCATCACCAAACCCCAACGTCACGGTCGTGTAACATTTGTCTGTTTCCCTGCGAAATAATGATCACATCTTGCCCTCAAAACACAAGAGTCATATATAAATTTGTCTAGTTTTTAATAACTCGTTGTCTTATGTCGGTTGTAAGAGTACTTGATGATCGGATCTTGTGACCTGTTAAGGGGGTCTAGTCGGCTTAGGGTGAGACTGGATGAGAAAGCGGATATAAGGTGCTCATAAGATAGCATGACAGTGACAGAATTCCGACAATCTCGTCATTCGGGAAAAAGGATGACATTATAACGTTGTCTATTTTTAGACCAAGTTTAGTACCGCGGGCAAAAAGTTTTAAATATTGACTTTATTTTACAATACAGTCGTAGGCCTACGACGTGTCCTGCCTTCATGATCACTAGGATCCACAACATCCTCATCTATCAGGGCACAGTTCTTTAACCCCAATACATTTGTACATTCATTGAATGATCTTTGAAAATTTGGGTACAAAAACTCATACTAGGGATAACCATCAAAATTTCATGTTGACCCTATTGCTACAAAAGATTGTTTTCTGAGTAGAACTAATCAACAGAAGTATTTTGGTGGTTAAATGGTCAAAATCGGTCAATCAATTCGAATTATGAATTATCAAAGTTTCCCATTCTGACCGGTCATTGGAACGAAATAAAATGACAAGGTCCAAAAATAGCAGTTGGGAGCAAAATTGGCATAAGCATATATTTACCTTTATATATTTCTTTATTTTAACATATTTGCAAACATGAAACAAGCATATTGTGAAAGTATCAAAGGGGTATCTTATGAAATGGCACTTAACTAGTCACTGGCATAACTTATTTTTTTTTTTTTTTTGCATTGAAATCATGCATTTAGAGGACATTTGCCAAAAATCATCCAAGATAGCCGATATGGCACAAAATCAAAATTGCACTAAGTAGGTGAACTTTTTCACAAACCAAGAATTTCAATGTTATTGGGTTTAATATGACCAATTAGTAGGTGTATGTAAACAAAATCTTAAGTTTTGAAGGTCATTGACTCATTCACAACAATAGAGATTATCCTCATCATGCTCATGTGTATTCCTGTAGTATTCCTCATTCAAACCAAAGTAGCACTCAATACATTATGAGTATCTTTGTTCAAACCAATTCAATGCTTGACCTCGGAGTTACCTGCATGACTATCGCGGGCTATTTTGAAACAGTTATGGTTGCACATTCAGGTACTTCTTTTGAAAGTCCTAAACAAGGTATAGCCAGCAGCAAGTTGTAGATGTTATAGGCCTAAATATAAGAACACGTTTAGGGTTAAGATCAGGTGAACAATACATCGAATGAGCACGAAACTTCACATTTATGTTCAGAAAGGTGTCTTCTTAACATGATTTGAAAGGAATATAAACATTCCAAAGGGAAGCTGGTGATTTAATTTGTAACTCGAGATCTACTTGTTCAATTTTTTAACCTTTTTACAGAGGGTATGATAGAGGTATTACTGGCAACTCTGCCAAATTACAGCTCAGTAGGCCACGTTTTTCACCTGATCTTACTGATTTGAATATTTTGTGCCATTCTTGAGCAGTGCTAAACTCAGCCACTGCAATTAAGCGCACTGTGGCGATGGACCAATTTTGACTCGCACTTACAGAAAAACAAAATAAGTTATGTTACTGTAATTTGCAAGATAGTTACAAAATATAATTGGCAGTAACTTCCCCAAATTTTACAGAAAAATATTGAAAAATAAAAGAATGAGATCAATTTAGAAATGTATGTGCAAGCAGTGCACAGTTGAGCTCCCTGCATGTCTATGGGAGTGTTCTAATCAAGTTGATGGTTCATTGGTCATCCCTACTCATACTCTGCAACTTGATGTCAAATTTTGCACTACCTGTGTTTAATTGAGGTTATTGAACTGTACTATTTGGATGAGGCCATTGTGGTCCATAGTGGATACAGGGTATGTAAAACAGGGTGCAACAGGGCAAAGATATCGTCTTCATTTTAGAACCATAATGAAATTTTCATTTTTTAAATCATAAAGCATGATTTCTATAATTATATAAATAGCATATAGAACAACTAAAAAGTTCAAATTCTGGAAAAAAATGGCTTCTTGCCTAATTCTATTGGCTCACCCTGTAGTAAGCATGATGGTAAAGTATGTTGCTAATTATGTGAATGTTCCCACAGATCCTAAACATATTCCCAAAGATCCTAAATTTTTTTAAAGATCATTGGTGTTCCCATACCAAATAACGCCTGAAATAACGGACAGATTAAATAGCGCCACCATGAGATTTGTTTTATGTGCGAGTAAAATATATTGCACTGATGCAGGCTGTGTGCTTCAAAGCGACGCCCTCAATTTTTCTCGAATTTCTACTTTTTGCATGATTGTAATGTCCAATGGGTGTATACTAAAATGCCATGTGAAAGACTAAGCCCGAGGTGCTTTTATTAGTTTTTATAAACAGGGATCCACGGTTTTATTCACCAAATCCCCTAGAGCTCCCTCCCTAGCTAGCTCGGCTTATTTTGTACTCATTTTAATGCATTTTTCATGCTGATTCCAATTATGGTTATGGAAATTTACAATTTTGAAACTTAATTCTGGTGGATTTTGTAATGTCAGAGAAGGGTTGTCATGGTCCCATACAGGCACTGAACAAGTGCTATAATTATTCGGATAAAACTCGGAAATTCGGAAAAAACAGTAGGCCTATAATCAAAACAAAACAAAGACATTACACATGCACGTCAACAACAATAAATCTACAGACACCAAACAAGTCGTGATTTAAAAAAATCAGGCTTCTCTGACCATGGGCGTTAATCCGCGCGGGGGGTGTATCCCCGCACCCTGTGGCAAAACCATCCATTTTTTGTTCTTTTCAGCCATAATTCATGCCGAATGTCACCCCCCCCCATACACACACACCCCCACACACCCCACGGATTAACGTAGCCCTATGCCCTCTGCTGAATGAAAGGCTGGCTGCCTGATTGTCAAAAGTCTGACATTTTACTGTGGTCTTGTGTAACGTCAAAAGTCAATTTTGGACTTGCATTTTGTACATGGTACAGCGACGGGGGAGGGACAAGGGAAACAGTGGCGTAGCGTCGGGGCGCGTGCCCCAATCGATTATAGAAAATCTCATAGGAAAATTGCCGAAAAACGGCTTGTGCCCACCCCAAGTTCAGACCCGGTGCACCCCCATTTTAGAATTGAATGAACTAAATATGACGTGTTAGTCTCTTAACCTCCCTTCTTGTTTTGACAATGTGGTTTATTTAACATGTACAATATCAAAAGTTCAGAATCATGGTGCAATATGTGAATATGGTTATTTTGGGCAGCTTTTGGGAAACCAATATTAATGTATAGTCCTACACTCTTAGTAAAAAAAAAGGTGCAACTTAGAACCTTTTTTGTCCCGTATACAGCCAGTGGCGTATAACTACGGGGGAGGGGGTGAACCGTGCCCCGGGCGCCACTCTTAGCGGGCGCCAAATAGACCGTCAGCATCGATTCTGCGCCCCTCCAAGCGATGAAAGTCAAAATTTTCGAACTAGTTTCATAATTTCTAATATTATCATAAGGATCGTTAAAACCGGGAGTAAATATGATCAAAATTCAGATTTTGGCACCTTTGTTACTTGTTAGTGTCATATGTGCTAATGGTTATAGCCAAAAGTATAGTGTATTACTCGTTTTTGCCAAATTTTTCATTTCAAATATACCTAAGGGGTTGGCATTTCAAGGGGGGGGGGGAGGTTATTGGGGGGAGGGGTCATAAATGTTTTGATGACCAAAATGTAGGGAGTCACAAGATGGACCACAGATAGTGTGTTTATTTTATTCAAAAAGACTGATTTCAATACAATTTTAGCCTGTTTAAGGGGTAAGGTGTATCGGTGATGGTGATGGGAGGGGGACGGGGGGTCATAATTTAGTTGTTGTCGAAATAGGGGAGTCTCAATTTTATTGACGCTGACTTTGTGTAAATTTGGGACCTCCCCCCCCCCCCCCCCCATTCCGAAGATGACGCTGACTTTGTGTAAATTTGGGACCACCCCCCATTCCGAAAAAAATGCCAGCCCCCTAATGACAATTTTAATTACTTATCAAGTCAAGTCAAGTAAAGTTAAACTGTATTAATCCATTTCTGGAAATTACATGCACATGAGATCATAAATAAACTACATTAGAGAAAAAGCATAATACAAAAAAAAATATTCTTCACTTTTAGGAACTTATACATATAACTTTTTTTTTTTAATTTACAGTTTCGCTGGGGATCACTGAATAAGTAATTAAATTCATTAACTTGATTAACGCCTTGAATTATTAAATAGGTATAGGCTAATTGTAATTTTGGAATAGGCCTAGTAAGAATGCCTGCAGTGACAAAAATAGCACGCGTGTGCTACAATTGAGACACGCGAGTGGCTGGTTACCCACCATACTAGACAGGATATCCGAGTCCCGTTTAGGCTATAGAACCCGTTTTAACATGTTTAAGGGTTTGTTTGCTAGTCTAACTCACCCACTCGTGGTCTGCCTTGAAAGATTTGAAACAACTATCGAGGAAAACATTATCATGATGTTCCGTTTTGTTTAATCTATAAACAACATGAAACGTCACCACAAATGATAATGTTCTATGAACTTTGCTTTTCTGTGTGCAATCGGCGAGTTTTGAGTGAGTGAAGTAAGATATAAGCAATCAAGCAAGTAAGCAAGCAACCAAGCGAAGAAGTACTGAACATGCTAAAAGCGAAAAAGCACTGAAAGCTACTGAACATGCTAAATTACTCACTCCCCGGCCTCACTCACTCTCCCCTCACCCACCCACGCTCCTCACGCGCACCTCTCACACACTCACTCATCCCCTAACTCATAAGTCACTCAATATACTAACTCACCACTCAATAGCCCACTCATTCTCTCGATAACTCACCCAATAACTCGCTCACTAAATAACTCCCTCAATATAAACTGACTGGGCTACTTGCTTGGTTAATTGATGTGTGCTTGATTAATTAATTAATTTCTTGAATGATTGAGTGAGCGCTTGTAATCACTGGACTTCGTACCTTTTGCAAGAGTGAACATCTGACAAACCAGGGACGTCTCTGGTTTGACAAAAAAGTCCATACTGCAGTTACTGTCCGTTTTCCTATACACAATACACAGTGCTCTCACCATTGACGCGTGACCCCTACAAATGATGTATGTTGGGAGAATGGACACTTGCCTAGTTAACATCACTGTGTGAAAAATAACCAGCCAATATTTTATTTATTCTCCAAAACTTCTAGCAAATATATTTCTCTAACATGACCTAAAATTACAGCTAGGTTAGATGTTCAGAAATGGTCGCACTTTTGTAAAATATGAGTG
Organism: Amphiura filiformis; assembly: GCF_039555335.1. NCBI lineage: Eukaryota > Metazoa > Echinodermata > Ophiuroidea > Amphilepidida > Amphiuridae > Amphiura > Amphiura filiformis. The sequence goes on along the minus strand of NC_092636.1, from coordinate 45,113,036 downwards.
AGGGCAAGGCATAGCTAGCCAACTCCCCGTGTTATTTGAATGGAGATTTGACCGAAAATATTGGTATCGGACCGCTCACTTCTGAAGGATGCCACAAAAAACCGGTAAAAGCTACATTTAAATTATTCTAAATAGGTTCTAGAAAATAAAGTTTTGTAACATGTCCTAAATTTTTAGCTAATTTAGGTGTTTGGAGAGGGTCGTACTTTTGTGTTTTAGGAAGGACATGTAAACGACAGATAACACCAAAAATATGAAGAAATTATTTCTAAACCGTGTTAAGTCAAAAATCATTATGTTGCTCATTTTCAAGAATGCTGGTTTACAAAAAGCACGACATTGTCTGATTTCGTGAACAAAGCCACACATAACATTGTTTCCTTTCGTTTCCTCATATCAAAACGTTTTAGCTATGAGAGACCCATTTCAAACTGCGACTTATTACTTCTTTCCAACACTGCTTATAGGGATCACAAGGTCAAACGCGATCTCTGTGTGTAGTTCAATGCAGTCTCAGATTACCATCTTTAACCTTTGGTGAAACCTCAACATAGCAATCGGCTCACTGCACGGACTGTGCACGGACTGTGTACAGACCAATATACCTAGTTCAAACAGAGGTGATTTGGGGTTTTGCTTGCACCAATTTTTTCAGATTTTTCGCTGTATGCGATCCGGCGAGTGAGATACTTGACAAATCAAATTCTTTCTTAGATCATAAGCTTGGAAACATCACAAGCTTCAATTGGATACCTCGACCAGGTATACAATGGTCCCATGTTGTTGTAACGCTTTGAGATGACTGGTCAAAATACGTAGAAAAGCTGAAAAACGCGGATCTCAGGCAGAGAACGAAGCATTTTTAATACATAGGTGGAGGTGAATAAAAATTATTGGCGAGTAAACAATATCATCTACATTATTTCCGATGCGATCATAAATTGCAGGACATTCTCATGTTTATTTTGGTGTAACGACTGTGACATATGACTAATAATTTCAAAGTTGTGATTTTAGTAATACAAATGTTTTGAGAAAAAGTCTGATTTTTGTTGATGTCAGTGGACGGTTGTTAATGGAATGAAATAAGAAAATGAGTAATGACGCTTAGGGTACCCTAACGTTTTGATATGTTATAATCGGTTACCCAACTGAAGCTATGAATACCAGCTTTATTGCGATATCGCACATGAAAACAGTCACTTGTGCACAACCAGAGAAGATCCGATTTAATCAGTTGAGCTGTTTCAATGAGTGCTTGGTTTAATAGCTTTTAATGGGGTTAAGTCCTGCAAAGGTCGAGATGAATTCTACTGTAGACATGACTGCATCATGCCCCGGTTGGAACTACTTTCGAGAACTGCTTATGTATATACCCCCTCTATTTGAAAATACCAAAAAATTGTAAATCATGAGGGCAGTATTGATGAACCCGGTTAACAGAAACAAAATATGTGACTCCTCGCCACAAATTAGCCCGGATGTCGCCAATCATCTTTGCTGAGATATTCAACCAAAATATTCTGCTTGAAATTAGCTTTAAAATGATGTATATCATGTCTATAGTACTTGACATTTAAGTAGTGAAAAATCAATAAAACAGTCAATAAATCCTTTCTTTCCTATTGTTTATTGTTAAGTTCGATGGAGCATATCTCAATAGTGGCACTGGCGACATCCGGGCTCAGTTGTGGCGAGGAGTCACATATTAGGATCGGATCACAATGTAACGAGTTTTGAATGCCGCGGATTGAAAGGGCACACACCACTAAATAATCGTCCCATTGAAATACACGGGAAAATACAAGAAAGTAAGTTTGATTTTCTACCCCATGTAACAACATTTTTAATATTTTGATCAAACCAATGTCTTAAATTAAGATTAAACTTTTATTTAAATTTAATTTTTGGGACAAGTTAAGACAAACTTGAGAGATACGAACTCCTGAACAGCGCCATCCCGAATGTCAGCCGACACGCTCGCCTCCTTACCAGTTCCGGCCATGATATTGTTCCGAGGGCCTATTACCCATGCACATTCGATTCAGACAATTTTCTGAACAGATATGTAATGTTGAGCTCATATTCTATCTTTTTTATCAAAACAACCAAGAGTCACTCAAATTTGGTTCCCTCGGGACGCCGATATATTTCGCATAGGTGCTATTTTTTACCGGAACTTTGAAGGGTTACACCAAATGCGGAAGGATTTAGTGAAGTGCACCCGAAAGTACTGAGACAAAATCAAGCAGGCAATCAAGCAATATACAAGTTAGATACAAGCAAGCAAGAAGCAAGAAAGCAAGCAAGCGAATGAGTATTAAATCTCTTGTTTTGTAGACAATGGGCAGTCTCCAGTGAACGGCTCTTTTCAGAGCCACCAAAACCTTTAAAATTAGCAGATAGGCGAGATCTGCTTGTTCTCTGTTGCCAAGGGACAGTCTTCAGTGAACGGCTCTTTTCAGAGCCATCAGTATAGGCAAGGGGCGGCCTACATGTCTCATTCTTAGATACATTATCCTGAAGAAGTCAGAGCTAGCCTACTCCTGACGAAAGCTTGACAGTTCTCAATGTGTCCGACGGCGAACCCGCAAAAAAAACCATTATGCCTATTTTTGGCAAAGAATAACAAAATTAAAATGTTAACAAAATCGTTTAATTTTACAACTACGGGTTTGGGTCCTGCCCACCCTTTAGAAAGTATAATTATATAAGTACAATGCATTCATACTCGATGCCACAGCACAAATTTGTTGGGATTAAAGCAAAAATTATGTTTTGCCAAACGAAACATAGGCCTAGCTGAATGGCATAAAACATTTGAACATTTAATTTTTCCGCACATTTTTCTATAGTAGGCCTAATTCTTTTTGCCGCCCTTCTTCTTCTGCCGCCTTTTCCTCTTTGGGTTATGTTTCACTGAAAACAGAACAATATTTTGCTGGAATCAGGAGTACCCCGAGAACCCCTAGAGACAAAATCAAGAAATAGTTTGCTTTTAAAGAAAACAAAAACACACTTCACATAGTACATTTCTTATAATGTTGATTTGAACAATTTAAAAACCTGTGAATAGAGGAATCTTTTTCTAAACTCCTAAAGTTCTCCCTTTTCAAAATTATTGTTCTTTGGTCAAAATAATCCTTTCAGCAAAACTTGCTCTTTTAAACATCCTATACATAGGATATACTTTCAAATTTAGAGCTGTTTTAATAGTTGACATTTTTGGCAAAACAAAAATCAGAAAACTGCATTTTCAACCCAAAATATCTCAACCCATGTTCAAATGGCCTATGATTTTCCGGATAGGGGAGAGCGGGGAGTGTTCGCCCTATTTTTTTCTGACCAGCCTAGCGATGTCAATTTTAAGGTTAGGGATGACCTGATTAGCCCATGTGAAAGCCCTATGTCTTAGCTATACGGCCACAATCACAGAACTATAGGCCTTACAATAGCAACAGGATAGAGCAAACAAAAAAGTTTTGTAAAGTGGCGAACTTGCCCCATATTGGGGCAGGTTCGCCCATATGGTGGGGTAAGTTCACCCTAATCACAAAAAAAGTTCTAAACATTGCGTAACAATAACATATTCAATGCAAACATTTAGCAAGAGTATACAGGGCATTCATTCTCTTCTGGGGAATCACTAAATTTGTTGCAGGGGTCGAGTCTAGGGTAAAATGTAGGGGTCCAAAGTGAGCTTAAACGTATCATGTTTACAACTTCGGGGGAATTATGGATTAGGACATAAACGGTGGTATGAGTAATACTGATACCACATAACTTTAAAAAACATGAATTTCGGTAGTTTCACCTTGTTTAATGGTATAATTATCAATATTTTACATAATACGCTGATGGGGCAGGTCCGCCCTCCAGTTTGGGGTAAGTCCGCCCGGGGAAGATATAGGGCGAACATGCCCCATCCTCAAAAAGGGCGAACGTGCCCCTTGGGCACATTTTTGTATTTTCTTCAGGGTATGCAAATAACAAATCGAATAAGGAGTTTATAACTGCATTAAATCTTTAACAAATCCCATATGTTCCAAGTACAGATTTCCATTAAAACCATCTGTATTTATGTATCAATGATAATACAACATTATTAATGCAAGAAAAAATGACGTTTTGGTGTAATTTTTTTGTTTTGGCTGCAGTTCGATGAACACGTCCCTATATGTCGCGCATCTAATATGAGAAGTTTATAATGACCTATGTCACCTAATTTTGCCATCCCCAAATTCCCCGATAGCCGTAGTGCTGAGAAACAAGGGGTGGGCGAACCTGCCCCTAGGGCGAACACTCCCCGCTCTCCCCTACCATAGGTCAAAAACTATGGGTCACAGAAATATGACACTGATAACTTTTTCAATTTAAACATCAAGCTCAATGCATTGATATACATTTCTTGTCAAATAAATTTTTACACACACACACAAGAAGCCAATGGCCATTTTAGGTAAAAATGATAAAAATCACGAAAAAAAGCATGTTTTGACCAAAATTTGACTCAATATGGTATGATGGAATATAAAATATAAAATATTCATATGCCCTCTATTATTCAGAGCAATAATCAACGTCGCAGTCAATTTTCTTTTGAAGTTATGGTTACTTTAATATTTGACATTTTTGGGTAAAATTGGGGAAAAACAAACATATTTTCAACCAAAATATCTCAGTCCACATCACTTTTCAAAATTGCCAGCCGGGTTAAACAGAATATAGAGACTCTAACGATTACTTCTAACCAGGCTCTCATCTTTGTCCATGCACGGGACCCTAGCCACAAAGTGGCCTCTACTGTACTTGTAGTGTGGCGTTTAGTTCTTTTGTTGTCAAGAAGAGTTTTTACAAGTTTGACAATGGTAGACTGAAACAGTTGCACTAAAGATCTAGAGTAACGTAAACGGCTTCATTGGATAAAGGCGTACGGTCAAATAAGAAAATAATGGCTATCAGAGAAACATAGTGCATGAAGAGGTTGGATGTCAGCATCCCGGCCTCTTAACTGTAACCAATTTCTTGTGGCCACATACTTACATCTTTATCCAAGAAACTGATGCAAGATGCTTTAGCCATTGGCCGGGGAGTAACTTCCCCCTCGGCACTACGGGACACGTCCTATTGCTGGGAAGGCCGCCCCTCTCCCACCCCACCATCCTGCAACCCTAGCTACTAATAGGGCTGCCCGAACGAACCCAAACGGTAGCTCAGTGCGCCTCTAACATTTTATGCAACTATCTGGTCAGAAAAAAATAGTACACACTTAAAAATAGGTAGTCAAAAATGACCCTAAAGTAGTAATTTTTGACCCCATGGCAGGGTCAACTATGCACCAAACCCAAGTTGAAGTCATTTTTGACCCGGAGATGAAGTCAAATGATTTGACCCAAATTGTAGTTAAAAATGACTACATTTAGGGTCAAAAATGATTTGACCCTAACAGAGTCATTTGAAAAATAACCCTATTAGTGTCAAAAATGACTATATCCGGGGTCATAATTAGAAAATGACCCTAAAGTAGTTGAAATTACTACATTTGGGGGTCCTGGTTTGAAAATGACCCCGGAACGTGGGTCAAAAAATGACTATATTGGGGGTCATTTAAATATGACCCTTTTAGGGGTCAATTTAATATGATGTCAACAACTGAAAATGACCCCTATGGTGGTCAAATTTGACTTCATCCGGGTTATTTCTAATTGACCCCCTAAATTAGTCAAAATTTTGACTACCTATTTTTAAGTGTGTATAGGGCGAACCAAAATTTGGTATTTTACACTATTTTCGCCCATTATCAGGATGGAAAAGGCTTTATCTTAAAAATTAAAATTTGGTAAGTTTACACTAGGCCAAGCCCATGATTGGGCTGACTTTTGGTAGAAAAGGAGCTTGCCCCTTTTCTTTTCCTTTGACCTCCTGACTATTTTCTCTTTCATTTTTTTGTCAGAGAGGCACTTTTTTCTTTCATTTTTTGTCAGGCTGCCCCCTGCCAACCCCACCCTCCCCCGCTGGCTACGCCACTGAAATTAGCAGTTGATCGTGTAGAGCAAATAATTATTCACAATAATTGCCTACCGTTGAACCGTTAGCCTATATAGCCCGATATGAGATCATAGCAACACTTGGTAACATTCTTTACACCAACAATCTATTTAATTAGGCCTATATCGATTGAGGATATCAGGGGTCGCGGTCTTACATTCCTTGTTGTTGGGTGAAAAGATCGCCAAACACTATTTTGGCCCATGATCGGGCTGAATTTTGGTCGAAAGGGGGCTCCTTGACCCTTTTTTCCCCGTTGCCCTCCTTCATTTTCTCTTTCATTTTTTGTCAGAGGGGCACTCTTTTCTTTCATTTTTGGTCCTCTGCCCTCCCCTGCCCCTGCTGGCAGCTACGCTACTGAACTCAAGGTAGGACGTATGACCGTTCTAGGATTTGAAAATGACTACCCCTTCACTAACAGGGAACTTGGATATTTGCAGCAATTTAACCCCTATTGCACGAAATCAAGGATAATCCCCCTCCCCACTGAATACCCACCCCCTTTTCTTTTTCTTTTATCAAGGTTGCATTTTCATTTCACCCCTTTCTTGGGTAATCGAGGATATTTTTCCAAAAAAAAACACCCCTATTTTTACCATTTCAAGGACACTTTTGAATCCCCCCCCTTTATTTCACCGGGAAATGAGGACAACTTTTTGCGGAAAAAATATCCTGTGTGGAACTAGCAGGACCTACTAAAAACGGAGCCCCCGTGGTATTGTATGGCCAAATGATGACGTTGGGCATCGCATTGTTATGATAATAACGTTATGAATGAAAATGGTCGATGAGGTTTTCTTGACAATGAAATTCATTGTTGACCATGACATGCGCAGTTGATGAAGTTCTGCTTGAACAAATTCCCGCCCGAATTCAATCGTTGAGTTGTCAGCATTGTGAACGGAATGTTGCTGTTGTTTTCACCGTAGTCAACATGAATGCGTGTATAATATGATAATGGTATGTATGCTTGATTACATTTATACTGCATTATGCTTTTGAGAGATCTGAAATTGATCATAAATTATAATCTGAAAAGTTGATTAATATTATTTATTTTGGTCCGACTGTGTACGTGTGGTCCAATTTACCGATTTTTATATAGTTTTCCATTATGTATTTCTTCTAGCTTGCATGCCAAAAGTCGGGGGCACAGTGTCTTCGACCCTATATCTTCATGGCAGGAATCGCCATGGTAGGTTAAATCCACAGCCACGATTAGCCATTTGGTTCAAACCTTTAAAGCTCTTTTAAACTAATAATTAGTCGAGGACATAACTAAGGCTACTCACAATAGCCGGGTAATCGATCTTGGTTGTGCGTGATTAAGCTTGTATACCCCATTGAGGTCAATGGTCATCGACTTTTATACTGCCTACAGTGAGTGCAGCTGTACTACACGCTGCACGCTGTAGTCCATAACAGGACCAACGCAATATAAAATGGTCAAATTTTGAGTTCAAAGCGCACGGCCAATTTTCAAAGCGCATTCTAGCGACTATCATATCTGTTCAACACGTATTTCCAAGTTTATGAGACCAAATCTGGTTTCTTGAGAAAAAATCATGAAGGAGATATTAATCATTTTCTAACCCGGTATCAGAAGATTTTCGTCTGATATCAAAATCGTGCATAGCAATTCACGTGTATCGATCCCGTGTATTCATTTTAGTGTCCCTTCTGCACCAAATAATTATTAGCCAGGCGGTGTCGGTGTGGGGGGGCTCCTGCACAATTGCCGTATCAGTATTATTATCGTGATTTTATTTCAGCAAACTCGGATTCATGATGTTGGGGAAAATGTTGTGGCTTTCCTTGGTCACAATTTCCCACATTCCCATTGTTCTCTATTTAATCAGAGTAGGGCCTACTGCATAAGATTAATATGAAATTTAATGAAATGATGAAATGGTAAGTCTGAAATACGACATTTTTATTGATGCCTTGCTTGTCCTGGTAAATAATTGGGCCGGTAACTTCGGCATATTAAATTCAACAAAAATTGGAGAAAAATATTGAAATGTTACAGGCGTGTATAGGCTTATTTGCTACACAAAGTTGTTGTTTTTTCTTTGAGCAAAGTGCACACATCAAATATTTTCTAGACAGGAATGATTAAAAAAGTTAATAATTGCATTCTGACCTGCTGCCAAACTTTGGTCAAACATAAACTTGGCATTCGATTTGTATTTTGCATACCCTGAGGAAAATACAAAGATGTGTACAAGAGGCACGTTCGCCCCGCTCCCCATATTTCCCCGGGCGGACTTGCCCCAAACTGGAGGGCGGACCTGCTCCATCAGCCGAGATAACTTGTACTTCAAAAGAAAATGGACTGCAACCTTTATTATTGCTCTGAATAATGAAGGGCATGTTTATTTTATATCTGTGAACAAACATATTCCATTCGCATGCCATATTGAGTTGAGATTTGAATTAAGACATGCTTTCTATTATTGTTTACTACTATACTACTACAAATCTTGCTAAAGTTTGACCGATCACTTCCACATTGTGCTAAATTCCGGGGGTGGCACTCCAACTTTGGAGGTGACGCGTATGTAGGGCTGTTAAGACCCCCTTTTTCAGCATGGCTGTCACCCGAAGACCCCATATTTTTCCATTTGATCTGTCACCCAAAGACCCTTACAAGTTCAATTTGAACAGCAACTTTCATTTATCACTGCTTTTGTTACTTATTTTGAAAAAACAAAGAAATTTGAAGCCATTTAGAACTAGAAATGCGATTTTCGAGGTTTCTGTGGCGCTGTTCGGTTCTCACCCATAGATACCATTTAAAAAAAGGTCATGTTCTCACCCAATGACCCCATATTTTTTACATTTTGTTCTCACCTAATGCCAAAAATCATGCTCTCACCCAATGACCCCATATTTTTTACATTTTGCTCTCACCGAATGCCCCTTATGCGAGAGTGCCAGCCCTACACCTATATCCATTTCAAATTTAAGTGCCCCCCGGGGCTAAATTTGGATAAAACACAGGAAATTTTTATGATATTGGATCAAATTCTGATCAATCTGCTGAAATAGTGAAAATATCGTTAAGGGGGTACTACACCCCTCGATTAATTTGTGTCTATTTTTGCATTTTTCTCAAAAACTAATATAATAGAACAGTGGTAACAAAAGTTATGTATGTTATAGGGGCAAGAAATCCAATTACTACAGTGAAATTTCAGTGACCCAAGACAATCGGTTTGTTATTTATGATAAGAAATAAGGTACCGCTAGGATGTACCTTATTTCCTATCATATTTACTGAACCGCTTGTCTTGAGTCACTGAAATTTCACTGTAGTAATTGGATTCCTTGCCCCAATAATATACATAACCTTTGTTACTAGTGTGTTATTAGTTTTGGTGAAAATGCAAAAATAGTCAAAATTTACCACAGGTGTAGTACCCCTTAAAGTGGAATAAAATTATACTAAATTTTAACCAATCACTGCCAATCTTGCTAAATTTTGACTGATCACAACCCGGGGATCACAAATCCTGCAGTTTGATATATCACTGGAAATTTCTGAGTTGAAGCCCCAGGGCACGTGCCCCCCCCCCTCCCCCGGATTGTACCCATCCATTTCTATCCGGGGGGTGGGGGCACTTCAATATGAAATAGGTGTAGGGCTGGCACTTTCGCAGTAAGGGGCATTCTTCGGTGAGAGCAAAATGTAAAAAATATGGGGTCATTGGGTGAGAACATGACCTTTGTTTTAAATGGAACCTTTGGGTGAGAGCCAAAACAGCGCCACAGAAACCTCGAACATTGAATTTCTAGTTCTAAATGGCTTCAAATTTCTTAGTTCAAAATAAGTAACAAAATCTGTGATAAATGAAATTAGTTGCTGTTCAAATTGAACTTGTAAGAGTCTTTGGGTGACAGATTAAATGGAAAAATAGGGGGACTTCGGGTGACAGCATGTGTTCGTAAAAAAATATGAGGTCTTTGGGTGACAGCGAATAGCGATGCTGAAAAAGGGGGTCTTAACACTAAACAGCCCTACATATACGCGTCACCTCAAAAGTTTGAGTGCTCCCCCCGCGGTGATAATACCACATAAAAATAGCTTAAAATGGCAATATGATTCACCTAAACCTAATTCATGCTATAAAGGTCATAAAACTACAATAATTTGTGGTCATTTCATGAAAATCAATGTAGCATTCGGATAGCAATGTTTTTGTGGGATCTGAGAGCACATCAGATATATCAAATTGCATTTTTGATACGAGGATATATCAAATAATAATAAGTAAATTGTATTAATCTAATGATATGTACTTAAAGTGTATGTATCTGGGAGGAAAACCTGTCCATCATATGAAAATTTTGATCTTTCTTATTGAAGATATAATTTTTTCCCCCAAAACACCAACAAAATTGAAGTCTTTTGAAAAAAATGTATATTTTCAATATGAAAGGTCAAAATTTTCAATTGATGATTGGCTTTTCATCCCAGCTACATACATATCATTAGATTTACAAAGTTTACTTCAACGACTGTTGAAAATTGAAAATCTTAGGACTTAATTGAACTGGATTGATCTTATGTAAAAATGTAAACAGTTCTTTTTTAATTTGATCATGTTAAGATGCATCCAATAATTTACTAGAAACGATTTGTTATTTTGTAACTTTTCTTTTACGTGTTCATTACAGCATGGAAGTAGAAGACAGAAGATTGATACTTTCAGTTGAAAACATATGGAATGGATGGTAATGGTAAATGATAATAACTATAACAGGTGGTGACCAAGAACAGTGGTTGTAAAATGGCAGATTAATGATGAAGGGTTCCAATCACATATGTAAATATGCAGCACAGATGGTGAGTAATTGGGTGTTTTGCAGTCAAAATCAAGAAAGTGAAAAAACAATGCTTTTTGAATAAGCTTAAATTATATGCATCAATGTTCCATGGTCTTGTCTTTGTTAATTGAACAGTCTTATCTGTGTCTTGGTGTTAATGTCCTGTGTCTATCTTGGCTGAAAGAGTCTGTTGCGCTCGTGAAAGTTTGATTGTATCTTTCATTCCATTCTATTCCCGGGATTCTATTCCATTTCATTGCATTCTATTGTTCATTTAATTGTACTGTACAATTGACACTTGCCTTGCAGAGTGTTATCGGCTTCGACTTCTGTTACTCTCTTCTGGAACTCTCCGGAAATCACATCCTCTCCTAATTGACAAATTGTTATTGTGTACCTCCTAGACAGTACTAGACAATTGCCATTTGCCTTGGCAGTGTTACCGGCTTCGACTTCACACCCTCTCTTCTCCTACTGGTCTAGCCGTTAGAGAGATTTCATAAATTCCTGTCCGACCAGTTGTACTGTACAATTGACCAATTATTGTACAGTATAATTGCTATTGTGTACCTCCTAGACAGTACTGTCGGCGACTGGTGTCCCGTTACCCTCTCCTACTGGCCTAGCCCCCCAGTTAGAGAGATTCCTGTCCGACCAGTTGTACTGTACAATTGAACAATAATTGTACAATACAATTGCTATTGTGTACCTCCTAGACAGTACTGTCGGCGACCGGTGTCCCGTTTGTGTTTATTGTTTGTACTGTGTATTTGTCTTTCTGTCTTGTCTTGTTTATGCACTTGGGGTCTTTATGTCTGTTTTATGTTATGTGTATTTTGTTTCGTTAATGTTGTGTTTGTTCACAAAGTGCATGGGCTGGGGAGGGGGCAGGGGGGAGAGGGAGCGCATGATTGAATTTTTTTTATATGTACTAACATTTCTCTTGTGCACTTTTCTTTGTATTTCAGATGACTTGTGGAGCTGGAGATTGGGGTTACGACAGAAAAGGAGGCAATAGATGGTCAGTAGTTTGTTTTTGTATGTATAAACTAGATATCGTAAGATAGATATAGGCAACCTAAAAAGTATAATATAGATATGGTGAGATAGATAGCCTGTTGGCGACCTAAAGTGTATAAAATAGGGTGAGGGCTGGTCCTTTACCAGAGTGAGGATGTGAGCTTCCTCCACCTCCCTAGCTCAATTGATATGCTTGTTGGCAACCTAAAATGTATAACATAGATATGGGGATATTGATAGCCTGTTGGCGACCTAAAATGTATAAAATAGGTATGGTGAGATATGCTTGTTAGCGACCTAAAATGTATTACGTAGATATGGTGAGCATTTTACTTGAATTGCTGAGTATGAAGCCCACTCCATGTCGACTTCCTAAGCCTTTTCAGCCTGGATAATGTGTAGATAACATCCTTGCTATTCATCATGATTGTAAGAAATACTTTAAGTGAGTAGATCTATATATTGATCGGGAGTTCTTGGTCTGGTATCTAGTTAGGCTAGGGTTAGAGATAGGGTTAGGGCCAGGGGATATGGTTAGAGGTGGGGTTAGGGCTAGGGTTAGAGGTAGAGGAGGGTTAGAACTAGAATTAGGCCAGGGTCAGGTTTAGAGGTACCAGCTTGAAATTTTGCATCCGTGCATAGTCCCTACTCATAAGGAGCATTTAGTGCAAACATGATGAGCAGTATGGTTGGTGTATTCATGTTATGGTTGCCTGGATTGTCTTTTTTTTGTCTTCAGAAAGTGGGTCCAGTGCTTGGCAATTGGAGCACTGTGTTTCTGTTTTCATCGCCTGTTATGCTTGTTGGCAACCTAAAATATATAAAATAAATATGTTGAGGTAGATGTGCTTCAGTGCAACCTAAAATGTAGGCCTATAATATAGATATAGTGAGATATATGCTTGTTGGCAACCTAAAATGTATAATATAGTCATAGATGGTGAGATAGATATGCTTGTTGGCAACCTAAAATGTATTATATAGTCATATAAAATATGGCGAGATAAATATGCGAGTTAAATGTATAAGCTTGTATAAAATAGATATGGTGAGATAGATAGCATGATTGTATTAACATTTCTCTAGTATGCTTTGTATTTCATAATGACGTGCTTTCGTTGCATTCTATTTACTTTTACTGACACTTTTTGTTTGTTTTTGTAAGTGATTTTATTCTTTCAGATTGTGATGCTTTTGCTAACCACTGAACAGCCTCCTTACCAACTGCCTATACGTAACATCCATGGCATTAAACAAGTACCCAACAGTGATGAGCTGTACAGACGGACACAGCCCACCCAAAGCCATTGTAAAAGAGTTCGGCAATGCCTGCTGTATCAGAAGATGGTCACAGCCAACCGATAGATGGATATAGATGCACACGGGCCAGAAAAGGATGGGATGGACAGTCCTTTATTATTCTTTTATGTGTACATTACAGCATGGAAGTAGAAGACAGAAGATTGATACTTTCAGTTGAAAACATCATATATGGAATGGATGGTAATGGTAAATGATAATAACTATAACAGGTGGTGACCAAGAACAGTGGTTGTAAAATGGCAGATTAATGATGAAGGGTTCCAATCACATATGTAAATATTATAAGCAGCACAGATGGTGAGTAATTGGGTGTTTTGCGTCAAAATCGAGAAAGTGACAAAACATGCTTTTTGAATAAGGCCAAAAAAAGGGTTGTCTCAAAGCTCGCGCGTGCATTTATAAAATCGCACGATTTGAAAAACAAGAAATGCGGAATTTTTTTTTTATTTAAAATAAAACCAAATTTCATTTTTTCCAGAAAAATTCGACGAAAATCAGATTTTTTTTCTCAAAATACCATAAAAATACCAAGTCGGGAATATTAATAATAATAATTTAAAAAAATCGCATTTCGCATTTGTTTTAAAACCACTCGTGACCTTTGAGACAACCTTTTTTTTTGGCCTAAGCTTAAATTATATGCATCAATGTTCCATGGGTCTTGTCTGCCTTTGTTTAAAATTGAATAGTGTTGTGTGTGTCTTGGTGTTAACAACCTGTGTCTATCCCGGTGAAAGAGTCTGTTGCGCTTGTGAACGTACTATATATGTTTGATTGTATCTTTCATTCCATTCATTCTATTCTATTCCATTTTATTGCATTATATTATCCATTCAATTGTACTGTACAATTGCCACTGGATGCCCTCAATGGCAGTGTTATCAGCTTCAAATTCTGGAACTCTCCAGAAATCATATACCCTCTCCTAACTGGCCTATCCCCCAGTTAGAGAGATTTTCTCAATTCCTGTCCGACCAGTTGTACTGTTCAATTGACCATATTGTACACTACAATTGCTATTGTGTACCTCCTAGACAGTACTGTCGGCGACTGGTGTCCCGTTACCCTCTCCTACTGGCCTAGCCCCCAGTTAGAGAGATTCCTGTCCGACCAGTTGTACTGTACAATTGAACAATAATTGTACAATACAATTGCTATTGTGCACCTCCTAGACAGTACTGTCGGCGACCGGTGTCCCGTTTGTGTTTATTGTTTGTACTGTGTATTTGTCTTTCTGTCTTGTCTTGTTTGTGCACTTGGGGTCTTTGTCTGTTTTATGTTATGTGTAGTTTGTTTCGTTAATGTTGTGTTTGTTCACAAAGTGCATGGGCTGGGGAGGGGGGAGAGGGAGCGCATGGTTGAATTTTTTTATATGTACTAACATTTCTCTTGTGCACTTTTCTTTGTATTTCAGATGACTTGTGGAGCTGGAGATTGGGGTTACGACAGAAAAGGAGGCAATAGATGGTCAGTAGTTTGTTTTCTGTATGTTTTTGTATGTATAAACTAGATATCGTAAGATAGATATAGGCAACCTAAAAACTTAAAGTATAATATAGATATGGTGAGATAGATAGCCTGTTGGCGACCTAAAGAGTATAAAATAGGGTGAGGGGCTGGTCCTTTACCAGAGTGAGGATGTGAGCTTCCTCCAATCCACCTCCCTAGCTCAATTGTAGCCTGTTGGCGACCTAAACTGTATAAAATAGATATGCTTGTTGGCAACCTAAAATGTATAACATAGATATGGGGATATAGATAGCCTGTTGGCGACCTAAAATGTATAAAATAGGTATGGTGAGATATGCTTGTTGGCGACCTAAAATGTATTACATAGATATTTACTTGAATTGCTGAGCATGAAGCCCACTCCATGTCGACTTCCTAAGCCTTTTCAGCCTGGATAATGTGTAGATAACATCCTTGCTATTCATCATGATTGTAAGAAATACTTTAAGTGAGTAGATCTATATATTGATCGGGAGTTCATGGTCTGGTATCTAGTTAGGCTAGGGTTAGAGATAGGGTTAGGGCCAGGGGATATGGTTAGAGGTGGGGTTAGGGCTAGGGTTAGAGGTAGAGGAGGGTTAGAACTAGAATTAGGCCAGGGTTAGGGTTAGGTTTAGAGGTACCACGGCTTGAAATTTTGCATCCGTACATAGTCCCTACTCATAAGGAGCATTTAGTGCAAACATGATGAGCAGTATGGTTGGTGTCTTCATGTTATGCTTGCCTGGATTGTCTTTTGTTTGTCTTCAGAAAGCGAGTCTAGTGCTTGGCAATTGGAGCACTGTGTTCCTGTTTTCATCTCTTTATATATATATGCTTGTTGGTAACCTATAAACTATAAAATAGATATGGTGAGATAGCTAGATATATGCTTTTTATGTATAACATAGCTAATGATGAAATATGCTTGTTGGCAGCCTAAAATGTATAAAATAGATATGGTGAGATAGATAGCATGATTGTATTAACATTTCTCCTAGTATGCTTTGTATTTCAGAATGACATGCTTTCGCGTTTCGTTGCATTTTATTTACTTTACTGACACATATTTTTCTTTGTAAGTGATTTTATTCTTTCAGATCGTATTAAAAATGGTTTTGCTAAACCACTGAACAGCCTCCTTACCAACTGCCTATGTAACATCCATGGCTTTAAGCAAGTACCCAACAGTGATGAGCTGTACAGATTGACACCCAAAGCCACCGTAAAAGAGGTCGACAACACATGCTGTACCCAGAGTACATACCAAAGCTTATCTCGGAGAGGACATCTCGCTCTCAGCTTAAGATACCAGAAGATGGAGAAAAGCATATGGAGAAAACTTGTGTCTGGCTTTGTCTTTGCAGCAAGGCTAGAAAAGGATTTGGTGAACAGTTAGCTGGTGATTATCCTGCAGGTTGGTATCAATTACTGTTATATGTCATTAATGTTGTATACTCACCACAATTACTAGATTAGGCGAGGCTGTCAGCTCAAATTTACAAGGTATTACTTTGCCGGCCTAGCAGATGTTAGACATAATGATAAAGGAAAATGCTACCGGCCTTAAACTTCTTTTGGTATGAGCAAAACTAAAATTGTATCTAATGCTATCAAAATGGATTATTATTATAATGTGTTATTTGCATCATATTATACCTTACAATGTAGAATGTTTTGTGTGCTGAGGGTGTTGTGACTAACGTAAATTAAATGTGTTGTCTCTGTATTTTGCATGCTTGATGACTGGTGGGTAAGTGATATGCTGTTATTTAGAAATGTAACCTCTTTTATTTTTTGTTGTATTTTGCAGATGCCTGGATTTGATGTAGAGATGGTTTCGTTTAGGCATTGAAGATTTTTAGATGTGTCTTCCAATTTCGAGTGATCCATGTAAGTACAGTTAACAGAAAATGTGATGTTTGTATGGCAGTGATACAATATTGCATTGTCCAAATTTGACTCATACCTGTAGACAATATTTCTGCAGGGGAGTAGGAGCTAGGACTTTAAAATTTGAAGCTTTTAAACAATATCTGCTTACATCTAAAATGTACAACCGAAAAAGAGGATCCTGTTTGAAATTTACTTTTAAATTACTTTTTTGGGTAGATTTGAATAAGTTAACCAATATGTGCGACTCACAGTTGATTTTATTCTTTCAGATCGTAATGGTTTTGCCAACCACTGAACCTTTGACAGCTTACGTAACATCCATGGCATTAAACAAGTACCCAACATCAAAAGTGATGAGCTGTACAGATTGACACCCAAAGCCACCATAATGCTGTACCCAGAGCCCGACCCAGAGTACATACCAAAGCTTTATATCTCGGAGAGGATATCTCGCTCTCAGCTCAAGATGGTCCACTTAGAGCATATGGAGAAAACTTGTGTCCGGCTTTGTCTTTGCAGCATGGCCAAAAAATGATTTGGTGAACAGCTAGCTCGTGATTATCACGCAGGTTGGTATTACATGTCATTAAGTTTGCACATTCACTGCAATTACTATTATTATTAACATTATAATGTGTTATTTGCATCATATTATACCTTACAATGTAGAATGTTCTGTGTGCTGAGGGTGTTGTGACTAACGTAAATTAAATGTGTTGTCTCTGTATTTTGCATGCTTGATGACTGGTGGGTAAGTGAGATGCTGTTATTTAGAAATGTAACCTCTTTTATTTTTTGTTGTATTTTGCAGATGCCTGGATTTGATGTAGAGATGGTTTAGTTTAGGCATTGAAGATTTTTAGATGCGTCTTCCAATTTCGAGTGATCCATGTAAGTATGTTAAGTTGTTAACAGAATATTGTGATGTTTGTAAATTGTATGGCAGTGATATGTACAATATTGTATTGTCCAATTTTAAATCATGCCAGTAGCCATTATTTCTAGGGGGTAGCAGGACTACAAAACAAAACAAAATCTGCTTGCATCTAAAATGTACAACCCAAAAAAAGAGGATCCTGTTTGAAATTTACTTTTAAATTACTTTTTGGGTAGATTTGAACAAGTTCACCAATATGTGCGACTCACAGTTTGAGCTGTTTTGAGGCCTTTCACAAAATTATGGTAAATTTCTCAAAACCAATCAAATTGCTGAATAGTCGCATTAAAGTGATAAATAGCTGTAAATCATAAATTTAGGCTAATTTCAAACTAATCATGTGCTAATTACGAGTTGCAGAGAATGTGTATTTTGCAATAAAGTATATAGCTAATAGGATGACTCGGTACTATTATCATGGTTATGACCAAGATGGGCCTGTTTACTTTTAGAACACTTTAACAAAAAAACTACTTTTATCATGTGTATAGGCTCAACCCAGTGGCATATTGAAGGGTTGTGACACCTGGGGCAAGAATACAGAATGAGAATGGCACGCCATTATTTCTTAAAGCAAGAAAATTTGCACAATATAATTACCCCCGGCACGTACCCTCCCTTGACCCCTAGCTACGCCACTATATGATAGATCAAAACGTAGAGCCTGATTCATTACGTTAATCTTAAATAAAAAATAAGCTAAAATACCCACTTTTCCCTCCTGTAGGCCATGATTGGTGAAGTAAGCATGGAGGACAATGTGGTGTTCACCGATATCAATGAATGAATACAAGGTAAGCATCAGAATTTCTATTTTAATTTTATTTTTGCTCTCTTCACGAATTTTTAAATCACCCATATTAGTTCAACTATGTTGTCCGAGTCAAGTATGCAATCAGGGGCACAACTTGTAAATGTACCGACAGAAATATTTTTTACCGACGGATGTTTAGAATTGTAGACCCAAATTGTTTTAGATGGTTTGAAAAAGTGGAGAGCAAAAAATAAATACAATTTTGCCCTTTTTTTCTTTTAAGCACAGTAAAAAATAGTTAACAGATTTTTATAAATAAATGGTTAGATGCCTACATCCAATCCTGCATATGCTCATTATATATCTAATTAATTTATCTTTTGTGGGACAATGAAAAATAGAAAAGTGCAAATTCCAAGATAAAGTGAACTATCATGTAGAAGTGAGCCATGCACATATGATGCCCACCCAGAAAAAATTTGCATCTTGTCTAACTTGTCAAATCTGGACCAAAATGAGGTGGCGTACTTGAAGCTGCTTGAAATTTGTGTCAATGTTTTGTTTGCTTAATTTGAACTTACCAAAATTACGTGTCCTCTAACGCTATTAATGAATCCAAATAGAACAATCATTTCAAACATATACTTCAAAAGTGGATTATGCATTTTTAATATTATGCAACTTTTAGGTTAATCACTCATACTTGCTTTATTTCTTTCATAATTTCATGTTTCAGAAATTTGGTGTCGCGATGCTACTTGGACATCTGAATATGCGATTTGTCTCAAAACTAAGGATATACTACATCCAACATTCGGACTTACCCATTAAACCAACAACACAGTTTCCCCCAAGAGCATTGACATTATTGGATCAATTCTGATCATCAATTCGACACGCATTGAAGCAGTTAGAGGAAAAGTAGCGACGCATCTAAAGCAATATAACTTAATTAATTGTGCAGGATTTGTTTGCAGCATTGCAGACTACATGGAAGAAGAAAGATTATGATGTTTTAACTTAATATAATTTGTAAGTAATACCAAGTTCTAGTGCAAGTGTTGCTTATGCTTATAATAGGCCCCATGTCACTTCGTAAAACACGGTAAAATGAGCGAAATCGCTCAAAAAAGCTAAAATCGCCAAAGATGACTACAAAATCTGGCAGATAAGCTTAAAATCTTGAAAATGGTGGGAAAAGAGGAGAGATTCTGCAAATAATGTGTGATTTACCGCGTTTTCCTAAGTGACATGGGGGCTTATAATATAGAAATCATAAATAATAAAAAGTTAATGAAACATGTATCCCAGTGTAAATAGGTAGATAAGGTGCCAATTCTGGATTAGTGTGGATTATACTCAACTCAAGCATACAAATTTATTTAAGAAATCTTATAATGTCACCAGGGTGGGAGATATATATCTAGAGATGCCGCCAACCCCGGTGACATCACTAGGATTCCTACATAAATTACTAAGAGATATATATAGCTAACTTGGGGTGCGATTGCCCCCACAGGTGTCATTCACTCCATTCAGTAAAGCATACAATTAGTAATTTATTTAGGAATCCTTGTGATGTCACTGGGGTTGGCGGCATAGCTAACTTGGGGTGCGTTTGCCCCCACAGGTGTCATTCGCTCCATTCAGTAAAGCATAAAATTAGTAATTTATTTAGGAATCCTAGTGATGTCACCGGGGTTGGCGTCATAGCTAACTTGGGGTGCGTTTTCCCCCACAGGTGTCATTCAGTAAAGCATAAAATTAGTGATTTATGCAGGAATCCTTGTGATGTCACCGGGGTTGGCGGCATAGCTAACTTGGGGTGAGTTTGCACCCACAGGTGTCATTCAGTAAAGCATAAAATTAGTAATTTATTTAGGAATCCTTGTGATGTCACCGGGGTTGGCGGCATAGCTAACTTGGGGTGCATTTGCCCCCACAGGTGTCATTCAGTAAAGCATAAAATTAGTAATTTATTTAGGAATCCTAGTGATGTCACCGGGGTTGGTGGCATAGCTAACTTGGGGTGCGTTTGCCCCCACAGGTGTCATTCACGCCATTCAGTAACTTAAGAATCCTTGTGACGTCACAGGGGTTGGCGGTATACACCTATCCGACTTCGCCATTACTGCGGTGTCCCCGATGTAAAACTGCGGTGTCCCGAGGTCGGGGGTTCCACCCATTATTTATTGTGTGCTATACAGAATTGTAACCGGGAATTGTACACAACAGTGATATTCATACACAATCATGAGTATTGACTTACGAATTAAATCTCCCGCTCTGGTACATCTGTGTTTCCGTCGATAGAGGGCCAAATACAGTAAACGCTTCTCGGATTGGTGTATAGCTAAGTTGGGTGCGTTTGCTCCCACAGGTGTCATTCAGTAAAGCATAAAATTAGTAATTTATTTAGGAATCCTTGTGATGTCACCGGGGTTGGCGGCATAGCTAACTTGGGGTGCGTTTGCCTCACAGGTGTCATTCAGTAATTGCAAAAAAAATTAGTCACCGGGGTTGGCGGCATAGCTAACTTGGGGTGCGTTTGCCCCACAGGTGTCATTCAGTAAAGCATAAAATTAGTGATGTATGTAGGAATCCTTGTGGTGTCACCGGGATTGGCGGCATAGCTAACTTGGGGTGCGTTTGCCCCCACAGGTGTCATTCAGTAAAGCAAAAATTAGTAATTTATTTAGGAATCCTTGTGATGTCACCGGGGTTGGCGGCATAGCTAACTTGGGGTGCGTTTGCCTCACAGGTGTCATTCACCCCATTCAGTAAAGCATAAAATTAGTAATTTATTTAGGAATCCTAGTGATGTCTCCGGAGTCGGCGGCCTCCCTAATTTGCACTGCTTCTCCCCCCACCGGTCTCACTCTGTAAAGCATAAAATTAGTGATTTATGTAGGAATCCTTGTGATGTCACCGGGGTTGGCGGCATAGCTAACTTGGGGTGCGTTTTCCCCACAGGTGTCATTCAGTAAAGCATAAAATTAGTAATTTATTTAGGAATCCTTGTGATGTCACCGGGGTTGGCGGCATAGCTAACTTGGGGTGCGTTTGCCCCCCCCCCCCCCCCCCACTCCATTCAGTAAAGCATAAAATTAGTAATTTATTTAGGAATCCTTGTGATGTCACCGGGGTTGGCGGCATAGCTAACTTGGGGTGCGTTTGCCCCCACAGGTGTCATTCACCCCATTCAGTAAAGCATAAAATTAGTAATTTATTTAGGAATCCTAGTGATTAAACCGGGTTGGCGGCATAGCTAACTTGGGGTGCGTTTGCCCCACAGGTGTCATTCAGTAAAGCATAAAATTAGTGATTTATGTAGGAATCCTTGTGATGTCACCGGGGTTGGCGGCATAGCTAACTTGGGGTGCGTTTGCCCCACAGGTGTCATTCAGTAAAGCATAAAATTAGTAATTTATTTAGGAATCCTTGTGATGTCACCGGGGTTGGCGGCATAGCTAACTTGGGGTGCGTTTGCCCCCACAGGTGTCATTCACTCCATTCAGTAAAGCATAAAATTAGTAATTTATTTAGGAATCCTTGTGATGTCACCGGGGTTGGCGGCATAGCTAACTTGGGGTGCGTTTGCCCCCACAGGTGTCATTCACCCCATTCAGTAAAGCATAAAATTAGTAATTTATTTAGGAATCCTAGTGATGTCACCGGGGTTGGCGGCATAGCTAACTTGGGGTGCGTTTGCCCCACAGGTGTCATTCAGTAAAGCATAAAATTAGTGATTTATGTAGGAATCCTTGTGATGTCACCGGGGTTGGCGGCATAGCTAACTTGGGGTGCGTTTTCCCCCACAGGTGTCATTCAGTAAAGCATAAAATTAGTAATTTATTTAGGAATCCTTGTGATGTCACCGGGGTTGGCGGCATAGCTAACTTGGGGTGCGTTTTCCCCCACAGGTGTCATTCACCCCATTCAGTAAAGCATAAAATTAGTAATTTATTTAGGAATCCTTGTGATGTCACCAGGGTTGGCGGCATAGCTAACTTGGGGTGCGTTTGCCTGCCCCCACAGGTGTCATTCACCCCATTCAGTAAAGCATAAAATTAGTTATTTATTTAGGAATCCTAGTGATGTCACCGGGGTTGGCGGCATAGCTAACTTGGGGTGCGTTTGCCCCACAGGTGTCATTCACTCCATTCAGTAAAGCATAAAATTAGTAATTTATTTAGGAATCCTTGTGATGTCACCGGGGTTGGCGGCATAGCTAACTTGGGGTGCGTTTGCCCCCCACAGGTGTCATTCTCCCCATTCAGTAAAGCATAAAATTAGTTATTTATTTAGGAATCCTAGTGATGTCACCGGGGTTGGCGGCATAGCTAACTTGGGGTGCGTTTGCCCCCACAGGTGTCATTTAGTAAAGCATAAAATTAGTAATTTATTTAGGAATCCTTGTGATGTCACCGGGGTTGGCGGCATAGCTAACTTGGGGTGCGTTTGCCCCCACAGGTGTCATTCACCCCATTCAGTAAAGCATAAAATTAGTAATTTATTTAGGAATCCTAGTGATGTCACCGGGGTTGGCGGCATAGCTAACTTGGGGTGCGTTTGCCCCACAGGTGTCATTCAGTAAAGCATAAAATTAGTAATTTATTTAGGAATCCTTGTGATGTCACCGGGGTTGGCGGCATAGCTAACTTGGGGTGCGTTTGCCCCACAGGTGTCATTCAGTAAAGCATAAAATTAGTAATTTATTTAGGAATCCTAGTGATGTCACCGGGGTTGGCGGCATAGCTAACTTGGGGTGCGTTTGCCCCACAGGTGTCATTCAGTAAAGCATAAAATTAGTAATTTATTTAGGAATCCTTGTGATGTCACCGGGGTTGGCGGCATAGCTGACTTGGGGTGCGTTTGCCCCCACAGGTGTCATTCACCCCATTCAGTAAAGCATAAAATTAGTAATTTATTTAGGAATCCTAGTGATGTCACCGGGGTTGGCGGCATAGCTAACTTGGGGTGCGTTTGCCCCCACAGGTGTCATTCAGTAAAGCATAAAATTTGTGATTTATGTAGGAATCCTTGTGATGTCACCGGGGTTGGCGGCATAGCTAACTTGGGGTGCGTTTGCCCCCACAGGTGTCATTCAGTAAAGCATAAAATTAGTAATTTATTTAGGAATCCTTGTGATGTCACCGGGGTTGGCGGCATAGCTAACTTGGGGTGCGTTTGCCCCCACAGGTGTCATTCAGTAATTGCAAAAAATTAGTCACCGGGGTTGGCGGCATAGCTAACTTGGGGTGCGTTTGCCCCCACAGATGTCATTCAGTAATTGCAAAAAATTAGTCACCGGGGTTGGCGGCATAGCTAACTTGGGGTGCGTTTGCCCCCACAGGTGTCATTCAGTAAAGCATAAAGTTAGTGATTTATGTAGGAATCCTTGTGATGTCACCAGGGTTGGCGGCATAGCTAACTTGGGGTGCGTTTGCCTGCCCCCACAGGTGTCATTCACCCCATTCAGTAAAGCATAAAATTAGTAATTTATTTAGGAATCCTTGTGATGTCACCAGGGTTGGCGGCATAGCTAACTTGGGGTGCGTTTTCCCCCCACAGGTGTCATTCACCCCATTCAGTAAAGCATAAAATTAGTTATTTATTTAGGAATCCTAGTGATGTCACCGGGGTTGGCGGCATAGCTAACTTGGGGTGCGTTTGCCCTCACTTTTTCATTCACTCCATTCAGTAAAGCATAAAATTAGTAATTTATTTAGGAATCCTTGTGATGTCACCGGGGTTGGCGGCATAGCTAACTTGGGGTGCGTTTGCCCCCACAGGTGTCATTCACCCCATTCAGTAAAGCATAAAATTAGTTATTTATTTAGGAATCCTAGTGATGTCACCGGGGTTGGCGGCATAGCTAACTTGGGGTGCGTTTGCCCTCACAGGTGTCATTCACGCCATACAGTAACTTAGGAATCCTTGTGACGTCACCGGGGTTGGCGGTATAGCTAAGTTGGGTGCGTTTGCCCCCACAGGTGTCATTCACGCCATTCAGTAAAGCATAAAATTAGTGATTTATTTAGGAATCCTTGTGATGTCACCGGGGTTGGCGGGATAGCTAACTTGGGGTGCGTTTGCCCCCACAGGTGTCATTCACCCCATTCAGTAAAGCATAAAATTAGTGATTTATTTAGGAATCCTTGTGATGTCACCGGGGTTGGCGGGATAGCTAACTTGGGGTGCGTTTGCCTCCCCCGGTGTCATGCAGTACAGCATAAACTTGGTGGGTTATTTAGGAATCCTTGTGATGTCACCGGGGTTGGCGGCATAGCTAACTTGGGGTGCGTTTGCCCCACAGATGTCATTCAGTAATTGCAAAAATTAGTCACCGGGGTTGGCGGCATAGCTAACTTGGGGTGCGTTTGCCCCACAGGTGTCATTCAGTAAAGCATAAAGTTAGTGATTTATGTAGGAATGCTTGTGATGTCACCGGGGTTTGCGGCATAGCTAACTTGGGGTGCGTTTGCCCCCACAGGTGTCATTCAGTAAAGCATAAAATTAGTAATTAGTCACCGGGGTTGGCGGCATAGCTAACTTGGGGTGCGTTTGCCCTCACAGGTGTCATTCAGTAAAGCAAAAAATTAGTAATTTAGTTAGGAATCCTTGTGATGTCACCGGGGTTGGCGGCATAGCTAACTTGGGGTGCGTTTGCCCCCACAGGTGTCATTCACTCCATTCAGTAAAGCATAAAATTAGTGATTTATGTAGGAATCCTTGTGATGTCACCGGGGTTGGCGGTATAGCTAACTTGGGGTGCGTTTGCCCCCACAGGTGCCATTCACTCCATTCAGTAAAGTTTAAAATTGGCAAATCATTTAGAAATCTTTGTAAGGGGGATGTCATTTTCTATAGCAGGGGGGGGGTCATGAATATAAATGTCGGTGACCGCAGTAAATTATAATTTTATGACCCCCGTATCGCTGACAAAAAAAATGTTACGACCCCCCTGTCTTGGGTCAAAAATTTTTATGACCCCCCTTCCGCCTACACAGAATCAAGACAAATTAAATTATTCATTGCCGGGAACAAAGGCGAGTAGTGCACCAAAACTTTAGAGCAAAGAAAATGTGCGGAGTGTATTAAAATTTGATTGTGTGTGTAAAAAGGCACGTGGAGCGCGCAAAATTTTGTCATATGATGCGTGTGCGCAGCCCTTCTATAACCACCCTATATTTGGGCTAAAAATTCTATGACCCCCAGTTTATTCTTGACCCCCCCCCCTTTCGAAGAAAATGACAGCCCCTAATTAAATAAGAATGCAATATACAGTTTACATGATTTGTTATCATGATTACAGGTGACTTTACAGCTGATGACTGATTCTCCTTGGGCATGGTCCAAAACCACGAAAAGGAGTTTTTATTTTTGGCATATTTAAAAACATTTTGGCATATTTTCATGGTCTAGTAAATGCATTCTAATATCACGTTTTCTGCGTTTTCCATCTTTCCATCATCTTTGGCTGAGGTGTATTATTCTAGATTTGTCTTGTTCCCCTCTTGTTCTGGTTTGGATTTTCTTTCCCTTTTGGCTCTTCTACTCTAGTCTTGGTCTGGTTAGGATTCCCTTTTCCTTATAACAAACGTGATATTGGAGTGTATGCGCTCGATCATATAGATCAAAAGGGGATGTGCTTTTTGGAATTAATCAAAAAGGGGTGATATTTGGGAGTGTGGTACATGCATGCAACCTTGCGATGTACACAACTAAATCAAAATTAATATGTCCAAGTATTGTGAGAAAAGCAGTTTTGTGAATCATGATAGAGTACAATATATATCATGTCAGTGACATCAGGTCATTTTGGTTTGTTCCTGTTGGACCCCCAGAAAAGGGTTTTACAGAGAGCACATGTATGTATGTATGTAGGTAGGTGTGTGTGTATGTATGTATATATTCAGGGCTGAGTTGAGATGTTTTATTATTTTTTGATATAACATGTAGATTACAAAGCATAATAAAGTTCTTTATTCGCAAATACTTTTCTGAAAAGGTTTGTCTCAAAGCGCGCAATTTTTTTCCCGGAAAAATTCGGCGAAAATCTTTTTTTCTCAAAATACCATAAAAATACCAATTCTGGAATATAAAAAAATCATATTTTGCATTTGTTCTCAATCCACTCATGAGCTTTGAGACGAACCTTTTTTTCTGTTTGGCCTAATCCAAATATCTCCTTTATACTTGAGTTGAAGATTAAAATGATGTTAAGTTTATTATGTGTAAAGCCATTTTATTTTTGGTTCAAAGAGATAAACAAAGTACTTATTTAATTTAATGTCACCAATTATAATTTGTATGATCTCCATTTAAAACAGAAACACTGTATGCATTTGAATTTTGTCATTTGTTGTAAAAAAAATGCTTGGATCTGTATAGTAATTTGACCTCCACAAAGCGATGTGAGATTAGAGATGAGATTACTTAGTAATAACAGATAATTGTTTTGATAATTTTGGCCAGTGGTGGCACCATGGGGGACCAAATGCCCCCCTCCCTAAGAACTCCCCGCCCCCTAGTAAAGATGCAAAATTACAAGATTGAGCAAAGTTGGATTTTCCCCCTGAAATTCACTTTGTCCCCCCCCCCCCCATGTGCTTAACCCCACAAAAAACTCCTGGTGTTGCCACTGGCTTATGATGGTTATAATTTACTGTGTGGTATGTTATCATGTTATGTAGGTATGTTATCATGATTTTTAGGTGAATTTGCAGCTGACTGTTTCTCCTTCGGCATAGTCTAAAACCATAATATAAGATGTTTTTACATGATATTTTTCATATATTATTTTTCATGATAGAGTAAATGCATTCTGATTATCACATTCTGTTCTGTGCTTTCCTTTTTGCTTCCCTTTTTTTGCTGAGATGCATTCTCATAGGTTTGTCTTGTTCTGGTTTAGGATTCTCTTTCCTCCCCTTTTTGGCTGAGGTGCATTCTCATAGGTTGGTTTTTGTTCTGGTTATGATTCTCTTTTTATAAATGTGATATCAGAGTGTATGTGCTCAACCATGTAGATTAAAAAGGATGTTATTTTTGGAATTTATCGAAAAGGGATGGGATTTTGGGGGTTCAAAAACCATCGTGTTACAGGCAACCTTGTGATGTGCTTGTCACATATACATACAACAACATCAAAATTATGTATTGTGAGAAAAACAGTTTTGCTAAAAACTCATCCGAATCAAGATCACATACATATTGTGTGTGACACTAATCTGGTTCATTAGACCAAAGAAGACTATTTTCATGAAGAATAAGAGTTCATAATACAACACCGACCATGATGTTAGAAGGTATGTGTTAGATCAAAAGGGATGTGATTTTTGGAATAAAAGTGATGTGATGTGTATACATGGATAAAAAATATTATATATGTCCAGGTATTGTGAGAATATTGGTTATTATTAGGCCAAAAAAAAAAGGTTTGTCTCAAAGCTCACGAGAAATTTAAAAACAAATGCGAAATGCGATTTTTTATTTTTTTTATTTTTTATTCCCGACTTTTTTCATGGTATTTTGAGAAAAAAGCCTGATTTGCGCCGATTTTTTCTGGAAACAATAAAAAAATAATTTTGAAATAAAAAAAATGTCAGCATTTCTTTTTTGTCAAATCGTGCGATGTTACAAACGTGCGCGCAAGCTTTGAGACAAACCTTTTTTTTTGGCCTTATTAGGGCTGTCCAATAATTATGAGCTTTCCCCAAAGTAAAATTTCCAAATGGTGTGCTTACAATTGCTTGCCAAAATTGGTTACCCCACATGCCTGCCAAACATTCTTTGCCCCCCCCCATGCACATGCCCAATTTTTAATGTAATACAAGTGTAGCGAGCAGGAAATTGTGCATTTAAATGCCCAAAATTGCCACTCCTTTTGCTTGCCAAAATATTCTCCCCTCCCCAATTTTACCCTTTCCAGGGCTCATAATTATTTTTATTACATTATTATTTATATAGGCCTATTAGTATTATTATTATTATCTTTGGTGTTATTATTATTATTATTGTTATTATTATTGTTATGGGTTATTATTATTATTATTATTAAACAGTCGGAGATAAATCATGTTGTATATCGCTCCTTTTGTCACGTCTCATTGTCAAATACAGGGTGATCTGCACCTAAAAATACGGAGGTAAACTGTTTTATGTGAAAGTTTTATGAATGCAACGATAACGCATTTAATTCGAAAAACAAGATTTGAAAGACGCCCATAAAAGTTGCATAGATATTAGTCTTTGCGAATTGTCTCAATAATGTTAAAGGAAAACTCACTCGGTAGGCTTTTATGATATATACATGAAAAATGAAAGGTTTTTTTAAAAATAAAAACTGCTCAATTTAGCACAATATATTATAGCACAATATATTATTCATCCAACTGAAGTTCTACTTCTGATTCCAGAAAAATACACACTAATTTTGCTAAATGAAACACCTAAATCTTAATACTTTACTAGTTTCTGGCAATGAAAGACAAATTTGCAATTTGAGGGGAAATGAGCCAGAGTATCCAGAGTATGCACAATCATGACAATGGGCAAGTGGACTACGGAGTAGTCTATTTTAGACCCCTGCTCTTCAATAGCAGCATCACTTTTAGCAAACTCTTGCATATATCACAGGCAATCATACACACAGTAGCTAATGGAGATATGTCTTTGTGCTGCTGAGTGGTCAAATTGAAACAATGAGATGATGCATGTATTGTGCATTGAGCAAACTCTTGCATATATCACAGGCAATCATACACACAGTAGCTAATGGAGATATGTCTTTGTGCTGCTGAGTCATCAAGTTGAAACAATGAGATGATGCATACAACACTTCATAAAGTAGATTAGGGTTTGGAAAAATCTTTGGAAAAAAAACCACCGCATTTCAGAGTTGGCGAGGTTTGGGACAAACCTTTTTTTTTTTAATTTGAAGATATTAGAAAATGTGTTTTCTAAAAATTGGAATGCATAACCTGAAAATAGTCTTGGTACAAGTCTTTGGGCTTGATTGTTACAGCATAAGACAAACACTAAAAATGCACGTTTTGGCAATTATTTCGAAAAATTGGCCAAATATTTAAATAATACTTCTATTGCCGGTTGGAACTAAATATAGGATTTAGAGTAGCGAGGTTTCATTTTTTTAAAATATAAAATGATAATACATTAAGGTGCGGGATTGTAACTATCTAAAGTAAATTATCCTGACAAATATCCAATTAGCTATTCAGATATTTAAGATAAAGGATATTATGGATAATTTGGACAATAGTTGCACCTATTCATATTTTAGATATTTGGATATTTTAGATATTATCAATGCTATTATGGATATTTCTATATTTCATATATTAGGATATTTTAGATAATTTGGAAATTATTATGGCTAATTAGGATATTTTGGATATTTTAGATATTTGGATATTTTATATATTTTTGATAATTTGGATATTATGGCTAATTAGGATAATTTGGATATAAGAATGTTATTAAGGCTAATTAGGATATATCTTACATCATTTGGAAAGTATTAGGCTAATATGGATATTTCAAATATTTGGATATTTTATAGATAATTTGGATATTACTATGGCTAATTATGATAATTTGCATATTTTAGATAATTAGGATATTATTAAGGCTAATTAGGATATTTGGATATTTTTGATAATTAGGATATTATTAAGGGTAAATTGGATATTTTACATCATTCAGATATTATTAGGCCTAAGTGGGACAATTTGGATATTTCAGCTATTTGGATATTTTAGATAATAATAATAATAATAATAATAATAATTATTATTATTATTATGGTTATATTTCAGATATTTTAGATAATTTGGATATTTTAGATAATTAGGATAATTTGT
The DNA here is from genome assembly GCF_039555335.1 of Amphiura filiformis. Lineage (NCBI taxonomy): Eukaryota > Metazoa > Echinodermata > Ophiuroidea > Amphilepidida > Amphiuridae > Amphiura > Amphiura filiformis. Next base: position 45,082,852 of record NC_092636.1, on the reverse strand, counting down.
ATATTTTAGATCATTTGGATATTATTAGGCCTAATTAGAAAAGGATATTTGGATATTTTAGATAACTTAAGGCTAATTAGGTTAATTTGGATGTTTTAGATCATTTGGATAGGCCCTATTTGGATAGGCCCTATTATTAGGATAATTCAGATATTTGGATATTTGAATATTTTAAATATAGGTTTTCCCGTCCAATTTCAAACTTTGGTCGTTCAGTTTAGTATAAGTGTCATTCCTTTTCGCGCGAAATTGGTCTCGATTTCAATTTAGCAAATGTGCAATCTATTTCATTTAATACGCATTCAAAATTCTAAATAGTGCACCCAATTTCGCACATTGTGCAGCAAATTTCGCAAATTGTGCAGCCAAATTCACGTGGCCTTGAATTCAGAGCCTATTTGGAAATACAAATTCATTATGCGGAAACAAAAATGGAAAAATGTTCAATCGAATTCGCAAAGTGCAAAATCAAATCCAAAAGTTATTAAATATTTTACAATGGTTCAAATATAAAAATGCTATTTATCGTGTTTATATTGAATATTAGATACATGTATCGTCAACATTGTTCAAACAAGCATGTTGCTATATTAAATGTGAAGGGAAAACATATTTTTAAGTAATGTTTAAAATTGCCGTATGCATAGGCCTAGTAAAACAGAAAAAGAATTATAACTAATTATAATATTTAAAAGCATTTTCCCGGTTTAGTTCAGAAACCATAAAGTGATGTATGTCCCATAGTTCAATCAAGCTCAGTCTAGTTAATCATATATAAAAATATAATGAAACTTTTCCTTTAAGATAATGCTTCTTTTTCTTACGATAGATCTTTTTTAAATCTTCGTATTTTTAATTGTACAGGCTGAGTCAAAAAGAAGTAAACTCATGTTTGAGGGGCTGTAACTCGAGATCTGCAAGGAATCTGCTAAAAATAAAAATACCACTGGAAAGAGCAAATTCTACACGTCTAAATAAAAAAAAGAATTATTGCAATTGCTCACAGCAAACTAAAGTTATACTCATTTGAATACAACCACCCATTTTGTAGCTGCACACGGCCGATTGATTTTCATCCATTTCAATTTCGACGAATCAGCAAAGTGCTAACAGGATTTATTGTTGTAAAGACAACTTTTTCTTTTAATTAATATTCAACAAAGTCCATGACGGTACTATAGTTTGTATGGATACCAATTCAAGTCTTTACGAACGATCTGGCAGAAGCTTGATTGGGGAATGTTAGGTAAAGGATTGAGCTGATCTTTGGTCTTGCTGTAACGCATGTCTAACTCTAGCTATGTTCACTTGTGATCTAGCAGTTCGTGGTCTGCCTGAAGCTTCCAGCTGTCTGTTCCTTAGTGTCCCATACATATTGAGCTTGTTCACATTCTTATATACTGCTCCCTTACATGAAACCCGGTTAGCTGTAGGAAATTGGAGACGAAAAAGACGCGGAACTTCAGTGGGACTCTTAGCTTCATGATACTTCGTCGACAGAAACGTGTGCTCCCGTGCGGTAAATTGTGGTGCAGTGTTGTCATTTGGCCCGTTTTATTATAATGTAGTGCAACGAGGTAAAATTCATATTGAAAAGAGCTCTTTAACATGTAGGAATTATTGATCGAAACCACACCAATAACTTAAAAAGCATTTGAATATAGCGCCTTACCAATCAATATATTAAGGTAGGCCCCTACTTGGGAAGTGAAACCGTGTGCAGCTACAAAATGGGTGGTTGTATTCAAATGAGTATAACTTAAATTTGCTGTAAGAAATTGCAATAATTCTTTTTTTATTTAGAGGTGTAGAATTTGCTCTTTCCAGTGGTATTTTTATCTTTAGCAGATTCTTTACAGATCTCGAGTTACAGCCCCTCAAACATGAGTTTACTTCTTTTTGACTCAGCCGGTATAATATAACCTTTATCTATCGTATAAGAATAAAAACTGAATGAACACAGTCAAAACAACATCTAGAAATTAAATAAGCATATTTTGCAGTCGACTTATAAACACATCCTTCAACATCACAACCTGTTTAATTAGACCCCAATCGTGTCCATTTCATTGTGTGAAAATCTGAACTATAGGCCTATAGTATAACATTTTATTAATTTTTATGGGGGGGCACCGACCATGATTGAGGGGCACCGGGTCTGATTGGGGGCACAAGCCGCTTTTCAGCCATTTTCCTGTGGGATTTTTTAAAATTTCAGATCGATTGGGGGCACGTGCCCCCACCCCCGTGCCCCTATGACGCTACGCCACTGGAATAACTGACATGTTAAAGTGTTAATATTGCCAACACCCGAACGTGTTAAGCGACGTTTTAAACATATTTTAATGTGTTCGTGTGTTAAAAACAATATATATTAACATGTTACATTCGTATTCGTATTTGCAAGCATTAATGTGCTTTAATGAACACTGTACCTAAAGTATACTTCTCATTACAAGCATTACCCATTAAAACACGTGTGTGTTTATTCTGTGTTACATAGGGCTACTCATTTTTTTTTCTGCTGCAACGTAGACGTATAGGCCTATGTCAGTATACTTGAAAATCCGCATAAAATTGAAAATAGGATTAACCACGTTTCGCAGTCCCCCGTACATCTTTTGCGAAATTGATTGCCTATTCCTTTAAATTAGACGTCTAATGGTGAAATTGAAACATTCGAGAACGAAATTGAATTCATAATAATGAATTGTTCTGATCATACATTAATTTGATTGAACTAAAATGAAATCGATTGCTCATAATGCGAAAAAGAAATCGGGATTCGTTGCAATCATTCAATCTTGCGCGAAAACGAATGACACTTTTATTAAATCGAACGCACAAGTTGCAAAATTGGCCAGGAAAACCTATATTAAATATTAAAAGGGCATTTCGTGATCCACAGCATCATCCCCCTACTTTTCTCAAAAAAAGTTGAGATTTTTATATCAATGGAAACCTCTGGCTACATAATGTTTATGTACAAAATATTTCTTGCAGATTAATTCGTTTGGTACGGAAGCATATTAGTGCCAAAAAAAAAAAAAAAAAAATTAGAAACATTATTGCGAATATTCGCAATAATTATTGCGAATATAAAACTATCGAGAGTAGAAAGGAAAACGAGCAAGGTACACCAACTTGATGTGGGGAAACAAGTAAAATACAGACTAGACAATATGCAGGGGGGGGGCAAAACCAGCAAATGTAGGCATAGGAAGTATTTTACTTGTTTCCCCACATCAAGTTGGTGTACCTTGCTCGTTTTCCTTTCTGTTGTTTATATTCAAGGTATCCTCTTGTATCATTTATTGATCCTTGATGTATTTTGTGTCCTCGTCCGTTGGATTCACCATTACCCACTTTATCGAGAGTAGGTAGCTGGTGCAAAGTGTGAACATAAAACTATCTAGAGTAGATAGTGTGTGAGTAAAAACCTTTCTAAAGTAGATAGCAAAGTGTGAATAAAACTATCAACAGTAGATATCAGGTTATGAGTATGACAGTAGGCCTATATATAGCAGATATCAGTGTATGGGAATAAAAGTATCTTCAGTAGATAGTAGGTGTGATTATAAAACTATCTAGAGTAGATAGCAAAGTGTGAGTATAAAAGTATATTCAGAAGATAGCAGGGTATGAGTGTAAAACGAGCTAAAGTAGATGGCAGGGTGTGCGTATAAAAGAATCTTAAGTAGATGACAAGGTGTCCGTGTAAATATATCTACAGTAGACAGCAAAGCATGAGTATAAAAATATGTAGAGTAGATAGCAGGGTGTGAGTACAAAACGTTCTAAAGTAGATTTCAAAGGGTGAATAAAACTCCCAAGAAGTAAAAATCGGGGTGTGAGTATTTATAGTAGATATTAGAGTTTGAGAATAAAAGTATCTTCAGTAGTAGGCTGTGAGTATAAAAGTATCTTCAGTAGATTAGAGGGCGTAATTATAAAACTATCTAGAGTAGATAGCAAAGTTTGAGTATAAATGTATCTTCAGTAGATAGCAGGGTATGAGTGTAAAACGAGCTAAAGTAGATGACAGGGTATGCGTATTAAAGAATCTGATGTAGATGACATATCTAGAGTAGATATCAGGGTTTGAGAATAAAAGTATCTTCAGTAGATTGCAACATGCAAGTATAAAACTATCTTCAGTAGGTAATAAAGTGTGAGTATATAGAACCGTGACGCCGAAGCATGAAACACCGAGTGCATTAATAAGTAGGCCTACATAATCAAACTGGTGGTGTGATTATTGCGAATATTCGCAATAATTATTGCGAATATTCGCAATAATATTGCGAGTGTAAAACGAGCTAAAGTAGATGACAGGGTATGCGTATTAAAGAATCTGATGTAGATGACATATCTAGAGTAGATATCAGGGTTTGAGAATAAAAGTATCTTCAGTAGATTGCAACATGCAAGTATAAAACTATCTTCAGTAGGTAATAAAGTGTGAGTATATAGAACCGTGACGCCGAAGCATGAAACACCGAGTGCATTAATAAGTAGGCCTACATAATCAAACTGGTGGTGTGATTATTGCGAATATTCGCAATAATTATTGCGAATATTCGCAATAATATTGCGAATATTCGCAATAATATTGTGAATATTCGCAATAATGTTTCTATTTTTTTTTTTTTGCACTAATATGCTTCCGTAGTTTGGCAAAGATATCGCGAAATTTTAATTTCGTTCTGGTGCACCAGAACGAAATTACAACACATTGTCTATGGAGCAGTGTAATACACATAATCATGCATAACTCGCAAACGCAAAATCGGAATCAACTGAAATTTTGGGAATAAGCTTTTTTCGTGGATATCTACTGAAAAATGCCATAAAAAGAGGATGCTAGGATCACGAAATACTCCTTTAAATAAATAATTTGGATATTATCAAGGATAATCAAGGATAATTTGGATAATTATGATAATATTATTAAGGCTAATTATGATAATTTTGATATTTTATATCATTTATATCATTTGGATATTATTAGGCCTAATGAAGATAATTTGGATATTTCAGATATTTGGCTATTTTAGATAATTTGGATGTTATCAAGGCTAGTTAGGATAATTTAGATATTGTAAATCATTCGGATATTATTAGGCCTAATTAGGATAATTTGGATATTTCAGATATTTGGATATTTTAGATAATTAGGATTTTATTATGGATAATTTGGATACTTTAGATAATTAGGATAATTCGCTAATTAGGATAATTTTGATATCTTACATCATTTGGATATTATTAGGCCTAATTAGGATAATTTCAGGATATTTCAGATATTTGGATATTTTAGATCATTTGGATATTATCCAGGCTAATTAGGATATGTTAGATAATTAGGATATTATTAAGGATAATTATTTGGATATTTTAGATAATTGGGATATTATTAAGGCTATATTGTACATCATTAGGATATTAATTATTATTAGGCCTAATTGGGATAATTTGAATATTTTAGATAATTAGGATATTATTAGGGTACCTGCAGGTAATATGGGACCATTAAGGACGTTTAGCTTATGTGCATAAAAACTATAGAAGATATGCCCAAAAGAGATTGTTATGATGAACAACCTGTCCTTTAAGATTAATAAAACAGGCAATGTTATCTTGTTTTTATGTTTGTTTGGACGCTATGACGTCAAAATGACGTCATCCTCAAGTGTCTCATATTACCTGCATGTGCAGGTAATATGGGACACTGTGTTATCTCTATGGTGAAAATCAAAATGTTCAGAAAATCACTCTTTTGTTCTAAAAACATTTTTGTTACATGATTTTGAATGTTAAATGCAAATTTCAACAACAACAAAAAAATTCAATTTTCTAAATAGTTTTGCTTTTCGCATTGACAATGCACACAATTTCCTATGTGTCCCATATTACCTGCACCCATTCAGTTGAAAATCAGAGAAAATAATCATTTATAAATGGAAAGTGCCACTTTTCAGTGGAATTTTACCTGCTGATAAGCTTAACCCATCACCTAAAGATCATAAAAATCATAAAATGTGGCGTCATTGATTTTATATCAGGCCAAAAAAACGACGTAAATTTTTGGGCAATTTCACTCTTTTGGGCATTGATTTCCAAGAGTTTGATACACAGACTCCAAAACTGCATTTCTAGAAGCACAATTGATGTCTCTAAACACTTAACAAATCAACTTAAAGTGTGCACCTTCTCTAAGCTACTTCTTGTTAAAATGAAAACAGGTGTCCCATATTACCTGCTGTCCCATATTACCTGCAGCTACCCTATGGCTAATTAGGATAATTTGGATATTTCAGATATTTTGGATATTTTAGATAATTTGGATATTATCAAGGCTAATTAGGATAATTAGGATATGTTAGATAATTAGGATATTATTAAGGATAATTATTTGGATATTTTAGATAATTGGGATATTATTAAGACTATATTGTACATCATTAGGATATTAATTATTATTAGGCCTAATTGGGATAATTTGGATATTTTAGATAATTAGGATATTATTATGGATAATTAGGATATTTTAGATAATTAGGATATTATTAAGGCTAATTAGGATAATTTGCTAATTAGGATAATTTTGATATCTTACATCATTTGGATATTATTAGGATAATTTGGATATTTCAGATATTTAAGATTTTATTCTGGCTAATTAGGATAATTTTGATATTTTACATCATTTGGATATTATTAGCCTAATTAGGATAATTTGGATATTTGAGATAATTAGGATATTACTAGCGGGACACCCGCGCTTCGCGCGGGTCCCCGCTAGATGAGTAAATGGGAGTGTTCACTAAAACAGGGATTACTGAACAGGTAGAATCATTGAATAAGTAAATTTTATTTCCTGTTTTCATTTTTTTTACTGTAACTATACTATAACCCACATACCCGTACCTTTTTTCCTGATTTTCTTTTCTTTAATTAAGGGTATACGAGGTATTGTTGGTCGAAGCAGCCAAAACATAAAATCAATTTTTATTATCTGAATCAATATATTTGGATATTTTAGATAATTAGGATATTATTATGGCTAATTAAGATAATTGGGATATTCTAAATACTATCATCAGTAAATAACAAAATATTTTCAACCTCTCTAAATTTCTTTGTATTTTATAAATAAATACTATCATGAGTAGATAGCAGAAAAACAAACAAGCAAACAAGCAAACAAACAAAGAACCAAAAAACAAAAACAAAAAAACTTTCCTAACAGACGTTTTCTAAATTTGTGAAATATTTTTTGTTGTTTTATTAGGCCCGCAATGTTATCTTCAGAAGATAGCTGTTTGCGCGTTCCGAGAAAAAAATGCAGGGTGGGCTATGCTCGCGTGTGTTAACAGAAGATTTTGCATGTCGCAACAGGCCTATAATGATTGGCAAATCGGACCGTAAATGCTATCTTGAGTAGATAACAAACAAACAGACAAACAAACAAAAAATATAAAAAAGAATATACCAAATGACCTTTCTGACTCGTCTCATGCTAAATCAGTGATTTCTTTTCCTTTCTTTTTATTGCATTATGTCATTAGTTTCAAAACGCTATCATCAGTAGATAACAAATTCTTATTCAATGGGTGCGTCTTGTAAAGAATTCACGTAATTTGATTGGTTTTCTGGTGTATAATATCTCACAATAGTTGATAGTGATATTAGTCAAGGCGCGCGCCGGCACGCAACGGCGGCACGCTTGTTGCTCCTCAATGATCGCGCGATTATGCGTTCGCGTAATACACGTGCGAGAACTAAGAACGCGATACGGCGGCTTAGATGTTCGTGATGGTTTAGTTCATTTAAAACAACGGGGATGTCCTCACAAAAGTAACTTTATTTTTGTCTGAAAAAAGGCAGTTTTTCTCGCAAAAATTACATTAAAACTGAATAAGAATGAGAATAAAAGATAGGATTTTGTCTTTTCCTATTTTGTCTGCTGGCCAATATTTTTATCGTAGTGGATACCGGCTGCGCCGGCATCCACTACTCAAAATATTGGCCAGCCCATCCATTATGACACGATATTGTATAGGCAAAAGACAAAATCCTATCATTTATTCTCTAAATATATTCAACCTTTCTCAGTTTCACGTGTATTTTATAAATAAATACTATCTTAAGTTGATAGCGGTAAACAATCAAACAAACAAAAAACATCAAAACAAACTTTCCTAACAGAGGTTTTCTAGGTTTGTGAAATATTTTCTGTGTTGTTTTATTAGGGCCAGGGCCACAATGCTATCTTCAGAAGATATTTGTTTGCGAGTTCCGAGAAAATGAGGCAGGCCGTAAGTGGTGACATCAGATGATGCATGTCGCAAAGGGCCTATAATTTGCAAATCGCACCGTAAATGCTATCCTGTGTAGATAACAAACAAACGAACAAACAAACATGTAATATAAAAAAAAACCAATACCAAATGAACTTTCTGACTCGTCTCATGAGAAATCTATGATTTTTTAAAAATTATTTCATAATGTTCCAAATGCTATCGTCAGTAGATAACAAAATATGTTCAACCTTTCTTTTAAATTTCTTTGTATTTTATAAATAAATACTATCTTGAGTAGTTTAGCGAAAAAACAAACAAACGAACACAAAACATCAAAAACAAACTTTTCTAACAGACGTTTTCTAAATTTGTGAAATATTTTCTGTTGTTTATTAGGCCCGCAATGCTAACTTCAGAAGAGAAAATGATGCAGGTTGTAAGAAGATGATAGGCATATTCAGAAACAATACTAAGGGGACATCCTTCAAGATGGTAGTTCGCAGATGTTGTATGACGGAGGGATATTTGCATAATGTGACATTTATCTGTGTTGAACTTCATGTTCCAAATGTTTGACCAATGATGGAGAGTATTTAAGTCCTGTTAAGGGATCTAAAATGAGCGTTTATTGCGTTTCGACAGTATTTTTTGTGGGACATGAGAGCACCTCAGATCTATCGAATTGCATTCTGAATACGAAGCATGTCTTTCTGATATCAAATAATTTTCATTTTTGAAAATCACAATATAATACAAATTTTATGACAAATTATAAAAATTTGATATTTTTCAAATTGTTGATATATAACAGTCCTCGAAGTAAATTATATAAATCTAATGAAATATTCTTAAAGTGTATGTAGCAGGGAGGAAAAGCCGACGGTCAATTGAAAATTTTGACCTTTCGTATTGAAGATATGGATTTTTTTCCCAAAAAGACCAAATTTTTTTGGTGTTTTGGGAAAAAAATCCATATCTTCAATACGAAAGGTCAAAATTTTAAATTGATCGTCGGCTTTTCATCCCACCTACATACACTTTAAGTATAAGTCATCAGATTTATAAAGTTTACTTCAAGTACTGTTAAATATCAATTTTAACCATTTGCCATAAAATGTGTACATTGCGAATTTCAAAAAATCAAAATTATTTGATATCAGAAGGACATTCTTCGTATTCAGAATGCAATTCGATGTCTGATGTGCTCTAATGTCCCACAATAAATACTGTCCAAACGTTCATACCCAAGCCCTTAAAGGAGTGAAAATAGCGTGAGTCATCCTACATGTACCGGTATATTGGGGTGGGGTTTTATAAATTTTCCTATGGGATTTTCTATATTGATTGGGGTGTTTCCTTCCCTTTATTTCTAATAAAAAATTTTCCCAGCATGCTTTCTTTTCCTATCATATGCTTTAACTATTCTTTTGTTTCTGTAATTGACCTTTTCATTAAATCCCATAATTCTTTGCGGTTAGACCTGACATGTCACCATTTGACATCACGCCTATGTGCACATCGTTACTGCGCATTTGAAAGCTCGTAATGATGTGTGCGCAGTAACGATGTGTGCATCGTCGCACACCGACACCGCCTGGCTAATAATTATTTGGTGCAGAAGGGACACTAAAATGAATACACGGGATCGATACACGTGAATTGCTATGCACGATTTTGATATCAGACGAAAATCTTCTGATACCGGGTTAGAAAATGATGAATATCTCCCGTCATGATTTTTTTCACGAAACCAGATTTGGTCTCATAAACTTGGAAATACGTGTTGAACAGATATGATAGTCGCTAGAATGCGCTTTGAAAATTGGCCGTGCGCTTTGAACTCAAAATTTGACCATTTTATATTGCGTTGGTCCTGTTATGGACCCGGTTATGGACTACAGCGTGCAGCGTGTAGTACAGCTGCACTCACTGTAGGCAGTATAAAAGTCGATGACCATTGACCTCAATGGGGTATACAAGCTTAATCACGCACAACCAAGATCGATTACCCGGCTATTGTGAGTAGCCTTAGTTATGTCCCTCGACTAATTATTAGTTTAAAAGAGCTTTAAAGGTTTGAACCAAATGGCTAATCGTGGCTGTGGATTTAACCTACCATGGCGATTCCTGCCATGAAGATATAGGGTCGAAGACACTGTGCGTCGTGAAAACATTTCAAATTACTCAAAGTTTTACAACCTTTCTTAAAACGTACTCAACATCACGTAAAGTTATTCAGTTTCACAAAATTGTTTAGCATACTCTCAAAATTTCATAAAGTTACTCAAGGTTTCACAAAATTGCTTCACATTTTTCCAAAATTGAAAACGTTTTTGGACAATTTGGCAAACTTTGGGCGATTTCCCCTGTGACATGTGGCCTTCTAACTGCAAAGATTTACCGAAAAGGTCAATTCCCTTTCATTTTCAATCTGTCTGTTTGTTGTAATCCTTTACATTAGAGAACAATGGGCTATTCCAGAAATTAATGGCACCCCCTAAAGAAGACATGTCAATTTGTACCATAAATTTTGGGAATTCCCAGACCAAAATTTACATCTGTTATGTTGGTTACAGAATCATCAAAAGACAAACATTATAAGCAAACAACACAACTTTTGTTTTAAACTGTCAAATATATTTTTTAATATTGCATGGAAAAGCTCAATTAGGGCTCATATTGAAATTCCCTTACACAGGAAGGTGTGCGCCATCCTGCAGCTTTCCTGTGCTAGCCTTCTTTGTTAAAATCCTGGGCAGGGTGTATCACTGATGCATATAATCCATCCGTTTTATGACCGAGCTTTCCTGAGGCGCGCGCTTAGCGAGGGGAATCCTGCCTTCTTTCTGTGTGAAAACATGGTAGGGTATTTCAATATGAGCCCTTAATACAACATGTTTTCTGTATGCAAATTATTCATACATGTACATTCATTCATCACATTTCTGACACAATAAAGGATACACAAATCAATGGGATATACATGAGTAGCAGTAGCAATATCGAGGGGTCAGAGCCAAAAGGCCCTAAGTGCATTTTTGGTCAAAATGAGATTTGGGTACCAAAATAAACCATACAACACTGGGCACCTTCTGAATTTATAGCCATAATGAAGATATAGCCACAGAAACTGTTATCAGCAAAAATGTAAAGCCCTAAGTGTATTACTGCACAATACCTGAACCATGGGGCTTCGGCAGTTTAATGTGGTATACCACCGATGTCACAAGTTTCGTACTTTTTCTCTTTCATGTGACATCACCCCGGAGGTTACACTTTTGTTTCGAGATATTTAATGTAGAAAAGACCCCAACTATGAATATGGACCTGGGTCGTTTAAAGGAAATTATTGACCTGGGGCATATGAGGAGTGTCACCCCTGGTTGAGAAAATATTTTTCTCTTTCATTTGACACCACTCGGGGTCATACCTTCTTGGCATTTTGAGATATGAGAAGGTCCCCCATAATATGAATATTGACCCGGTAGGGAAATTATTTCGGACGACCTAAATATTGTAATTTTAGGGACGCACCATTAGATTCTCAGGGGGGCATGGGAGTTTGGGTCAGGCAGAATTTTTTTTTTTCGCCGGCCAATTTTTTTTTTGCCGCCTTCGGCAGCGGAGTATTTATTTTTCAATTTTAATGTATACCTTTATACAAAGTTGGGTAGGGGAAAATTTTTTTTTTACTCATCAGTGAGGCAAATTTTTTTTTTCGTCTCACTAGTAGGCAAAGTTTTTTTTTTCCGTCTCACTAGTGGGCGAAGTTGTTTTTTTCAAAATCTAATTGTGCGCCCCTTAGGGGGTTTGGGTCTACTTTCTACAAAAAATCTGCACAAGCACACTTCTCTTCAAAGGTCTACTTTTTTTAGAAGTCCTGCACCCCTCCCAAAATAAATCCTACGCACAGGCCTGTAGTCCATGATGGGATATAAATGTATGTAGACATTATTTTTTGAAATAAAAACTGGCTATATTGTAGCTGTCTAGAGTTATGACAAGAAATTCAGAGATTTGTGGGGAACATACTTCAGTACACGGGGGAAAGTTTAACATGACAAACCTTTTCAGCCTTCAAATATCTATACCATGTGTAAAGGACCATTTAATATTTATGCCAGGGGGAGTGGGAGTTTCAACAAAAAAAAAAGACAAAATCATTTTGCATTCCTCCTCACAATTTTCGGATTCCCCCCTTGTTTTCCACTTTTCTCCATTTAAAACTTAACAATCCCCCCAAAATTTTGGAAATCCCCCTTAAAACTGCCACTCACCCTCCTGGCATAAATATTGAATGGTCCCTTATACAATGCAGATGGATTAGAGTCCGAAGTTTACCATTTTCTAAAATCCATTTTCCGTGTTGTAATCCGTGTTGTAAAATTTGTAAATCCGTGTCTCATGAATAAAGCATAAAATGTATAATTGGAATATTCTCACGATAATAAGCTATAATATGCCGACTGTTACGATGTTTGGAGGGATATAGCGAGTTCATGCCTAGACCCTCCCTCGGGTCCGTGGAGAACGACTGGTAATGTAGATTACATAGCATTAAAAATCAAATCAGCGCTCAATGGACTTTCGCGTTCACTTATAATTAGACCCTCCCTCGGGTCCATGGAGAACGACTGGTAATGTAGATTACATAGCATCAGCGCTCAATGGACTTTCGCGTTCACTTATGGGCGTATTACACTAAATCACTGCGCGAAAGGTGCAATGGTGATGAGTTCCGGTTAAACGTATATGGCTACTGGAGACAACGTGGTGTCCTTAGGGACCATGTTCTTCGTGAGGTTGACATGTTCTGATTTAAATGAAAGATGCTAGCCTATTAATGACTAAAATAGATATGAAATTATACAAATCGATTTCACAAGAAAAGTAGGCCCTGTCCGAATTACTGCTAACGGAACAAGTTTTAATGTTAGTTTTGGTGTTGAAATAGCGGCGTCGCTTTTCAACATTTTTAATAAAAACTGATTCTATAAAGTTCCCCAAAATTGAAGCTTAAATAAAATTTCAGTCCTTAATTAATACAGGGATGACGTAAAAAAGTGACAAATATTGTCACGCCTGGTAGAAAACGCCGTTTGAAAAAGTTGATTTTTACGTGCTTTTCAATGGAGAAGTTATTTGGTGGTTTACGCCCTTATAATACGAGTATATTTCTATATTGCTGCATGGTTGACTGTGGTGGGTGTAATTAGTGGCGTCGATTTGTGGATGAAGAGGAATGGGTTTTTGGCATTGAAGAAAATAAGGGGGGGAGTTGGCATTTTTTTCATAGGGCATTACGTAATTATTTATTGTTACGTTCCAGAGTGAACCACCGAGACTGTAACCTAAATGAGGGTGGGCGCCGTGGTGGGAGAAATAAGAGGCGTCAATGTGTGGATGAAGAGGAATGGGTTTTGGCATTGAAGAAAATAAGGGGGAGTTGGCATTTTTTTCATAGGGCATTACGTAATTATTTATTGTTACATTATCCAGAGATGGAACCGAACCGAGACTGGGGGCCAGTCTAGTTCATGCCTTGGTAATATACCTTTATTTCGGTATTATTAAACAGTATTTTGATCATAAAAATTGACACACACAACTCTTGATTGTTTTTAACATTTATTCTCTTATCTTTTAACAATTTTTGTCACATCATACAAAAATGTAATTTTCCGTGTTGTACCTCCGATTCCGTGATTTTTTTCCGTTTTCAAAACGGAAAACTTCGGACTCTAAGATAGATGCAAAACTTTACATAACTATTACAGTTGCAATTCATTTCATTTCACCGTACACAATTATTGCTTAAAAGTCATTTAATTTCAGATCAAGACTATTATACATGTGTATCATTTTTACAACTGTTTTTTGGAATAATTCTGGTATACCCTGCACACAAGTATAACCCTAACCCTAATCTTAACCCCAAACCCTAACCCTAAAATACATGGCACGCAGGGTAAACCAGAATTGTAATTGAAACACAGGGTGCGCAGGGTTAACCAAAATTGTACACATTTCTGAAATTTCATTTCATTTCACTGTTTCATTTTCATTTTTTACTTGAACCATGAAGGGGATTGTTAAGTTTTTGATGGAGAAAAAGGGGTAAACAAGGGGGTATCAGAAAATTGTGAGTGGACGCGAGGGAGGAATGTACCATATTCGAACTAATTAGCAGCATTAGCATTGGACTAAAACCCTAAGTGTACTTATTCTGAATTGCACTGTGTGTAACATTACCTATACCATATTGGTTTGTCTTGCATGGAGAATAAAATAGTGAACCCACAGCGTTTTTCAGCAAAGACCCAAGGGCTGTGCAATAATTATGAGCCCCCCCCCCGGGGTAAAATTTCCAAACGGCTTGCCAAAATCACGTGCCCCCTCGGCCCGCCAAAAATCGCTTGCACCCCTTTTCGCCCGCCAAAAATCTTTGCCCCCCTTGAACATTCAAAATTTTTGGGATCCCAATTTGCAAACCCTAAATGGTCTAGATGTATGTTGCGAGTGCAGCGAGCAGGAAAATTTGCATATTTAAGCATTTCCGTACTGTTTTCCTAAGCCTTTTTAGAACGTTTTATTAAAAAGGCGCTTCATGAATGTGTGCCAAAAATCGCTTGCCCCCCCCCGTTCGGCTCGCCAAACATTTCTTGCCCCCCAATTTTACCCGCCCCCCAGGGCTCATAATTATTGCACAGCCCCCAATATCAAACAATATTTGTGACACGATCTGGTCAAAGGAGGCATTTTTGAACATTGAGTTACTGTGATTATTACATACCTACAATAGGCTATCTGTATTATTTACTGAAAACACCAAAGGTCTAGTATACTTGTTTCTAAAGTTATGCAAGTTTTTGATGCCTATTTTCTTATGTATTTCATTGTTTTTTACTCCATATTTTTACCTTTATCTCAGTTTCAAATTTGCCGCCTTTGGCCCCCATGGACCAGATTATGTCACATTTAAAGTGTCACAAACGTTTGTGCGCACAGTACTTAGCATACAATGTATGTTAACTTATCGGCACAATACATGAACTCACACAATGCAAACAAGCATGGACTTTAGATCAAAAGTGCTGCAAAATAATCCAGAGACACACTATTTTGTCCTCCATGAGTGATACCCAAACATGGTGCACAGTGTCAACACCCTATATTATAAATATTTTTTTTCATACAGCTCCATACTCCGTTGGTGAAATCAATATTCTATTATTGACATAGATAAAGAAAGTTTACATATGCATTGTGATATACATGTGTGATCGAATATTATTCTATTATACAAGCACCTGGATCTTAAATGTGTTCCTTTATATAATTGTAATTCTCAAAATTAAATATATCACAATTTTAACTTCCAAAAATGCAGTAAAAATGTATCCAGAGCAAACAGCAATGGCCGCTAATTAGTGTATTTAATTTCAAGTTAGTGTATTAAAAACAAAACCTGGGTTTTACCTGAAAACAAATCGAATTTTCTTGTAATAGCAACACCATATGGGATACTAGAGCATGCGCAAATCGTAATAATGTGTAGAATAGAACTTGGTGGTATCTCATATGATAGTCGTACTATGCTTAGCCTGAGTCGCTTAGCCTATCTCGAACAAAATCGCCATGCGTAGCTATTGAAAAACGAGAGGATTCGCCGTACTATCACGGCAATTTTTGACACGAAGATATAGGGATGATGACACTGTGTGGTGGAGTTGGTATTCCTTGCATCTAATCTCTTTGCCTACTGCATACTGCCTACCCAACAAACACAAACGTTTTACAGAAAACAGAGTTTTGGAATTTTACAGAAAACAGAGTTTTGGAATCTAATACGGGAACCTACTATTTGCAACTATTGCGACGTTGCGTCTGGAACCACCAGACTTCAACAGGCAGCTGACCCATTTTACTGAAAACATTTCAATGTTGGGTTATATAAAGATGTTATTCAGAATATAATTCTAAATAATATTTAGAAAACATTTTTGAAACTTGATGCAAAACATTTTAATATACCGTAATGTTAAAAGTGTTGACAAAATATTTTGCAAAAATGTTTGCCAAAAGATATTTTGCGAAAACATTTTGACAACATTCTTAAAATGTTGTAGTGGTTTTTCACATAAACCGTTTTCAAAATGTTTTTGTGACCTTTAAAGGTTAAAAATTATGAACTTTTGAATTTGTGTTTTCACAGTTATCATGAAGGGTTTTAGAGTCAAAATATGACTGATTTACTTGCTTCTAATGGGGGCAAAAATAATGTCAATACTTATTTAGGGTATGAAACTGCACTTGTCATACTTGTTTAGGGGTGCATTTTCAGACCTCGTAAATACTTGTTTTATAGGGTGCTATTTGAAACTTCGTGGCCACGCATGATACCCCCTTCTTGTCAATGACCAGTGGCCCCCGGGGTTCTAACGAATGTTTGATGACATAAAATCAATAATATGTTACGTATAATATCTGGTAGAAATATATTATTGATTTTACGTCATCAAATATTTGTTAGAAATTAAACATTACTGAAAATATAATGGCAATAGATTAAATAACGTAGATATGTTACATACAATATTGTATGTCTAATAAAAAGTCTGCATACTGCTTTACTCTAAATCAAACTCTTAAATTGCAACTCTAACTCCAACTTCTATGTTAACTCTAAATCGAACTCTAAATGTAACTCTAACTCCAACTCTAACTCTAACTCCAACTCGAACTCATAAAATGCATTTACTCTGCATAGATACTACATGTACAAGGTTATATTGTTAGATTGACTGTTACTCTTAGTGAAATGTTTAGTTCAATTTGTTTATTTACACTCAAATTTATTAGAATTTTACAATACAATTTTTGTAACAACTAAAAAACAAAAGCTAATTACAATTCAATGTACAAATTACATGCATTTCATTTCAATCAGCGAATATCCAATAGGAATTTTTTCTTTTGAGTACTATAGGCAGGTCCAATATTTAGAGAAGTGGATGCTAACAACTCTGATAAAAATTTACAAATGAGGTACCTCCGCCCCATACTGAGTGTATCACTTTTAGATACGATGAGAAATTATGAGTTATGTACAACGCTTAATGTCACCACAACAATAACAGGTGTGACCAAATGGGCTATTCCAGTTGAAATCCACACTACCCCTGTGGAAGATTTTGAAAATATCATTCACAGGGAGAGTATGAATTTCAAATGGAATGAACACATTAGCAACTCCTTTTGAAACTCAGGCTCCCTCTGTGGAAGATTCAGGTTGAATCTTTCTTAGAGGGTGTATGAAATTCAAATGGAGCTGACTAATGTGCTAATATTTCCAAAATCTTCCACAGGGGTAGTGGAGTTCAAATGGAATAGCCCAATGGTAGACTTCCCATTAAAGTTCCCAAGCAAGTTGAACATTATAAGGATTTTACCAAACCTACAGGAACAGGCCATCCACAACTGAACCTATCTCCCACTACTTAAAGCAGAGCAGATAGCTTAACAATCAACTGGAAAAGAGATGTACTCACAAATGCTAGGGAACTTCCAGTTCTATAATGCTATTATGTCAAAGTCAAGTGAGTCAAAAGTCATGTTCTGGATGACAACATTGAAACCTGTGATGTTTTCCCTGTGATTGACCAAATTGCATACTTGTCCACAGGGGGTGAAAACCAGGAGAAGGGCACTAAATGGTTGAATACTAAATGGTTAAAAATCTGGTTCCATTTTGATATGAGAAGCAGAGTGTGATTCAAATTCTGGAATTTCCCATGGTCTTTCTGAAGTTGTTTCTGTTGGTCTCTTTGCATGCGTTTCTGATGGTGTCTCTAGTGATGTTTCCTCTACAGGTGTTTCTATTGTTGTTTTTTTCTTATGCTGTTTCCGATGCTCTTGAATCAGTTGCATTGTTGTCTTCCCACAACAATCACACCTGTACGCTAATATTGCTTCTGGAGTATTTAACTCCACATCTAAACAATAACCATGGTCGTGGTCCACTGATTCTGGAATAATGGAGTTATTTTCATCACTCTGCATCTCGTTATTATGGGCATTTTGAACTTTATTACTGAACAAAGGATCCTGTTTGGAAGGTCTTTTTTCAATATTAATCATTATGTTGCACCCACATGGGCTAGCTACACAAGTAGGTTTATCTGTGTCTACTGCGTCAAATTTGATACTTTTGATAGGGACCCATTCGTTCTTTTTCTTTTGAGAGCTAGACAAACTACTTTGAGGTGACCTTCTCTTTGAACGGTCTCTTTTTTTTGCTTTCGGATTGCTCCCTCCAGCTTGATTTGCTGATCCAATACCTGTATCAGCCTCAACTTTTGTTACTTTAGTGGTGTTATCTATGCTAGCTTCATTTACTGAATCAACTTTCCTCTCACCAGACTGAACCGAACTGAACTGATGTGTCTCCACCTTCTCACCAACCACAGCTTGCTTTGCCTGTAACTTTTGTCTCAACGCATTACTGTCTTTGCTTTTTTTAATATGACATCGTTTCACATGATCCCTTAAACTCTGCTTCAGAAGAAATGTTTTTCAAGCACTGATTGCACTTTTTGCGATTTCACTCCCAAGTGGCGGAGCATACAGTTTTTCCTGCACTGCGCACTCTTGAAGCGTTTATTGCAGGTAGGGCATTGGAAAGGTTGCTCACCAGAGTGTATCAATTTGTGCTTCTTCATGTCGCTCCTTTTATACGTTCTATGATCGCATTGATCGCATGTGAAGTTTTTCTCTCCTTTATGCACCTTCATGTGGTACGCCAACGAAGAAGGACAACTGTAGACTTTATTGCATAACTCACATTTTATATTCAAAGCTTCCTTCTCTACATTCTTCACCTTCTCTGCTGCAACATCCGGTGCGATTTTGTGCTCATCTACGAGGTGATTCTGTAAATCGATAGTCGTTTTGAATGTTTTCTCGCACATTTTGCACGTAGCTCCTTCAACAGCAACACACCCAAAACACATGTGCATATAGAAGGATGAATAACTTGAAAATTTCTTTCGGCAAAGATAACAAATCTGATCAAATTCATCAAATTCTGTGCAAACGTCCCAATTCCCTAACTCCGACTTTTGAGCATGTTTGCTTGATATCACATGCTTTTTAAGACCTGTTTTTGAACTGTAACGCAACCTGCACACATCACACCTAAACGGTACCAAAGTCGGATGGGTAAACTTATGCGAGTTCAAATCTTCAACTTTTTCAAATTTCTCCGTGCACGCGATACACTGAACAGGTTTACTCTCTTTGTGCACCGATTTCAAATGTCTGTAGTACAAGCGATTGGACGAGAAGGCGAGTTTGCATTTCTGACACTTCCTGTTGATTGTTGGTTTCCTCCGCACCTGTTCGCTGATATTGTGCACTTTTTCCATGTGAACCCTCAAATTGCACTTCCATTTCATGGTACTACCACACAGTTCGCAGGTGTATTTGATGCCTTCATGTTCTGCCTCTATGTGTGTCTGTAAATGCTGTGGCTGATGGTACACCTTACCGCATTTGTGACACTGGTAATACGCAGGGTTAAGATATTCTTGAACTTTTGAAAACGACTCGGTGTTGGATTCTTCTCCTCCCTTCTCGTTGTTTTCTTCTAGCATCGTACTCGAGGAACTGGAAGTCATTTCTTGTGTCTCTTGCTCTGGTTGGTGATTGGAGAGTAGAAAATCGGTCTCTTGGAGCTGTCCTTGTGGCATAGTGTTAGACTCTGGTAATTGGACACAAGCTGAATCTGCATGCTCCGAGTTGATTGGTAGGATTCTTGGATCACAATCGCCATCAAACACAGAATTCGGCTCCATTTTAGTAGCGATTATCTATATGTTACAGCTGAAAAAAGAAAACAAAACATGTAAACATGATTAGAAACAGTACATGGAAATTGGACATGATAGATGGACCACGGTTTTTAGGGTCTCATGAGGGAGAGATACTCTATATTAGTTCTGAAACAATTTTTGAGACGCCATACATGTACATGTAGATTTCAAATTATACAGATTATGGGACCCAACTGGAGTCTACTGGACCCCATCATTTTTAGCCCTACATGTAGCAGAAACCCTGCAATGGTCTAATACAAGCATCGGATTGAAATACGGTACTGATTTTCTTTGTTTGATCCCACTTGTTTGGCTCGTAATTAAAAGGTGATATATCTGATAGTGCAAACAAACATTTTGTGGAAAAAAATCTTATTAAAAAAAATGATATTGCTTCCAAATGGAATGATAAATTTTATATTAAAAGCAAGTGAAAAACAAACTCTAGTGGATTAAAATCTTCTAACAGGTTATAAAGGTGATGAATGTCACAAGATTTTACTCATTTATCCATATAGGTGGGTGTCTGAAGAGGATCCTCTTGAGAAGTTTAAAAATTTTGCAAATCAAAGGCCCAATTGAAGCCATTTGGTAGGCAGATGTTTTTGACAGTTGACACTAAATTGTGTAAAATTTTAGTTGGGGAAAAAAAAGAAAGAAAAGAGGGGGTCATCAGGTACAGTATTCGACTTCAGAAAAGGGAGCCTATAATGTATTATGTCCATGTCACTTCTGAATTTGAGTTAGCCAGAAACACTCAGTCTTCTTCACTACGATTTCTACCCGGGATTATACTACTGGTATCCACGTACAATACGTCTGGGGCGTGGGGTAAAACAATTTCAGGGCACATAGTAAAATTTGCTCGAGAAGTCTAGCCAAGAATTTGCTCACCGATAGCTTCACATCCTAGGCTAGAGACCATTGCATTCAAAATCTGGTCGGATTTGCTGAAGCATGACAAAGCAATTGGAAGTTCAGAAGTAAACACAGCCGATTACGACATGCAATCGCATCAAAAATGTTGCTTAAATTACACTTCAGCAAAATTCGAATGCGTAACTATCATGTGGTCATGTTTTTGAGGTGGGCACCAAAAAAGGTGGAGCTGTCACATTTTCCCAATTTTTTTCTCTTCTTATTCCTATATTTTTGCTAAAATCCATCATGAAGAAATGGTTTTGGTCTTATTTTGAAGATAAATTATTGATTTAATGAAATAATAACAAATACAGTTGAACAAATGTATTAATTAATTACAACAGCAGAACAGCTTAATTAAGTTAATTAGTCAGGGGTGGAGCAGGAAGCGGAGGAGCTCTGTGTAATTCCAATGGGAAGTTGGTGTTCATTAAAATAAAATGTATGCACTTTGTTGCCTAGTAGAAGTAAAATGCATTTACATAATGTTAATCTTATTTTTTAACTTTCTATAACAACAATTGCCCAGTTAATCTTAATAAACTTAGTAATTAAGGGTTTAACAAGCTTTTAATTAATGCAGTGGAATGTGTGTCATGCAATACAATGGGCTTTAAATTTTGCATTCATGAAAAAAGGAATGAAAATAAATTTCATCTGCCATAAATATATCTTTTAAATTGTTTTATCTTTGAAATACCTATAAAATAAATCTTCTCAAAATAGATTATTACAGTGATACAGTCAAAGGATTTAATCTGATGACATATTGATCTCTGGTTATTGTTAAATAGTTTATTGATAGGCTAATTGTGCATGTACATGTATATGCCTACATGTACATCTACCATTGTTACAAATTATTTGCTGTATATTGATTTTTGGAACACTCTTTATGGGAATTGGATATTTAAATGTGATTTTATAGGAACTATATTTTGAATACATTTTCTAAATTTATACTACAATTAATGGCACTTAAGGAAATTTTACATTAAATCAAACAATTTAAAATACAACTTTTTTTACACCCTGTATAACACAATGGGCTTAACAATTAATAACAAATACATGTATAGTGCAAACTATATATTCAATGAAATGACTAATTATGTACATTCCAAATATCAAATTCATTTTCCAATTTAATATACTATGTAGAAATATTGGAGAGGTATTTTTCAGTGGAATCCCCTGTATATTTTTTGGCACTCCCTGTATATCCACTCAAACTTTACAGATTTGCAATCCTGACAATATGCTTCCTAAAAATGTATACTTTTACATAGTTTCGGTGAAAACTTTTTGAAATATAATCAGAAATTATACAAAATTTAAGGAGTTGATTTTTGACAAATTGCAAGATGTGACACAATTGGGTCCCACCTCAAAAAATATGACCATGCAAATTCGAAGCTAGAGTTCTCGAGGACCGTAAAGTAAAATATATCTAGACCAAATTCTCATTTCCTACTTCTCCTCACATGACGGTTTACTCAAGAAGTCTAGCTTCGAATATACTCACCGGTAGCTTCACATTCGAGGCTAGAGTCCATATTGCTATTGAAATCGATGAAGTATGAAACCGTGTCCAGCAATGGAAGTTTGGATCACGAAGGATGATCGCATCAAAAATTTGGATTATAAAGTTATTTTGATGAGTCAACTTTTGAACAGTCCAAAATTTTGTTGAAGTGCAAATTCACCAATATTTTTGAAATGATCACCCTTCGTGATCAGCTGTGTTTACTTCTGAACATCCACTGTTACATGTAACTGTTTCACACAGTGTCATGCTTCAGCGAATCCAACTAGATTTTGAATGCAATGGTCTCACCGCCTCGATAAGGAAGCTCATCGTCTAGCACATTTGTGTGGCTAGACTTCTCGAGCAACAGACTGCATGTGGCAAAATCGGAATCGGAATGCAATGTGCATGCATGATGATGAATGATGAATCATGGTTATAAATTATACGTGGAAATGGAATCATACAGTATTCAGTAATGTAAATGTAATCTACCAAAACACGTTTCAAAACGTAAAAAGGGGCCAAGTTTAAAAAATATGACGTAGGCTATGTATTATCAAAAAAATTTTAAGGTTTATGTTTCATTATATTGCGTGTTCATAAAGAGTAGTAGAGTATTATATATACTTAGCAAATTGACTGTCTGTCAACCGGTTACATATTATAGGCCCTACATATCTGTACATACATTAAGGCGCAGGATCGCACAAGACGATGAAGAATTTAACAAAGTGAGTATTTGCTACTTTTGCTTAAATCAAAATACATTATAACGTCTTTACGGAAAAACTTCAATCAAGCACGAACATTAATTAATTTACTCTACAAAATGAACACTGACAACTAAGAAAACAAACAAGTAGCCTAAAGATGACTTCGTATGGGTCTTTAGAAACTTTCATAAATGGGACCAAGTTTAAAAAAGGGTGAAAAGCCACACAGGAAAGATTTTTAAAACTTGGCCCCTTTTTACGTTTTGAAACGTGTTTTGGTAGATATTAATTCTTTTTTTTGAGATAAAAAGATATTGCGCGGTAAGTGGTTCTTTGTAGCCATGCGAGGCGTAAGTAGTTGGATATCCATATTTCATGTTAAAGGTTCTTTATTCTATGGGCAAACTAGTTGGATATCCATATTTCGCGATGAGTGGTTTTTGAAGCTTCGAGGGCAAACTAGTTGGATATCCATATTTCATGGTTAGCAGTTCTTTTGTAGCCCTGCGGGCAAACTTGTTGGATATCCATATTTCGCGGTTTGTGGTTCTTTGTAGCCCCTGCGAAGCAAACTAGTTGGATATCCATATTTCGCGATGAGTGGTTTTTACAGCTTCGAGGGCAAACTAGTTGGATATCCATATTTCGCGGTTAGCAGTTTTTGTAACTTCTGGGCCTATGTTCGATATCCTCATTTCAGCGGTTAGTGGTTTTAAACGACCGTAACCACCCCAATCAGCTGCATGGGGTAAAAGAATTATTTAAAAATAATAGCTGAACCCTATAGTTCAGCCAGGGACTGGAAACGACATATTGATGACTATATATATAGAGTGTATTCAATAAACCCAAGCGGAACGAGAGCTGCTAAGTAACCGCTATCCGAACCATAAACACATGCATTATCAGACAACGCGTGTTCCATTTCCTCATAGCTTCTCACGTTGTACACACGTCAGTCGAATTTGGCGGTGTTGGTTTGTTAGCCCTCCAAGTTATAACATCGTTCACTTTGTGTTGAACATTTTATGTGGGCCGCACTGTAATAACATAAAGATCATTCTGATCAGTGTGATGATATCATTTCAAGAGGTCACTTCCCGATTAACATGATTAACCTAAACAGCCTATGTGGAAGAATTTTATGCATGAGCATTGAGCAACCACATCAATGATACAGTAATGAATACCCTCTATTGTTATCGGATTAATTTTTACGACCTTCGATTACATGGGAGTAGCAACGAGGACACAGTGTTTGATTTCACTCACATAATAGATCAATATTGACCTTCATCCAGCAAGGATCAGCCAAGCACTACAGTGGCCAAGCACGAAAGGTTTCTTGTTATCTCTTCAAGTATTTTTACCTTAGGTCTATAATCATAATGCAGGCCTAAATCCCGGGCGTAAATTAAGTGTACTGTTCGAGTAGGAGGATTTGTTTGATATTATTCTTGATTTTGAATAATATTAAAGTACCTGTTTGTTTCCATATATCGGTTATTAAAATTACAATTCACCACATACACATTCCAGTTTGCGAGAGGTTTATAATGAATAAATGAATAGGTGTTATTATTTCAATTATAATTATTTAGGGAGAGTGTTTTAGGATTTTGTTAGAAAAGGGATGATTGTTGGTCATGTTTATTTTATTGTTGTATGTATTTTCCTGTCATTTCCTGCAAACCTAATAAAGATATTTTGATAATTGAAAATAGTCTGTATCATAAATCGTAGAGGTTGAAAGAGTCAACAAGCGCCAGAAATTATAATTTGCCATGGAACTTCGGTCATATTTTATTTGAAATATAACTGGATGTTAGGGTCTGCATGCATGGTATGCATAGTATGATGATATACAGACACTGACCTTTCCCTAAAACTATTAAGCAGCAAGTTGTGTATCACACCCATCATGGGTTCGAACCCCTTTATTGTATTTTATTGTTAAACCTGAATAGCGTGATTACTTTTGAATGAGCGGCAACACACATATTTTGTTTGAGGATAGCTGGATCTATCTCCTTTTCCTCACATCTTCTCTGTAGTACAAAGCTGTCTTTTTATCTAGTGTTTAGACAATGTTTACTCAACCATTGCTATCAATGGATGTTGCCATTTTTGACGACTTCTAACTTTTGAAATGCCCAAAATGAATCAATAAAACTGTGTATAAGATATATTTGCGGGGATATTTGGGCGCGATTACAAAAAAATTAGAAAATAAATGGGCACTTCTGGGTTGGGTATCTATAGAGGCCCTGCATGAAATTATTGATTGGCTCCAAACAAAGAATTTGAACCGTGTCCTTCACCGTAGTTATGGCGGAGTACAGTCCATTCAATCAAATGTTGTCATCAACCTATTTGATCGTAGTGCAGGGTTATGTGTGTGAGACTAACTGTCACGGTAGATTGCAATCATGCTTTTGTTGAATGCATTTGAGTAGTCTGCCATATTTACGGGATGATACGTCACATGCAATGCCTCTATAGATTCTATAGAATTTAAGTATGATATATTTTCGATGGTAATATATTTTCACTTTCAAAGTTTGTAGTTTTCATAATTGCAATTTCTGAATATTATATAAAAAGCGGAATAAGTCTATAAATGTAAGAGTATCGGATCATTTTGAATGTTAATAAATCGTAAACGGCTTGGCGTGTAGACACCAGCGATATCAGGGATTGCCGCGATCCTTGCAGTAGCTTTTATGAATAGAATACAATAGTGGATACAATAGCGGATACAATAGCGGAACAATAGAGCTCTCTTACGGGTAAATAAACCTCTCGCGTTTTGCTAAATTTCACTTCTTCTTTTTCATGAACTTACCGTTATTTCATTAAGTAACCGTTATTTTTAAAACTTGGCAAAACCTCGACGCGAGGTTTTTAATCAAATGATGTATAAAGTTGCCATCAATCATCATGATTAATAATATCATTGACTAGTGCCGTACTATTACGCTATGTTTTGTATTCGGCGAGGATGACGATATTTACGAGGGGGTATCAAAAAGTTTTAGAAATCGTCCAGAAGTGAAAGGGCTATATCAATGAAATTTTGTCAGTGCAATCACTGGTCCTTATGTACACTATGATGCAAAAATGGTCTCATAAGAATGTTTACTTTTTTTTACAGGCGCTAGATGTCAGTACCTGCCTATGTAACCGCATAACCAGCAAAATGGAGAAAATTGAGGCATGTAGCATGATTAAGTTCCATTTTAAGGGTTACAGTGCCCAAAAAATCTGTGATGAAATAAAAATTCATTTTCCAAAAAGCAACAGTGACAATATCACAATCACCACCGAAGATAACTTTCATTTCATCATCGATTTTCTAGGCATTGCAACCCTTCAAATGCAGGATCTTAATAACGCTGCTTGCCTCAATTTTCTCAATCTTGCAGTTTATGCGCAGTAACTGGGGCAGCAGGTTATTAGCATCTAGCGTCGCCTGTAAAAAAAGTAAACATACTTATGAGACCATTTTTGCACCATAGTGTACATAAGGACCAGTAATTGAACTGACAAAATTTCATTGATATAGCTCTTTCACTTCTGGGCGATTTCTAAAACTTTTTGATACCCCCTCGTACATCCTGAACTTGCAAACGGCCATAATGTGTTTTACTTGATATTTTTCACCCCTAAATAATCTTGTATAATTCCCTGCAATACCCTATTTGTGATAATAACTTACTTATCTCTCGAGCTAATACTTCAAGCTTCTGGATGGGCACTGAAATGTGCAAAAAAAAATCCAATTTCTTGCGCTCTCACCTTCGAAATTTCCTGCTCATCGCGAATCTTGTTTGCATGGACAACAGAAATAAATATGGCCGACCCCGCATTTAGCATTAGTCTTCAACTGCTACGCACGGTCATAATGAGAAATGGCCATTTCGTTCCACTATGTTTACTAGCTTCAAAATCGGGGCCGGAAGACTTAGGCTAAAACTAACTTTATACTACATCGCTAAGCGATAGCGATTTTTTTTGGCCAATGAGGTAGATTGTTATATTGGAAAAAGCGCGTATCTCATTGGTCAAGTACTGATCGGCGATGGAGTATAAATTCAGCTTAGCTGCGCATGCTCATATGCCAGTTTAAAATTAAATACTCGAGCATGCGACGAGAGAAACTGCGCTGAAAACGTAACTACAAATTGTTTTTTTTTAAGGAATGCATTGCGTCGATTGTACACCCAAACCTCGTATTATATACAAGCAACAATTTGGAGTGGTTCATAAATGCAGGTGAGACAAATTCAACAAAAAGTGACATAAATACGGTGAAATACCACCATGGACTTTAGCATTGTAACCACTTCAGTCGCTATACAGATGTTGTATTGCGACTGATTATTCGGTAGTAATCATTGACATGCATCAGTCAGTCTAAATTTGGGTGATGCCATGGGCCAGGCTATAACGAGCCCAGGCACGGCTTAGAGCACACTGATTTGTTTGCTCTGTACACTCAAAATATGTTCTTACCGTTCACATTCTGTAAAACTCCCCTTTGTAGCTTGATACATCTAAATAGTGCATGTGAGATTATATTTTTCAGCTCAATTTTTTGTTGCTAAACACAGCTCGTGTGCAATGAATGTTTTCGATAGAAAATTCCTGTTTTCAGGTAGCACCACTTAGTAACTGCATGGCGCGCGGACTGTCGCAGGTGAGTTTGTTTGCATTTTTATTCGGTAGGCATTATAGTTTCATTCCTCATGTTTCAAAAACAAACAGCTTATTGTTTGTATAATAATATATCCGCGAGTCATTCGGTACTCGTGTACGAGCTTGTGATTTCAGTTATGATGGCTAGATCATCAATTTTAAGTAAGCTTAAATTTTAACATGGACATGTCATGTCATGATGAGTCATGATGATTGAAGATCATTCATTACTTGTAAATTTAGCTTAACAGTTGCTCAAGAAGTCTAGCCAAGAATTTGCTCACCGATAGCTTCACATTCTAGGCTAGAGACCATTGCATTCAAAATCTAGTTGGATTCGCTGAAGCATGACACCGTGTAAAGTAATGGAAGTTCAGAAGTAAACACAGCCATGACACATGTGACAGCCGATCACGACAGACGATTTCATCATAAATGTTGCTAAAATTACACTTCAGCAAAATTTTAGACTGCTCAAAAGATACAGTTGACTCATCGAAATAACTGTCATCCAAATTTCAACATTAGCAGAATAAATAACCTCCGGTGCAAAAAACAGCACCGTTGACTGTCCGACCGAAAATCCATAGCAAAGTTACAAAAAGTACTCTAGCACCGAATGCGTAACTATCTTGTGCAAATTCGAAGCTAGAGTTCTCGAGTAACTTAACAGCAATAAATCAAGTAAGTTTTCAAAGTGTATGATTCATAGAATAAACTTTTGCAAAACATCAAAGTGTTATTTTTCAATAATATATTGCTTCAGATACCGTCAACAGGGGTGAGATTGATCAAATTGGGCCTTTTTATGTTTGTAACTCTGGCACATATAATTTTTTGGTGGATTATATTAATTGTTTATAACAAATAGGGTCCCCACTTTATATCAATATATAATGTATGATGGTAGGAATTGCATTTGTATAATTTTTTTTAAATCAAAGAGTGATCAATCTCACCCCAATATATGGGGTGAGATTGATCGCTCATTGTTGACTGTATAAAGTATGTAGGGGGCCTATATGATCAATGTCACTACTGCTATGGGGTTAGATTGATCAAAATTTGGTGTTTAAAAAAATTCTGAAACATTTTCAAATCAAAATGTTTTAGGCTAATGAAAGTCAATGTTATGTTTAGCGTAACATTTTTTTCAAACCACAATGAGGCAACTTTTTCATTATTCATTATTCATTATTTTGCAGTGTTTCATTAATTACAAAATAGCAGCCACTTCATCAACACTTGTCGCACTATATACCCTCCAATATTCTATTAAAACAACTCTAATCAACAGTAGGCCTTTTTTGAAGGCATATGAACCAACAAATTTGTATTAAAAATATTTTTCACCATCCAGGTATTTATACCAGGTATTTATACCAGCTCTCTTACCAGTTAAAAGGCCATAAATTGTTAAATGACTGTCCACATTATTGGTCCCAAACCAGCCCTCCTTGGGGTAATGGCCAATTATAGTTCAATTTGATGACAGAATCTTGTTTTTAGTTCTTTTTTATGTTGGAATAGGTTGATTTATCATTGGCATTTGTGCTTGTGTCCCCACTGGAAACTAATTGTGTACAAAATACAAAATAATGAATTGTTTTGGGATTTTGGCATCACAAACGCGGCCAGAAAATCCAAACGCGGGCGGGTGACGCTAAACATAACATTGACTTTCATTAGCCTTATGTTGATATACCAAATCTGGTACGAAAATGTTCTTCCAGTTTTTTTTTGTGCTTGTTGTTAAGCCTATTGAACAGTGTTCCATATGGTATTCCATAAGTTCTCACCCAGGTGATTAATCCTCATGATCAATCTCACCCAGGTGATCAATCTCACCCCTGTTGACGGTAAAAATCGACCAACAATACAGAATACATCTTGCAGGGGCGGATTTAGAGGGGGGCGCATCCGGCGCGCGCCCCCTCTATTTTTTGCAGATCGCAGGCATGAGAATTTTCAGTTTAAAAACTGAATTCAGTTTTTTTTATAGTTAAAATTTCCGCAACTTTATTTAATTTCAGCCTGTTTTCGGTACTTTTTGCCCAATTTCACGCACATTTTCAGTTTTTTCAGTTATTTTTAGGAAGGTGCAGTCTCATGCCTGAGATCGGCGCCTGACTCTGTGTATTTTGGCAGAGGGGCGCCTGACTTTGTGTGGGTGCCGAGCCGCGGCGGCAGCGACGGTGGCTCGGCGGCCCCTCTATTGAAAATTCCTGGATCCGCCCCTGTCTTGTACCCTTAAACATAAGCACTCACCCAAAATGACTTAGTTAAGCACCCTGGGTGGTTAATGGAACAAATACGGTATTTGCAAAGACCTTTAGCACTGCCCCATTTGGCACAGTTTATGGCGTACCGTACATGTAAACATGAAGTTGCCAACCAATCGGGTAAAAGAGCTACGGTACCGTACCTTATTCGTTCCATTTACCACCCACACCAGGGTGCTTTTAGAAAGTCATTTTGGATGGGCACTTATTTTTCACATTCTTTACATGCATGCATGTAAAAAAATATTCATCAGTCATCAACAGTGTGCTATATGTTTCAGACCATCAAATTCAATCCAGATTTGCATGGACAATTAATATTCACAGTTTGCTTGTTATAAAGTCACTGGGTGGGCGCTTACAGGGGCATGGGCGGTTAAAATGGAACAAATGTGGGTGTCACATACAGCTGATGTAATGTGATGACGTAGTCGGAATATTCAGTCCCACAACAAAATATTCACTTACTGACATGATCAGTGTTCTGGGCCTGAACTGGTTTGCTTCTGAATGCTGATGGCAAACAGGGTTGCCAAAAAATTTCAACCCGAATCGCGGGTCAAATAATCGAAAAGTCACCCAAATTTTCTCTTTACCATTGGTTTCTATAAGCAGGAAATTGTCAAAAGTCGCAGGGGAAATCAAAGTTGCCCAATTGGGCTACTAAATGGCAGGTTTGGCAACCCTGATGGTAAATTAGACAAAAGAAGCACACATGGGTCACAGTCGCGGGAGCCAATGTTGAAATGTCACCCAATTTTTTTCTTAACCATTGGTTTCTATAGGACAGGAAATTGTCAAAAGTCGCAGGGGAAATCTTCAAAAGTTGACCAATTGGGCTACCAAATCGCAGGTTTGGCAACCCTGATGGTAAATTGGACAAAAGAAGCACACATTTACACATGGGATCACAGCTTTTTAATCCCCTATTGATGTGGCGTGAATATATTGCTCATCCTTCTGATACAAAAATGTACTTGAGTGTTTGGATAACCGGAACACTTTTGACAGGTCTTTTGTACCTCTTTGTTTGCAAACAGACAAGGATGACAAAATTGTCCTCCCCAAATAGGAAAGTAACATGGGCTGTACACCCACTAGTGATGATGATGTGATTCAATCAGGACCCGACTACCAGTGTGAAAAGTCTTCTTCATTGTGTAGCTTCTTCATACATGATGTACACCATCACATGTAGGCCTACATGTACTCCCTATTCCAGAAAAGTACAGCGATAATTTTTTAAATTAAAAATATCCTATTTTGCCAAATGAAATATACATGTAACTAAATTCCCAGTTCCAACTGGCAATAAAAGTCAAATTTAAATATTTGTGCAATTTGAGAAAAAATGAGCCCAAAACATGTATTAATGTTGCATGTTTTCTCACAATTGTAGTCAGAAAATTTTAAAGACTTGTCACAAGTCTAAAAATCTTGAGTATATGCTAAGAGTTAGCTCGAAATTATATTTTATGTTATTTTTGATAATTGGTTATGAAAAAGATTAGAAAATATGTTTTCCAAAAATTAGAATGCATATAACTTGTCTTTTGGCTTGATTGTCACAGCATTCGAAAAATACCCTAAAAATGCATGTTTTTGGCTCTTATTTCCAAAATTGACCAAAAATTAAAATTTGACTTTCATTTCCAGTTAAAAACGGGATAATAATTTTTTAATCCAAAAAAAATTAGTGCTGTATTTTTCAGGATTGGGGAATAGTTTCTTCATTGTCATGATTGTGTATGTAATGTACATACACTGTCAATCCTGTCATGTAAAGTTTACCCTGAAAGGTGTTTTGTGTTATTTTTATTTATTTTTTCACGGATTTGTGGTTGATTTAAAAGAACTTTGGAAAAAAATTACAATTTTGTATCCAAAAGGGGCAGATGTATCATCTGTGTTCACTGCATTCTATTCTCTAAAAATCATTGGTTTTGTACACATTTTTATAGAAATGTGTACAAAACCAATGCATTTTTAGATCTTGAATAGATTATGCAGTGAACACAGATGATACATCTTCCCCTTTTGGATACAAAATTGTGATTTTATTTGGTAAATTTGTTTCCAATTTAAAAAATAAAAAAATCAATCATGAATGATTGTACATGTAGCACTTGGCATTAGGTCCAGGGACTCTCTAAACCTGCAAAAAAAAAGCATTTCGGGTGGGAAATCATGTATGTATTTTTGTGTGTTTTGGAAAATTGAGGTGCGTATTTCGGCCTCCAAAATCGTGCATTCCTGGCAGTCCTACATTTACAGCACTTTATTATTCACGGGAGAAGCAGTGATGTAACAGGAGTAACTACCATAGCAATGAGTCAAAACTATTTTTGAATGTCGTTGTTGGTCAGGAAAAAGCTCCTTGTAGTGTTTGTGGCCCCTGAACATTTTTAAAACAAAACTGCCAACCAGTTGCATAGGAGGTTTTGCTTTAAACATGTTCATGAGCCAGTGACAAAGGAGGTTTTTCCTAACCAACGACGATGTATTGCCATTCAGTCGGAAGAATTATATAATTGTGGGAGCACGTGTGGCCGAGTGGATAAGGCACCCGACTCATAATCCATATAGGTTGTGAGTTCGAGCCCAGCTCGTGCCAACGTGTTGTGTCCTTGGGCAGGGCACTTTATCCTCATTGCCTACTGGGGGATGTGGTTGGGTTGGATTGGATGTTTGTATCTAGTTGTTTGTTTCAATGTTGCAATATTGGCGGTGATTATTAAGCTGCTGCCTGCAAATTGCATTTTGTCTGTTTAGGTGTGCGAGTCACCATTAGAGTTTGAAATAAAACCTTCCTTTTTTTATCTTTTTTTTTTATAATAAATATTATGAAAACCAATTGAACTTTGTGTGAGTGATAATATCAGTTTCTTCTGGGCGATTGATACTGTGTTTCTGAGAATGCTAGCAAAGAGCATTCTGCATTGCTGATAGACATAATCAGCTCATAAATATTCAAGAGCAATTGAATAGTTTTCGTTAATTCAAAACATCTTAATTCTTATCTAATTTTACAGATATTTTCAGTACTGAACCATGGACGAGGTAGCCAGATATTCGAACCACGGGGAAGAGATGATGAATAGTATCAATCAACTGCGAGAAGAAGCATCACTCAGCGATGTCACTGTCACGGTCGGCGGTAACGGTTTTGCACGCACAAAGTGGTTCTTTGTGCCGCGAGTGGTTATTTCAAAGCTATGTTCACGTCAGGATTTCAAGAAAGTGACAAATCTGAAGTGTCGGTCGACGGCTGCGGTGACTCAACAATTTTTGAAAGGATTTTAGAGTTCATCTACACAGGTCAGCTTCGTCTCACCGATGATCTACTGCCCGATATCATCCAAATGGCATCGTACTTCCAATTTACTCATGTGCTTACTGTGTGTGAACGTTTCCTTCAAAGACGATTTCGAGACAAGACAATAGACTTTGAAACCGTTGTACATGTGTCTGGGGCATATGGCCCCCTTGGGAATATTGCAGAGGACTATATAGCCACCAATTTTAAGGAGTTTGCAGAGCTTCCCAGCTTTAATGAAACCCCATTGGATCTGTTAGAGACTCTATTAGACCGAAATGACTTGACAGCATTGGCGCAACAAGTCACAGAGAATGATGTGAGTTGACATTGGGCCATTCCATTTAAAATCCACACTACCTCTGTGGAAGATTTAGCTCAAATCTTCCACAGAGGGAGTATGAGTTTTGAATACAATCGACAATTGGGTAACTTATACCTGTTCAATATATTTTCTAGTCCCGAGCAAAGGCATTTTTGGTTCCTACAGATTCAAACAGGTCTTTTTGGGTCGGGTTTTCGGGTACCCAACCGATATTTCACCCGGGTAAGAGAGCCAGCATTTTTTTTAAATAAAGGTTAGGTTATTTGTTTTTAGGGTTTGGAGTGTCTCTGGAAGTAAAGCTAAATGCTAGGATCATTCATGGTTAACCTGCAAAAAAATCCTACTCCAAACCCGAAATAATAGATAATCTAACCTTAAACTTCGGGTACCCGATTACCCGCCCGAAAAATTCTTAAAATATGGAAAAGTTGTGGAAGATTGTGGAATTCCAAACAAATTTGTGTAAAATTGTGTAAAATTCAACAATATGAAATTGGAATTTAAGTTTTAACCTAAAATTTGCTCGAGAACTCTAGCCAAGAATTTGATCACCGATAGCTTCACATTCTAGGCTAGAGACCTTTGCATTCAAAATCTAGTTGGATTCGCTGTAGCATGACACAGTGTAAAGCAATGGAAGGTCAGAAGTAAACACAGCCGATCACGACAGGCGATTGCATCAAAAATGTTGCTAAAATTACACTTCAGCAAAATTTTAGACTGTCCAAAATACGCAAATCTTGCTCAAAAGATACTAGTCGACTCATCGAAATAACTTTCATTCAAATTTCAACATTAACAGAATAAATAACCTCCGGTGTAAAAAATTGCACCGCTGTCCGACTGAAAAACCATAGTAAAGTACTCTAGCATCGAATGCGTAACTATCGTGTGCAAATTCGAAGCTAGAGTTCTCGAGCTACCTAAAACCAGCAAGCATTTCCATGAATTTTATGGAATGGCTATGAGCACAGAATATGATTCTACCAAGGCATGCAATTCCCATGTTTGCAAAAGGGTATAAACTAATTATGAGATTTCTGTTTATCAATTACTTCATTGTAGGTGTTCAAAGCAGTCATGAATTGGTTGAAACACGACTGGGAGAATAGGAAAGAGCACGCAGACTCGCTTCTCAGGAGAGTCAGACTAGGTGTGGTTCCTGACCTGGACTTTTCAGAGGCGTTCACAGATGAAATCATGACCGTACCAGAATGCAGAGAGTTGTTTGAAGAAATCGTCAAGGATCAGTTCAAGATGTACGACGGTTACGATGTGGCTAACAGCGAAATGTTTAGAGCCAGGGGTGTAAAGGTAAATTCAGAATTTGAAATCAATTGGGAAAACATATTCAGATGAATCACAATTAAAATAGTACATGGTAGTGATATAAAAGCACATAAAAAATATACGTGGGCTCAAAATAAATGGGGGAAAATGGCGAATTAAAGCTTAAAATAGCGACTGAAAGTTCAATTACGACGGGAGCAATTTTTTTGATACATATAGAAACCAGCCTCCAAAATGAAGTTTATTTTGGCTCAGAACAAATGGGGAACAGGGGTGATTAGCCCTGTAGCCCCTTAGGTGATGAGGCATTATTTCCTGTGTATTTTCTGAAATGTAAAATGAGCAACGCTCAGTTGCTTATCCAGGAGCACAATAGAGTATAATAGTATACAAATATTAACTGTCTATGAGTGTGATGGTCGAAATATAATCACAAGGTGAAAGATGGATTGTTCCATTCCACGAGCTGGAACGGCGAGTGGAATGGAACAATACATCTTTCACCGAGTGATTATATTTCGACCATTATACAAATTTAAGACAGTTAATATTTGTTTTATATCACTCATGATACATAAATTCTATTACCGTACTGAAGCGAGTATAGTCCCACCTTCGAGTAAAGTCCCACCCCCAAATTTTCGAAAAATTTCAGAAATTAAATTTTTTTTTTTTTTTTTGTAAGTTATTTATTTTTTCGGCTTTGGAGTGTCCCAGGACCTAGACCTAAATGCTAGGATCATTCATGGTTGACCTAAAAAAAAAAATTTAAAAAAATTTAAAGATGTTTTGTATTTTTAATATGAAAATTGATACTTGGTATTCATGTCATAATCTATTAATGATTTCAAAATGCATTCAATTCATATATCGATGGTCCGTAGGCCTTAGTATGGCCCAAATGCCAAGGGAAAAAGAGATATCATGTAATAACCAACCATTGGCACTACTGTATAGTGAAAGGGTGTAATGCCCATTGATAAAATACTGATGAGCAGATCCATAATTCATTTCTAAGTCTGAAGAAGACTTTCTAATCATATAAATTTATTTTGTTTTAAATTCTTTCTATTTGATTTCTTATTTAACTCACAGGTGTTAATGTTCTTTGCTAAGGTGCATGACAAGCAAATCCAGGCCAAGTACTTCAACAGTAGACATTTAACCTGGCAACCCATCAAAGGCATCTGCTATTGGCCCGGTCTCTTCACCAAGCCAGAATACAACAGCTCCAGGTACGACCAACCAGATCCGGGACCAAAGAATATCGACCAGGTGTTTTCCGATGGAAGTCGACTGTACATAAACATTGACATGAAGCCCGAGTTTAAGCACTTCTTTTCTTTCAATTCCTTCACGGCAAATTGGAACGTGAAACATTACATGGATGGGCAGCTGAAGGAATCGACATGGGTCAATCTCGGCAGTTGCGTCTACGCAGTGGGTGGACGTAAGAGCAAGATCCATCCGTGGTCGAACAAAGTGATCCGGTTCACCCCAGACCCTACGCCGGGATTCTGGGCGTCGCTACCACCTATGCCGATACCAGATGACTGCATTGAAATCAAGCAACCACCTGTTGCAGTGGGATTCCAAGGCAAGCTGCTGGTGTACACAACATTGAAGAAGGTCTCGGATGGCGCTTTGCGCAGGGTCATCTTTGTGTGTTTCCCCGGTAACAACACTCAGGACAGTCACTGGTCCTGTCATCCAATCAGAATCTTCCCAGGTAAAGGCGATCAAGAGGTTAGACTTGTCACAGATGGAAAGAAATGCTACAGGGTATGTTATACGCCTAACATGTACGAAGGGACGCCGCTTGTCAACGAGCTTATCTTCAATTTCAAGAAGACCCCATCGGTGGTGGAGATTGGGAAAGCTCACGACCAGAGACGGATACCGGAGAACGGTATCGGAGCCTTCTGCTTGGGACGCCAGATATATGTGAACCTGAATGGGTACATACACAAGCTAGGTGTCAGCGTGTCTAAGGATAAAGATGACGAGGAGGAACTGAAGAAGCTGTTAGATGCCCTAGAGGAAGGCACACATCCGTCTGGCGACAACGAGCCATATTTTGTGGAACATCACTTCACTAAATATGGCATCAAAGTAGGCCTACCGGTCAAGTAAATATCATCATCAAAGACATTCCCGCTGGTGCTATTCTCTTGTAGTAAAGTGAATTTTGTTATGTGTGTTCATAACAAAATGGGCTATTTCAGCCGAAATCCACACTAACCCTGTGGAAGATTTTAGAAATATGTTCCATAAGGGGAGTATGTTTTTCAAATGTAATTGGCCAGGGTTAATCATTTTGAAACTCATACTCCCCCTGTATTATGGCTTTACCTTTATCTTCCACAACTGGATGGAGTATTTCAAATGGAAGCTACCCAATTGTCTATTCTATTCAAAACTCTTACTCCCTCTGTGGAAGACTTTAGCTAAATCTTCCACGCGGTAGTGTGGATTTTAAATGGAATAGCTCAATGGTTATTCTGTCTGTGGGAGTGTTGTCATATTTGGCTATTCCATGGCTATTCCTGAACCTCCCTCTGACACTGGAGTGAAAGATTGCTGTTGTGATGAATGGGAAAGTTAACAGAATTTGAAACAACAGCCTTATATTTTTATGAAACTTGTGTAAAATATTGTCCAGTCTCATACAAATGTTAATTGTGTAAACCAAAAAGAATTAACAACAACTGTAATTTTCCTATCACCCCAATGCAAAGTTCCACTCGATCCATGGATTAGAGTAATACAGCCTGTATCAAAATGATTGGTACCCACAAGTTTCCAGTGATAATGGACAAGACTGCCTCATCAAAATGCATCTTAAGATCCACCAATTTTTGTTAGATTAATGCGATAAAAGTTTATAAACTATAAATTCTGACCATTCCAAGAGGATCCTATGTTGCATTTGGAAGAAGAGCTAAAACTACTGGGTACTACCAATCATTTTGATACAGACTGTAGATAGAGCAAAAGTCAGGGTGTCCGACTGACAGAATACTAGAGATTGACTCCACACATATCCCTGTGTGTAATTTAGATAGTATGGACTCTTCCTGTGTGTGACATACTGTGGGATGAAATGTGTAAACCAGAGAGGTTTGAGTAGGGGAGTCCTGGTTCTACCATGTCTGCATGTCAAGTATGGAAGGAAAATTGTGTACATGTACCTGTGAAATTATTTTGTTATCACTCATGCGCCTGGCTAGGGTAGACCATGGGTCTGCCATTTTTGTGTGTTACTTATGGATTATTTTGCCAGATGCACATAGTTCTTTGATCTTATATGTGCATGTGCATGTTTGGGGCCTTCACCAAAATTGTAGAAGGTGCATATTTTGGTCCCTATCGTGACAATCCAGTATGGCAGATTTCCCATAACAATACACACCTGATTATTACGGAGTCCATACTCGACTCTCTAGTTAAAACCTCTTTGGTATAAACACATTGTTTACTGGCCATAAAAAGGTTTGTTTCAGTAGAAAATGAAATTTTGTTTTTCAAATTACAATTTTCTTATGTGACATGCATAAATTCCTATTTTTATGGCGTTTTTGGCCAAGTTTTTCAAAATTGTTCCTTTGACAAGTCAAAAAAAACCTTGTGTTTTCAGAACATGAAAAAAAAACCCCCTGTATTTGTTAAAATTCAAATTTTAAGAGCTACACACATGGTCTCCTGGGACAAATTTGTTGCAAACATGATTTCCAGAAGTGCTACTGGTCAGTTATTTGTGGAAAAGCTACCACCTTTTCTTCTGATTCTGTAAGGAGCAGTATTGTTCAATATGTTGTATTAGGTTCATCTGGATTGTCATTTAACTCTCTGAGGGGATTTCAATACTATCAAATCCACCAATGGCTGCAACTTCAGGAAAGAAGAAGCAAGGGTGCCAGTCTGAACTGCAGCAAGTTAGTCACCAAAAACTGGATTTGATAGTATGAATTCCCATCAAACAATATTGTTCAATTGTTCAATGGCCCAGATGTGTCACACATCAAAAATTCAAAGTTGTTGTTCTGAAAGTCAGTTTAAACTTTTAGAAAATCGAACAATATTATCATCAGAATATTATCATGTTTTTGCATGTTACATGTGTACAAGTTCATCCGGAGATTTTAAAATTGAGACATTTTGCAATTGAGTTTTACATGAATTATTAGGGTTTCTGTTTTATCCCTTTTATAAAAGAACTGTTGTTAACAGCTGTGCCATTCTTTTATCAATTTCTTCTGTAAATAACTATTAAGCAAAGAAGATATCTTACCCTTCCCAGAATCCTTTGCAACATACATCACCCTCCCATTCTTTGTACAGGTTCCCTTTGTATTCATTTTGAGAATATACTGGCTAAACATTATTTTGCCAGATATGGTAGGGACCTGTTCATTGAGGTATATTTCGTCACTATCCACCCATGTTGCACTAAGTAGCAAATCAGTACAGAAAATTGAAATAGGAGAAATGCATTATGGGAAGTTTAAGATATCTTCTCTGATATTACTACATTGTAAGTATGTTCTCAGGGATACAAACTATACTTTGAATCTTTGTATTGTCAGTCAGTGACAGAAGGTTGTATATCCACTAGCATGCATTCACTCGGTCGGACATCCGGGAACATTGTCCCCTTCGTCCCCTTTGCACAAGCGCGCGCATAGCAACCAGCTTGAGAAAGGGGAACTGCACATGCATGCACTAGTTTTACAAGGCTATTTCCCCTTTGTGACGTCAGCCCGATCAAGAGAATGGCTATACATTGGTTCCTCTCAATTTTGACGTAGGTGTGTATTTCGCTGACCGCTGTATGTAAAGTTCAAGCATGAGAATTTTCAGGCTTTTGCCTGACTTCAGGCAGTTTTTTTGTCCAAATTTACACATTTATATTTTTTCAGCCTGTTTTGGGCCTTTTAAGGCCGAATTCACACGGGTTTTTCAGGCAGTTTTCAAAAAAGCCATTCCATTGCCTGAAAGTTAATTGCACGGGCGCCGCGGGTCTGTCAGCACGCTTGCAGTGCAACGGCGAAAATGCACTGATGTCACTACCAAACTTGAGGTGAACCAAAGAATATCAGACAGAGGATGATTCAAGTACTACCCAACAGTCAACACCCACTGGTTAATTAGGCATGAGAAACAAATTTGTTATCTTTGGATCGATCGTCGATGCTTGTTATTAATGAACCAGCAACTAATTAGTGAGAATTAATGCAAAATTTATATTGATCATTGTCAATACAGGCAAAGATTCATATATTATCACAATTAACAATAGTAATTGATTTCATAAATAAATAGGATCGACCAAGCATTGATTGGCGATCAAACTAATTTGTTTCTATTGCCTTCGTAAATAAACTGTAATGCAGTTACCAGATTCCTATTGCTACTGTCAGGGGGTTGACAGTGATTCGCCGATTCTCCAAATTTGGCCAAATTTGCACGCCACGGTTTGCTGTACAGAAGTTGCCACGAATCACAAAATTTGACACACGTATGGAGGCCGCCATGGGGTGCTAACGGGTGCTAACACTACCATGGCTACGCGTACAGTACGCGTTCCAAACTGTCAACCATCGGGGGACAATCACCTCGAGCTTGACAACGATGATCTAAATGGACTATCGTCCAAGAAATTAAGATTAATTTTCATGATTGAAACAGTATTTTTCTTTTATAAATATTGGCCTGGATATTGGTCGATTTGATGTATTATTAAATTAAGTCCATGGATGCGCTAAAAATATTATTAAAAGTATTAAAAACAGCTGTCCAACATTTGAAAAAAATGCACTGTAGCAGGCTTGATAAAGTCTAACCATGGAGGTATATAAATAAATGGAGAATGATCGCCAGAATTCTAATCTCTTAAGTGGAGATTATCCGATTACCTCTATTCAATGAGTCACCAAACTTGAATGACTAGCCACTTCAGCCAAGCTATTGATCTCCACGATGGTTATGAGACTCTACCATGGTTCATTGATCGTCACTCCCAAAATTTCCTCATAGGAATTGACCCTACATTGACCGTGCATCGGAAGGCTTGTAAAAGAGACTGTATAATGACGTCAGCTAGTCAATTAGCTGTTCAAAGTCGCCAGTTTTGATAGCTTATAGTTTCAATGTATGATTGTGCGAAAACCCGATGAAATTTGGATGTTCTGTTCTCAAGTTATGAAACTGTTTTCAACACTAGTTGTGCCGTAACTTGACAAATATACTTAGTTTTCATGTTCATATATTAAGCTTTTAAGGGGGTCTGAGGGAGTTCAAATATAGTGCAAATGAAAGCAAAACGTTTTTACCTTCCGATTGTGAAAAAAATTATGTTGGGCCAATTTGGGCCAATTGAGTTAAGAGCGAGTAAAATTTACCGGAAGTACTTGAATTCAGCTAAAATCTTTTCATCATCATTAAACTTCTCATTTTATAATAAATAATTATCAGTATTTAGGCCTAAATGATTATTAATATTATTAGGGGACATCATTTTCTTTGGAGGGGGGTTCCAAATAGGCCTATACCGGGGGTCATAACTTTTGGAAAGAAAAATAGGGGTCATAGCCTAATTTAATTTTTCAAGAATCATGACCAAAATGTAGGGGGTCACAATATAACAGGTATAGGCCTACAGATAGGGTGTTTATTTTATTCAAAAGACTGATTTCAATGCAATTTTTTGGCGAAAATGACATTTTGATATTAAATTTTCTGAAACATGAGCACTTTCCAATAAACATTATAAGTAACTGCATTTAGCACCCCATTGAAATAAATGACCAGTGAAACAGACTT
This sequence comes from Amphiura filiformis, assembly GCF_039555335.1. Classification (NCBI taxonomy): domain Eukaryota; kingdom Metazoa; phylum Echinodermata; class Ophiuroidea; order Amphilepidida; family Amphiuridae; genus Amphiura; species Amphiura filiformis. The sequence continues at coordinate 45,040,772 of NC_092636.1, read as the reverse complement.
AACAATGTAATCAGCTTAGCATAATCAATATCCCCTGAAATTGCCTATTCAACAATAATTGGTCATAACCAACGTAGTACAAAAGATGCTTGGCTAGATCATTCTCCATTTATTTATATACCTCCATGGTCTAACCGTGGATGCAGCAAGCCACGATTTTACTGGTAATTTTCATTACTTAAACGCGGAGCATGGACGCGATGCAGCCGGTAGAAAGCGCGGTAGTGTTCCAGGCCTACGCAATGGCAAGTTAATGGCGGCTTCCATAGTTTTATTACTTTTTATATAGAGTGACACTTCCCAATCTTATTTATTCCCTGCTACTGTCCCCAGAGGTACACTACTGCCCAGCTAAGTACTTCATTGGTACCTGTGTGTCTAGAGTACACACATTGGAATTACACTTACAGTACACACACTAGTACTGGATTGGTACTCTATGGCTACAAGGTAGCTGGGCAGCAGTGTACCTAAATTTTGGGTCCATGTGTCTAGAGTACACACATCGGGATCATATGTACAGTATACAGACTGAAACTGGATTGGTACTCTATAGCTACAAGGTAGCTGGGCAGCAGTGTACCTAAATTTTGGGTCCATGTGTCTAGAGTACACACATCGGGATCATATGTACAGTATACAGACTGGTACTGGATTGGTACTCGAGTAGCCACAAAGTAGCTGGGCAGCAGTGTACCTTTGGGGTCTGAGGTACATGTTTCTAGAGTACACACATCAGAATCGCTCATACAGATACACACTGGTACTGGATGGGTACTGCACTGGTACTCTATGGCTATAAAGTACCTGGGCAGCAGTGTACCTCTGGGGTCAGCAGCAATAGGAATCTGGTTGTGTATGTATGTGAGCAAGCCATCCATGGTCAATCAGACACTGCACAGGATTGGCTGGTTACATTTTGAATTTTTGGTTGAATTTTTGCTGACTAAAGTTAAAACATTCACTGTTTACAAAATCAGTTTTGGAGTAGTGTTTCTTAAGGTGCTTCACAATGCAAATCTTAAGGCCATTGGCTCATTAGCAAAACATTATTGTTTAAGATGTCAAGTGAAACTGACCTTGGACTTCATCTTGAGCTCGATGGTACAAAGTGTAGTTCCTTGTACAGTGCTCATTCCAGGCCTCTGAAAATTACTACAGTCTGTCCACTTAGAAGTACAAGTAAATAGACCTCGGAAACTGGAGGTATGAGAATAATTATTTCAATGTAATGCTTCTTTGGCCCGCCAACTGCTGCGTGATTTGTACTTGCCGAGCGCACCACGCTCTTTACGCGTCGCGATCGCGTGTGACGCAAAGCATCGACCCCCGATGCCACAAATTTGGTTTGTACTTCTATGTGGACAGAATATATCAGATGCCAAATAACAGAGAATGTAAGTGCCTTTATTTTAGATGTATGTCGAGCTTTTTAAAATTTGAAACTTACAAAATGTATTGATGAGTTTTTAGTGTACTTTATTAATGTATACAGATTTTGTCATCAATCTTTAACATTGTCACTTTTTGTAACAAATTGGGTTCTTCCAGTTGAAATCCATACACTATGGCCCGCAATGACCTCACCCCAATGGCATAGTCCAATAACCTCAATTAAACAATCATAGTGCAAAATTTGACCTTAAGTTGCAGAGTATGAGTTTTTGTACCCAAATTGTTAAAAGGTCATTCAATGAATGTGCAAATGTATTGGGGTTAAAGAACTGTGCACTGATAGATGAGCATGTTGTGGATCCTAGTGATACACCCCTATGAAAGACATGACCTTCATCTTCCTCACAGTGAATTTCAAATGGTGTCACAGAATGGGTGAATTAAGGTCATGCCTTCCATAGGGGGTGTATGGATTTCAACAGGAATAGCATATTATTTTATAGTTCACAAATGGTTTTTTTATAATTATTTTTTATATTATCTCTTAATTCCTACTTGTTTTATCATAATGCTAGTATTATCTTTATGTTGTAATAAATTATATGTAGGGTCTGTAGTATAGATTTTAACACATTTTGTATGTATTATTTTGTGGCAGGTAAAAGAACTACCTGTAATCAATATTGTATGCAGGATACATCAAAACCATTTGGTGTACACACTTTTCTATATATTTGAAGTTATAACTTGGGTAAACAAGCAAACAAACTTGTAAAATTAGGTTTTATTGTCATCAGTAAAATCAACAAAATTAGAAACATTGTAATTAGGAGTTATATTTGGGTAAGAGGTGCCGCTGAGAATTTGAAAGTGGACCCATCGCTATAACAATTTTCTAAGAAATTTGGACCATACTCGATCAAAAGTTCAAAATTTTCAGCCAAATCAACACAAATTGGCAAAGTTGTTACAACTTTTCCCCAAATTTATTCCACATTTTGAACAAATTTCTGCTACAATGAGACAAACTTGGACAATTTTACAAAAAAAATTGAGAAAATGTTGAAAAAGTACTCATCATATGGCATAGAAAAAGAAGTCATTGATATACCAAATGCAACCCATGTTTTTTACAATGTACATTCCTGGGGCAAGAAGCATATGTGACCTGCTACCACGAAATGAGCATAAGTAGCAAGTTGGTAGTCAGGGATGTAATGTAAATCTTCCGAAAATTATCGGAATTCCGGAAATTTGGCCAATTTTTTTTTTGCATTTCCGGAATTGGGTGATGATAATTTGTCATAAAAAGAGCCAAAAAAACTTTTTTAGAAGGAGGGTGATACCTTGCAGCATGTGCCCTGGACAAACCCCCCTAAATGTTCGATATCGCACACAAGCCCTTGGCCACCTGTCCAAGGACCAGATGGATTTTCAGGAAATGGATATGTTACTTATATACATCCCTGGGTAGTTTAGAGACATCCTGCCTGCTGCTGCATTGGAGTTCTTTGTTTTACACGCACCTGCTCAAACCAATATTATGTCTGTATGTCCGTTGTGAATGGGGGCACAATGGGCCATTCACAAAGGTGTGTGGCAAACAAAGAACATCAACTCAGCCAGCCAGGATGGCTCGAAACTACCAACTTGCGTCTTTACGTTCATTTTGTGGTAGCAGGTCACATATGATTTTGTAGTAGTATTTATGTTTATTTACAATTCACAAAGTATGAGAAATTGGAAGTGTTGGGTGACAACCAGATGTACCACAGAGAATGCAATTTAAGGACACAGATAGCAACATTTGCACAGTATTTTTTGTGGGACTTGAGAGCACATCAGACATACCAAATCTTTTGAAATTTGCGATACAATGTATATGTCCCACAAAAAATACTGTGCAAACATTGCTATCTGATCCCTTAAGTGTGGAAATAAATTAAATGATTTAATATTCTTAATGGGTGTGGTTAAGCCAAACTTGGGTCAAACTTGTAAGCGCTGAATTTCATTGGTTTCTGTATGTCATATATGACACAGCAGTGGCTGTATCACAGCAGTGGCTGTATCATCACGGAACAATCGGAACATGCTTGTTGAAGCATAAATATAGCATGTTGTAGAGTGTTATATATGTGAACAAGATCGCAGTATGCGTAACTAATACGGTAAACAAGTTTGGTTTATTTTATAAGGGGAAGTTTTCATGAAGGTTGTTCAACAATTGTGACAACAAAACTGTTGACGACACATTGGTCATCGAGCGAGGCTTTGCCTCCTCCATGGGCTCGATAATCACCATCACATGCATATAAAGGGGGCTGGCATTTTCTTCGGAAGCAGGGATCCCAAATTTACAAAAAGTTGGTGTCAATCAAATTGTGACCCCCCTATTTCAGCAACAAAAAAAACAACCCACCTACGATATACCTTACCCCCTAAACAGGCTAAAATTGTATTGAAATAATTCTTTTTGAATAAAATAAACACACTATCTGTGGTCATCTTGTGACTCCCTACATTTTGGTTATCAAAAATTTTATGACCGCCCTTTTTTCTTTCCAAAAATTTATATTTGGGACCCACCCCCTAAAACAATTGTGAAATTTATTTTAGAATTCTGTAAGAAATCTACTCAGAAATGCACTGTTGGCAATGTATACTATATATAATAATGGTATAAAAAATACAATTTTGAAATTGAAAAATTTTTAAAATGTTTTGAAACAAGTGTAAACATTTTGAAATGTATAGCATTTTTAATAAACTTTTTGTAAACATATAATATATGTGTTTTTGTGTATTGTTTTGTTACTGGAAGTGTTTGATTGGCATTTGTGGTGTGATCAAGCAAAATCAGTCTGACGTTGGAAATATTCAATTTTCAGTTTCCTATAGGATTGTAAACAGCATTTGCATAGCTACATTTTGCAAAAAATCCCTTTGAATTTTATCAACCAGTTCAAAAGATGCGAGCAGTTTCCAAAACAATTGGCTCTATCTCGAAATCAATATTTCCGACCTCTTACTGATTTTACTTATTTTTTAAAAATTACCCAGGGACTGGGTTAGCAGGTTTTCCTGCTGAAATACCAAAATATACAGGGAAATGAACTACTGATTCCAAACAAATACCAAAAACATGTTTTCATACATACGCGCTATATAACAGCATGTATGATTGGTTGATAGGCGGTTATATATAAGTCTAAGCTCAGTCTATGCACTCTTAATTTTCCCAAGCACATTTTCTTTTCTATTTAATAATTAATTGAATAATTATTAAAAATTAATAAACAAGGGAAGAGGCTTACGCATCATACACGGAACATTCAAACATTACAAGCTAGCGCACGAGATCAAATTAATGATGCTTAATCGTTATTCTTAATATATCAACAATATACAGGGGAAAGAAGAATTACGCATTGCACACCTAGTATCGTGCTAGTGTGTGATGCATAATTCTTTCCCATGTATAAAAATTAACATGAAATAGAATATATTAGTTTATGCCAAAGATATTTTGACATTGGACGCTTAAGTATAAAAAAATAAATAAAAATTGTGTATAAATCCCTTAAAAGTGGAGGGTAAGTCATTAAAATTGTCATTGGGTATTTCTGCAATGAAAAAATTGGGCAAAAAAAACAAGGAAACAGCATTTTTGACAAAGTTGAAGCCATAGCTAATTATGTCAGGCGGATTTATCCGCCTGATATACTGTGAAGCTCCTAAATCTTCTTCTTTCTTTCTTTCTTTCTTTCTTTCTTTCTTCTTTAGTAGAACCAAAAATTGCTACTAGTGTCAGACGCTTGGACCAATGTTGACCAAACTTGGCCACAAGAAGCACTGACCCAAGCTTAATATAACTTCTACACAGATAGGGGTCAAAGGTCATGTAAGGGTTATTAGGGGTCATTTTGTGAAAATCTTAAAAATGCTACTGCTCCTTTAAATGACATGCTACGACCACCAAACATGGTCAGCAAGAACCGCTGGCCCAAGCTTCAAATAAGTTGTACCACAGATTGGGGTCAAAGTTCATGTAAGGCTTAATAGGGTCATTTTGTGAAAATATTTGCGTGAAATGTAATGAAGCAGCTATCATTAGAGGCAGCAACCTTGTGCAGGGAAACAGCTATTTGATAACAAGAGATAAGCATATAGTTTCGTTGCATGCTTGGGCATGTCTACTGGTGTGGTTTTAAGTTTCCAGGAAAATTAACAGTAACTATTGTGCTGCTATTTTGATAATAAGAGGTAAGAGTTGTTAGGTTTGGAAATTATGCTATCCCATGATGCATTTATGAAAATACACACTAAAGGTTTGGAAATGATGCTATCCCATGATGCATTTATGAAAATACACACTAAAGGTATGTGATAAATGCTATATAGTTGCTTGTGCGGTGGGGATGGTGGTCAAATTATATTCCTTCCCATGATGCATTTATGAAAATCAATACATACACACTAAGGCTATATGGTAAATGCTATATAGCAATAATGGTGAATACCAGTACTCGGGTTTGTGGTGGGGGGGGGGGGAATTTTGAAATTTGTCCGATTGGGCTAAAACTTATCTATATAATAATACTGGTAGTCTGTGACTCTGTGCCTCTGTCTGTGACTCTGTCTGTCTGTCCGCCTATTTTCTCAGAGACTAGGGGTCGCACGTTCCTCAAACTTGGTGGGTGGGTGCAGCTTGACCCCAGACAGAACAAGTTTGTATTGGTTAGTGGGTCAAGGTCACCTGAGGTCATCCAGGGGTCAAATTAGTAACCGCTGTTTTTCTCAGAGACGGGGGGTCGCACATTCCTCAAACTTGGCGGGTGAGTGCGTCTTGACCCGGGACAGAACAAGTTTGTATTGGTTAGTGGGTCAAGGTCACCAGAGGTCATCTAGGGGTCAAATTAGTAAAAACTGTCATATGGGCATACAACTTCGTGGGTAGGTGCATCTTGACCTAAGACGGAACAAGTTTGTATTGGTTAGTGGGTCAAGGTCACCCAGGGGTCATCTGAGGTCAAATTAGTAACAACTGTTTTCCGCCTATTTTCTCGGAGACTAGGGGTCGCACGTTCCTCAAACTTGGTGGGTGGGTGCATCTGGACCTCAGACAGAACAAGTTTGTTTCGGTAAGTGGGCCAAGATCACCCGAGGTCATCCAGGGGTCATCTGAGGTCAAATTAGTAAAAAACTGTCGTATGGGCTTGAAACTTGGTGGGTACAGTCAACTTTTAGAGTCAAATGTTTGGATGGTCATTTTGGGGTCATCCGGGGTCACCCAGGGGTCATCTGAGGTCAAAATAGTAAAAAATGTCGTATGGGCATGAAACTTGGTGGGTACAGTCAACTTTTAGAGTCAAATTTTTTTGACGGGTCATTTTGGGGTCATCCAAGGTCGAATTTCTAAAAAATTGTCGTATGGGCATGAAACGTGGTGGGTACAGTCAACATTTAGAGCCAAATTTTGGAAGGTCATTTCGAGGTCACAAGGGGTCATCTGAGGTCAAATGAGTAAAAACTGTCCTATGGGCATAAAACTTGGTGGGTACAGTCACCATCAGCCAGGTAATCGCGACAGCCGAGAACCGCCAAATACGGGTAACCGCCTAGTATATAATAATCATAAGGGGATCATGAAACATCAGCTATGGTCATCCAAGGTCAAATGTTACAGCTGCTCCGATGGGGCAGTAACTCTGGGGAAATGATCCCTGACACTTGGGGAGTATGTAACAGCAAAGGTCATGTGAGGTCAAAGGTCAGGTCAAATTTTAAGTTGCTCCGATAGTGCTGTAACTTCGGGAAAATGATCCCTGACAATTGGGGAGTATGAAACCACAAAGGTCATGCGAGGTCAAAGGTCAGGTCAAATTTAAAGTTGCTCCGATCGGGCTGTAACTTGGAAAAAATGATCCCTGGCAATTGGGGAGTATGAAACCGCAAAGGTCAGGTGAGGTCAAAGGTCAGGTCAAATTTAAAGTTGCTCTGATAGGGCTGTAACTTCGAGAAAATGATCCCTGACAATTGGGGAGTATGAAACCACAAAGGTCATGCGAGGTCAAAGGTCAGGTCGAATTTTAAGTTGCTCCAATCAGGCTGTAACTTGGAAAAAATGATCCCTGACAATTGGGGAGTATAAAACCGCAAAGGTCGTGTGAGGTCAAAGGTCAGGTCAAATTTTAAGTTGCTTCGATTGGGCTGTAACTCGGGGTAAATGATCCCTGACACTTGAGGAGTGTAAAACCGCAAAGGTCAACTGAGGTCAAAGGTCAGGTCAAATTTAAAGTTGCTCCGATTGGCCTGTAACTCAGGGAAACCAATTTCTGACACTTCGTGAGTATAAAACTAAAAAGGTCATGCAAGGTCAAAGGTCAGGTCAAATTTAAAGTTGCTCCGATTGGGCTGTAACTTAAGGAAAATGATACCCGACACTTGGGGAGTATGAAACCATAAAGGTCATCTGAGGTCAAAGGTCAGGTCAAAATAAATATTGCTCCGATCAGGCTGTAACAACTTGCGGAAATGATCCCTGACACTTGGGGAGTATAAAACCGTAACCCAGTGGGCACAAGTTGACATGTCAACGTTGAATCAACGTTGAATCAACGTTGAAATGCAAATCAACCTGATTTCAACGTGATTTCAACCTGAAGTTGAAATCAGGTTGATATTTCAACGTTGATTCAACGTTGAAATCTGGTTGAAATTTAAATCAACTTGATTTCAACCTTATTTCAACCTAACATTGAGTAAGGTTGAAATAAGGTTGATATTTCAACGTTGAATCAACGTTGAAATTAGGTTGAAATAAGGTTGATATTTCAATGTTGATTCAACGTTGAATCAACGTTGAATCAACGTTGAAATATCAATTTCAACGTTGATTCAACGTTGAATCAACGTTGAATCAACGTTGAAATATCAAACCTATTTTAACATCACTTCAACCTCATCTTCCGGGCTCTTATTTGCACCAGAGCTAAATAGTTGACTAAATACTCAGAAGACAAATTCTAAACATAGCATGTGTAGCAAGTAGGCCTAAATGGTTAATGAAAAATATTAATGTGCATGCACGATGTGCACCATCCGCAAGACTGGGACAAACAGTGTCGGAAACCATCTTGTAGGCCTATTCTTTTGCACCAATAGAGCTAAATACAAATGTAGTTAACTGAATACCTCAAACAAGACATTATAACATGTGTAGGCCTATAATAGCAGTTATATGGTTAATGAAAAATATTAATGTGCATGCACGTTAAGTAAAATTTAGGCTATTAAATATAGGCCTACAATATATGGCTTCCGACATAATATTCTCAACACTTTCGGATCGTGCATCCACATTAATATTTTGTATAAACCATCAGCCTGCTACACATGCTAGTGGGTGGTGGGGGGGGGGGTCCATACAATCCCCCCTTCCCATGTTGACGCCTGTATGTCAGTACATATGTTTCTGACCAAATTAACCTCATATATTTGGCTACCGGCCATTCCCCAAAAGGACCAAATTTTGCCCGCTTCGTGCGAGTTTATTCCATCTTTGCACCATATTTATCATATCACTTTAGCTTTAATTTTTTTTAATTTTTCGCGCGCATTTGTACCATATACTTATATTCTGATGTTCTTTTTCATATCATTAGGGGGCCTATGGCCTATTTTCAACCAATAATATAGATTGCTCAAATTTTGGTACCATTTCTGCATATCCACCTTTTCGTAATTCAAGGTTATTGACCACTTCGCTGCCGTTTTGCAAATTGAGATGAGAGTAGGCCCTTTTTTCTCTTTAAAGCAAAAATGATGCACCAATTGGCTTCAATTGGACCTTCATTTTGCACAATTTTCCAACTTCTGACGGGGGAACAGTCCCCTCAGACATCCCCCCTGCGTATTATGCCTAATCGATATGCAACTGGCCATATTCGCTTCTGCTTTCGTGCATTTGCCAATGTTTAACACAATATAGGCCTATAGGGAAAAATGAGGGAAAACTTGTCCATGAACCCAGCAAACACAAAACGTTTTCGACATCATTCGCAAAAGGTTATAAAAGGTTGTCAGAAAACGTTTAAATGTAAAGGGTATATTAAGAGTATAAAACGTTTTCATAACCTTAAAAAACATTTTTTGATAATCTACTGCTCAGCAAACAAAAATGTTTTACAGAAAACGTTTAAATGTCGGGTTATATAAAGGGTATACAAACATTTTAATAACATTCCAAAAACATTCTTGAAAACTTGATACAATACATTTTAAACAAAATATTATTTTCGGGTTGAAAAAATATTTTGCGAAAAATGTTTGCCCAAAATATTTTCAATAACGTTTTATAAACGTTTTCATGACCTTTATATAACCCGACATTTAAATGTTATTAAAAGGTTTGGAAAAAACATTTTAAGAACATTTCTGTGTTTGCTGGGTTCAAATATTTTAACATAATGTTATTTAAGTATTGACACAATATTTGGCAAAAATGTTTGCAAAAATAGTTTACAATAACATTTTTGAAAACATTTAAAAATATTGTTGTAGTGTGTTTTCATACAAAACGTTTTGAAACGTTATCATGACCTTTATATAACCCGACATTTTAATATTATTAAAACGTTTTTACCTAAACCAAAAGCCAAAATATAACTTATTTAAAACGTTTTTAAAACGTTTTTGTGTTTGCTGGGAAAGGCTTCATGGACCGCGCTCATTTCACAAATTCGGCTTTTTCAAACTCCAATTATACAAACTGATAGTGCCAAAATGGTCCACCAAATCGCTTCAATTAGGTCTTCATGCACTGCAAAAACAAGTGTTTATATTTAAACACCATATTGTGTTTATCAGAGCAACACTTAATAAACACATAATTCATGTTAATGGTCTAACACTAATGTTCATAAATTAACACTTGGTGTTATATTACAAACACTAATGTTTGTAATATAACACCAAGTGTTAATTTATGAACATTAGTGTTAGAACCATTAACATTAGGTTAGACCATTAACATGAATTATGTGTTTATTAAGTGTTGCTCTGATAAACACAATATGGTGTTTAAATATAAACACTTGTTTTTGCAGTGTGCAAAAGGTATACTGCGGGGGCACATCCCCTCAGACACCCCTTGCGTCGTGCATGCAAGCGTCAAAAATTGCCCCCCCCCGCTCTAGATCCGCCACTGCTATCACATCGCTTAGGGAACAAACCAAAAGATCGATGACGTCCTATAAACGAAACTAGTTTCGTTTAGGGGAGGGGGTCAAATGCTCGATTACGTTTGTACAAAAACATCGGTCCGAAGAATATGTCATTATTATTATGATGTTAAAATTTTCAACATTTCATTATTACGTTTCTGGCAGGGAGGGAGGGGGTCGGCTGAGAAACGAAACTAGTTACGTTTATAGAACGTCATCGATCTTTTGGTTTGTTCCCTTAGTTTTCCACTTCTTCCTTTCATCTTTTTCTTCTGCCAATTTCTTCTTCTGTTACAACATGTACAATGAACATTTCTGTTATATAACCCTGTACACGTGACCCGTCCATGTACATTTTTGTGTTTTGTCCTTTCTTTTTCATTTTTGGTGAGAATTTTCCTCCTGAATGATTTTGAGGTAATGGTGGTCTTTTGGAGGTGCAAACGATCAAAACAAATGTTCTTTCTTGCCTTTCTGGTTGGAAAGTCACCTAGACCAAAATTAGTTTGGGTGTCGTTTAGAACTGATATCAGTCAGCGCTAAATTCAGAGGCTTTCGGAGCTGTGCGCGGTCTTTCCAGGGAAGCATACGCGACGGGTCATTTATTTCAGCGGCGGCACTACGTCAGGCTGAGGGTGAGGAGAATTTCCCCACCCATTTTTTTTTTTCTTCCCCCCGCTCTTTTAGGCAAAAATCCCAACCTCTTACAAAAAATCCCCTTTGTGGCAATTTTGTGCAAAAGTTGTTGCTTTTTGCCCCTCCCCTGAAATTCACGACCCCCCAAAAAAAAAATCCTGGCGCCGCTTAGTGAAGATTAAACCGAAATATGCAGTACTAAACCATTATAATAATCAAGGGCATGGTGAAAGGGAAATTTGGCACAGAATATAAAATTGCAGAAAGCAAGGGAAAACTGGGTAATTATTTTAAGAAATTTTCCTTTGATCTTGGTTTTTAATGGGATGTAATTTGCATTGGTGGGCCATGTTTTTGTACTGTGACCATGTTAATTGTACTGATATATATGGGAAAGTTATTTGTGGTTTGTTTTGTCACTTGTCCTACATGTATAGGCCTATATGTGTTTGGGGGATGGGTGGGTGGGCGTGTTGAGGGGGTTTTTGGGTGGGTTTTTTGTAGAAAATCCCTGATCTGTTTTTAATTGATTCACTTGTAACCAACATTATTTGTTTTATCTTAGTATACTATGGTGCTTATTCTGCCCACCCATGGTGGGGGGACCCAACGGTAGCCTTTGTGTTCACAATGAATTTGTTTTTGCATCAGGCCCCTAACAAGTGTTTGTGAACGGTTCCTTAAAGGGGCATTTCGTGATCCACAGCCTCATCCCCCCACTTTTCCCAAAAAAAGTTGAGATTTTTACAGATTACCCTAGGTCGATCTGTAAAACGGGGACCTAAAACAGGGACCCCAAAGTTTTGTATGTTGGACAAAAATATATGAAGTCCTTACTACTTTCATAAATCAAAATTGATCTAATCATGACGCAGATCTAATTCAAAGTGGTGTAATATGTGGTGAGGTCACGGGCCTTGTGTGAATTAATTGTGGGTGTGGCCACGTGGATGTGTGGTGCGCCAGGGTCTTCCGATCCCCAACTCACATTAGTAATATTAGTATATCCATGGTGAATATATTAGCGACATTTGGAGACTCATCAGTCCTAAAATAGAGAGAAAAAATAGGGGTCCCCGTTTTACAGACTACCCTGGGTCAATCTGTAAAACGGGGACCCCAAAAACGGGGACCCCCTAGAAATTTGTCAGAAGCTTTATGGGGTGATTTATGGGGTGGTTTTACAGATTACCCTAGGTCAATCTGTAAAACGGGGACCCTAAAAACAGGGACCCCAAAATTTTGTATATTGGACAATTATATAAGAAGTGCTTACTACTTTCATAAATTACATTTGTAATATTACTATTAGTATATCCATGGTGAATATTTTGTCGAGATTTGGAGACTCATCAGTCCTAAAATAGAGAGAAATAGGGGTCCCCGTTTTTGGGGTCCCTGTTTTACAGATTACCCTGGGTCAATCTGTAAAACGGGGACCCCAAAGTTAAAAAACGGGGACCCCTAGAAATTTGTCAGTAACTTTATGGGGTGATTTTAAGGGGTCCCCTGTTTTCAGGGTCCCCGTTTTTGGGGTCCCTGTTTTCGGGGTCCCCGTTTTATATACTCCCTCAGTTAAGCCCAACAAACATGACCCTTCTTGGTTTTCTTCATAACATTTCAAAGGACTCGAAGGTTACCAAATAATGTTAAAATGTATACTCTAGACGCTAGGAAACTAAGGAAAGATTATGAAACGTTTTCTTATTTTTTTTTCTTAATTATTATAATGTAATTATTTATTAAATAATTTGATTAACTAAGTAATTGCTTAGTTCAATAATTATTTATTATTTATTTAATTATTATTTAATTGTTTATTTATTTATTTAAATTATTCATTTAAATTATATATTTTAAAAATGATTATAATGTAATTATTTATTAAATAATTTGATTAACTAAGTAATTGCTTAATTTAATAATTATTTAATATTAATATTTATTTAATTCTTAATTAATTGTTTATTTATTTAAATTATATATTTAAATTATATATTTATTTACTTTTAATAATATGAAGTTGATATGTATTGCAAATTTGCAATACCTAATTCTACCCAATTGCATTGCATATCACTCAACACTGTTACACATGAGTATTGGATACTGCCCAACACTACTTACCAGCTAATTAATTGGAACAAGCAGCAGGAGAAATGATGCACATATTTTTGAACTTATTTTGCAAATAAAAACAGGTAAGTACACCTTTATTTTTCTGTAAATTATTGTATGAATTTTGATTGATTGTGAATTGTGCATTATCAGGAAACAAAATGAAGCATTTAAGTTTAGCCAGCTTGTAATAATATGACATGTATCGTGTGTATTTAAGCTTAAATTTACAATACAATTGACCATGTTGACTATGATGGTAATTGGTATGCATTGTTTTGTATAATGACCTGTCTAAGACTAGCTAGCCATAGCATTTCTAGGTCCAACTTACTCAGTTACTCTACCTTCATTTGGTGTCTGGTGAATTGTGTTTTGCATGGATTGTTACTTTAGGGCTAATTAGGCTTACATGCATGACATGGCTTAGCTTAGCCTTAACTTTTTACATGCTTAGGCAACGTTAGGGCAGGCACTAAGTCTAAGCACATGACATGAGCAATTGAGCATGCTTGGTACCGTCTAGCTGTTACTAAGTAGGCCTACGAGTATAAAGCTGATACAAAACTAGTACCGTAGTACTAGTAGTACTGACTGGGTTAGGCCTAGCCCTAGACATAAATAATGTAGCAAAACATGATCATGATGATTGTCTTATTTTGGATTTTATTATGGTGTACATCACTACATGTGTAGCCTACCCTACGGCGCATGCTAGGCTAGCCTAGGGCAGGATACAGTTTACAATGAAATCAGGCCTCGAAATAAGCCAGAATTTCTGAGAGCCATTTGGTTGGGCCCTTGGTTGTTGGTCATGTTGGTCTTAAATGTTCGAGGGCCCTCACAAATTTTTGTGGGCCCGAATTTGGGCCATTGGTTTTAACCTATGAACCCCACAAAAAAGTGAGCAAAATTGCCACAAATTTTATGGGCCATTTGGGCCCGCCGGATATGTCTTGCGGGCCCTCACTGATTTTCGGGGGTCGAGTGCCTTTTTGGGCCCTCCTTATTTTGAGCCTTGAATGAAATGTACCTGACAATACATTGCAAATATTGTAGGCATAGCCTAATAGTACTAGCTAGACCAGAAACCAGGTTTTTCTATCAAGAAACAAGAGTTCTCAATTATTTGTGCATTCATTTAGGCTTGCTATGCATAAATTTGAAGTCCAGATGTAAAAGGGGATACATGCCATTTTTAAACCGTTTGCACTAAGGCCACCAACATATGCCAAAAGTATAAAGCATGGTTTGCTATTAGGCATAGGGCCCATTGAATGCCTGTAAAATGAGGTCTAATGCTGATGCACAGAGATGCAGAAGAAGTGACAATCCATGATGCAATCGGTTTTAAAATGGCATGTATCCCTTTGCATCTGAACTATACTCTGATCAGCTCTTAATAGGCAGGGACCCATAATCATCGTGGATTGATATAGAACGGCGTACACACAGCTGGGCGCAGCACTTACGCGAATTGCGCTTTGCGTGAAGACGCGTGCGGCATGCTTTTGTGGATTTACGCGTGCGTTAGTTGGAACTTTATTGACTCGCGCAGTAACAAAAACCGAATAATTCAAGCCTATTTAAGAGCTGATCATAGTGTAATACAGTTTTAACTTTTGTTCATACATACTCACGATATAACGACGTTTCTGATTGGATTTGCGCCCTTTTTTGCTGGTCATAAATACCGTTTATGACCAGTACGCAGGGCATAAACAAGCTGCGTCACGCAGCATTGGAACCCAATTAACACGATCCACGATTTGCTAGTGTTGCGTACACGCGCATGTCACCGCGCCCATCTCACGCGGAGCGCAAAAGATGACACGTATCACGCGTTGACTCCCAGCCGTTGACCTCATGAGCCAAGCTGCTTCCTGCAAGTAGGCCTACTCATTTTCTTCCAATTTATGATGGAAAACGGTATCGAAATGTTATTTAAACTTGTAAACCCTTATTATTTTCATCTGTATTGAATTGCTAAGAATGTTGGGTATGTATGAACGGGGTTCATTCATAGGATTTCAGGCATGATCGCTGTTTATGCCTCGGCTCTCGCCTCGGGCATAAACAGCGATCATGCCCTCAATCCTATGAATGAACCCCTAAATCTCAAATGTTTTTGTAAGAAATAACTGGACATGCCTATTTTCAAGTATTAAAAAATTAATTTTTGGAAATATACTTTTAGTAACCTCTGTATCTTCTTTTGTTCCTTAGATGCATTGGTGCATCAACACAATCCGAATCATGCATCAAGCAGAAGAGGGAGTATGTTGTAAGGTGATAAGAATTCAGGAGAGCAGTGGTACCAACAATAATAATAACAATGTAATATCATAGGGCTTCGCATTAAAAAAAAAAAGGATGTAGACCCAACTTCAGAATAGACACGGATGATATAAAACGGGATCAAAGCTTCGCCATAAACACCTTGCGCAAAGCAGTCGCAAATTTTCTTTTACATGCATTGGTTGATTACACTTGGAGCAACAAAACTGGTATCGGTTCTCTGAAGCATGTGCTATGGAAAAGAAGCAGAAGTAAACTTTTCTGTAGAAAAGATGAATCAAAGCCAACAGAAGTGAATTGGCCCTAATTAAACAAAAAGTTTGGTACTTTAATACGCTGATAATAGTGATATTGAAAACTTGTCTGGATTTGATGAAATATAAATGGTGACAATGTAGGCCTATATGCCTTCTCGCAGAAACAAGAAGCAAATGCCATCAAAGACCCCCAGCAAAGACCAGGGTGAATAACCCTATACTGAAAACAAGTTGTTTTTTTCTATCGGAAGGGGGGAAAGAAGAAACGAAAAAGAAGAAAACATGTATGAATTATTAAGGGATCTAGAATGAGCGTTTATTGCGTTTCGACAGTATTTTTTGTGGGACTTGAGAGCACCTCAGACCTATCGAATTGCATTCTGAATACGAATCATGTCTTTCTGATATCAAATAATTTTCATTTTTTGAAAATCACAATATAATACACATTTTATGATTAATTATAAAAATTTGATATTTTTCAAATTTTTGATATATAGCAGTCTTCGAAGTAAATTATATAAATCTAGTGATATGTTCTTAAAGTGTATGTAGCTGGGAGGAAAAGCCGACGGTCAATTGGAAATTTTGACCTTTAATATTGAAGATATGGATTTATTTCACAAAAACCAAAATTTTTTTTGGTGTTTTGGAAAAAAAATCCATATCTTCAAAACGAAAGGTCAAAATTTTCAATTGATCGTCGGCTTTTCTTCCCACCTACATACACTTTAAGTACAAATCATCAGATTTATAAAGTTTACTTCGAGTACTGTTAAATATCAAAATATCAATTTTAATCATTTGCCATAAAATGTGTATTAAATTGCGAATTTCAAAAATCAAAATTATTTGATATCAGAAGGACATTCTTCGTATTCAGAATGCAATTCGATATGTCTGATGTGCTCTAATGTCCCAAAATAAATACTGTCCAAACGTTCATACCCCAGCCCTTAAGGTAGTAGCTTAAAAATATACTTAAATGTATGCCTACGTCTGCAATTCTGTGAAGTTCTGGCCAATACCAAATAATGTAGAAACGCTGCCCAAAAAATATCTGTGCCAAAAATCGCTTGCCCTGCCTCCTATCGCTTGTCCCCACCCTTTTGACATGCCAAACAAGTTGCCCCCCCGTTTTTGGCCTGCCATAAATATTGTTGCCCCCCATAATTCACCGGAGTACACATAATTATTGAACCCCCCCTACCCAAGATAATTTAAAAACATATTGAAAGTGTGCAGATAGATAGGTCGAGAGAACAAACCAAAAGTTTGATTATGTCCTTTAAAGAAACGCCCATTTGTTAGAGGGAAGGGGTCAAAAGTCTGATTATGTTTAATAGTTAAAAATCGGTAACATTTTATCTTTTGGGTTGGAATTTTCAACATTTCACACTTACGTTTAAGGAGGGAGAGGGATCATGCACCAAAAGCACTTTATAGGATTAGGACGTCATCGAACCTCTGTTTTGTTCTATAAGGCCAAATAAAGATAAAAAAAACATGTTTCACGTCCCCCCCCCGCTTCCTTTTTTGAGGTTTCTTCAATTATATTTTTATTTTTTGAAATTCAGTCATAACTTTTTCTAAAAATATATCTAGGACCTAGAGATGCTTTCTATAGCCTTGCTGATAATCAAGAAACACTTTTGGAATGTTTTGTGATAATTAGAGGGGTCTATCTCTCGGAACAACAAATAAAAGGAGGCCTCCTCCTTTTCCCGGCATTATTGTGTGCCCTAAAACAGCTCTAGTTATGGGTATTTACACTGATTTTGCGATAAAAAATAAAAAGCCACCTCTTCCTCCTTTTTTTCAATAACCCGGACGTGAAATATGTTTTTTATTTTACTTGGCCTAACATTGTTACGTTTTCTCTCTGCTTTCCTGACTGTGCCATTTGTCTCTATTTCTTCACTGCAAAAACAGCAGAGCAACACGTAATAAACACTTTAACACTTCATAAACACTTGTTTGTACAGTGAAGGTATAGGGGTGTTAATGTTTTTTAACACAAGATAGTGTTTAAAATATGTATTTAAACACTATCTTGTGTTAAAACCATAAACATCTTCATATTTCTAAACGTGTTTTGGTGTTTATAAATTAACATCCCTGTACCTTCACTGTACAAACAAGTGTTTATGTACAAACAAGTGTTAAAGTGTTTATTAAGTGTTGCTCTGCTGTTTTTGAAGTGTTGTTTCCTCCTTGTTCTTTCGCTTAGTTGTTTTGATTTCTGATTTTTGGTTTGCTATTAACTTGATGCCTTTTTTAGTATATACTTTTACTTATTAATTTCTTTCCCTCATACTGTAACTTCAATCCTCCTTACTTTCAATTCTTTTATTTCATTTCTGTACTAATTAATTAATTTTCTTCTTTTTTTGTGATTTTTCTCTTTAAATAGAATTAAGTACCGGTATACAATATATGAATTTGTGAAACATGTGCAAAAACATAAACGTTGTAATTAAAATAGATGCAAATTACATAACGTTATAAAACTACTTGCATATCATTTTTGTAATGAATGATTTTATTCAAATTCTTTCTAGTACATGTTTAAGAGAATGAAGTGATTATAGGATTGATTACTATTATATTAGGGGCGCTATAAAACAAGACTACAAGTATTCGATGTAGACTATTTGATGTAACATATCTACGTTATTTTTTTTTTTATAGTCAGTCCCATTCTATTTCCAGTTATGTTTAAGTTGTAACGAATGTTTGATGACGTAAAATCGAAAAAAATTACATGGAATATCTGGTAGAAATATATTATCGATTTTACGTCATCAAACATTTGATACAACATAAACATAACTGGAAATAGAATGGGACTAGATTAAATAACGTATGCCTAGGTAATTATATTACATCGAATATTCTACGGCCGAATAATAAGTCTATAGGACCTATAGGTTTTCCCCGAGTATTTCGCACTTGTGTCATTGATATTCGTGCAAAAGACGTTTTAATTTCGTCCCGAGATATTAGTCCGACGAAATTATAGGACCTGGTTTTTTCTCAGATACTAAAGTTCTATTAGGCCTACTCATGCACGACATGCAGACTCTGATCGCTCAAGAAGGATTGTAAAATGTAGCATTATATTAAGGTTCGTGTTTGAGTCATTGATTTTCGTCAAATTGCAGGTCAAATTCGTCTAAAAATACTTAGCGATACCTTTCGCAAAAGTATTTTAAAAGTTTTTTGGTCTTTTTGTTTTAAATGTTTTTATATAGGCCTACATTTTTGTCTTTTATTTATGCTTAAATGAGCTCATCATGTATGGAGGCTATAATTTCTTTTTACTTTTTTCTAAATCTTTTTTCAATCGAATCAATTGTTACAAAGATTAAACATGTTAAATCCTAAAATTTATATAAGTCCAAAACATTCTTAAGCAACTTTATTTTTGTTCGGGGATCGGACGGCTTTTATCATTGCATGCCATTCTGTTCTGTCGTTCTTTCTTTCTTTGATGTTCTTCTCTGATAACTTTACGATATATAGATATTATATTGATGCAATTATATACTTTAACATGTTTAAGATCATAATAGGCATATATACCTTCAGGTTATACTATGTATATTTCTCTTCTTTTCTTTAACGTTATACTCTATTTGTAATCTTTGATATTTCTTAGAATGTGTTTTCTTTTATTTTCATAACTTTATGATTATTTTTTTTAAAAGTAAGAATAAGATCATGCAACATCATCTAAAATGAACACCGTCCTTTTAAATAAGCATGTTGTACATCCATTAATAACATCTGATGAATGACAAAAGACGAAATTGCTTTAATGACTCAGTAACCACCACCATGCAAGACGAAATTGAACCCTGATTTGACCAATATTAATGATGCAAATGTGAAATAGCGGATAGCCTATGATTATGAAATTCAATTATCGAATAATTATGAAATTGGTTTTGCGAGTTTGTGCGACTTCGATTTTTAGGACAAATTTAAACTGTCCTTTTTACAAATATGAATGATGTAGGCCTAAGTGCGAAATACTCTGGGAAAACTTTAGGTCTGTAGATGATAGTATGTTGTGTTCAAGCTTTTGCATATCAATGACTTTAAATTATCTGTAGATAACTATTCTGGTTGAAAGTACGTTAAAATCAAGATGGAGTTTGGTGTAAAATTCTACAGAATTAACTTCCCCGGTAACTTCCCCAATCGCCGCGCGCTGGGCCGTGCGCACCCTTTCAATGCAATATTCATGAAAGAAATTTGAAAATGTGCACGAAACGTGCATCGTTTTTCTTCAAGGAATTCGCCCCACCCAAGGATTAAAGCCTATGAAAATTAGGTTGAAATGAAGTTGAAATCAGGTTGAAATGAAGTTAAAATTAGGTTGATATCAGGTTGAAGCTAAAAAGTAATGTTGAAATCGGGTTGAAATCAGGTTGATATCGGGTTGAAATGAAACGCAAGGTTGAAATCGGGTTGAAAGTGGGTTGAAGTCAGGTTGATGCTTCAACGTTGATTCAACGTTGATTCAACATTGAAATCAGGTTGAAATCCGGTTGAAATTAGGTTGATATCAGGTTGATATGAAACACAAGGTTGAAATCAGGTTGAAATCGGGTTGAAATTAGGTTGAAATTAGGTTGAAGCTTCAACGTTGATTCAACGTTGAATCAACGTTGACGAAAAGGTTGATGTCAACTTTCACTTTTCAACGTTGAATCAACGTTGATGTATCAACGTTGATTCAACGTTGATTTCACGTTGATGTGCCCACTGGGTAAAGGTCATCCAAGGTTACAGGACAGGAAAGGTCAAATGAGGTCAAATGTTAAAATAGGCCCGATTGGGCTTAAATGTGATGCAAATTATCCTTCATTTGAGATAGCATGAGTAGTCAACTCACGTTTACCCGAGGTCAAAGGTCAAATGAGGTCAATCAGAAGTCATCGCCTGACATTCGTGGCTCGTGAGCCACAGTAGCTCTAGTTTATATACTGTCAGTATATGAATTACAGATGCATGTGAAATGTCTTTTTTTGTTTTTCGTATATGGATTTCAGCTGAACTACTAGCAGGTTATGTTCTCTATGACAATGACTAACCAAAATCTGAATTTTAATGATTTGAGTAAATCACTGAATGGGCTTTTAGGCCCCTAACAGTCAATTTTGAGTTTCCCGTCACATAATTTCTGAAAACAAGTGAGCTAACTTTTTCATTATTCATTATTCATTATTTTTCTGCCTTTCATTATATGACCAACACACATGTAAAATGTGTTGTTATTTGCCGCTCACTCACTTGGAGATTCAAAAGTATATTAAAAAGAGTCTGCAAGGTTGACAGCAAAATGTATGTTTTGATTTTGATTTTTCCACAAAAAATAAAGGGATATTCATAAATTTTGTTTGCAAATATAACCAGTTTTTATCGGCATTTTTTGGAAAATCACAATAATGAATTCAAGTGAGGGTCAGAAAATGAAGTGAGGGCGGGTGACGGGAAACTCAAAATCGACTTTCCTTGGCCTTAACAGTCCTCAAAGCAAAAATCCTTAGGATCATGCTTAGGTCTAGTGCTTCAAATTTCCATGTCCCGAGAGTAGGATCTTACACCAAAATGTCTTTTTTCTATCAATCAACACTTGATTGGAATAATTTACCATCCCAAATCAAAGCTATTATTGACAAAAATACTTTTAAATATGCCATAAAAAACCACCTTGCCAGAAGTGCGTTAACCCAAGAGTCGGCTGCATTTGTGTAACCTGTTCCTTTCTGTCCTTTTGCTTGTTTTGTCCCCCGTCCCAGGCACCGTTTGGAAATAAGTTTACACATTTGCAGCTAGACTTCATGGGTTATCCTGGCATTTCGGCTTTTTGGTGTCTTTGCTTGTATCCATGTATTTCATATATGTTAAAGGAGTATTTCGTGATCCTAGCATCCTCTTTTTTATGACATTTTTTTCAGTACATACTACATATCCACGAAAAAGCATATTCCCAAAATTTCAGTTGATTCCGATTTTGCGTTTGCGAGTTATGCATGATTATGTGTATTACACTGCTCCATAGACAATACGTTGTAATTTCGTTCTGGTGCACCAGAACGAAATTCAAATTTCGCGATATCTTTGCTAAACGAATTAATCTGCAAGAAATATTTTGTACATAAACATTATGTAGCCAGAGTATTCCAGTGATATAAAAATCTCAACTTTTTTGAGAAAAGTGGGGGATGAGGCTGTGGATCACGAAATGCCCTTTAAATTTGTGATAATTTGTGATTGATTATATTTATGTCAGGCGGTTATGTCAGGCGGATTTATCCGCCTGATATACTGTGAAGCTCCTAAATCTTCTTCTTTCTTTCTTCTTTAGTAGAACCAAAAATTGCTACTAGTGCCAGACGCTTGGACCAATTTTGACCAAACTTGGCCACAAGAAGCACTGACCCAAACTTAATATAACTTCTACACAAATAGGGGTCAAAGGTCATGTAAGGGTTATTAGGGGTCATTTTGTGAAAATCTTAAAAAATCATACTTCTCCTTTAAATGACATGCTATGACCACCAAACATGATCAGCAAGAACCGCTGGCCCAAGCTTCAAATAAGTTGTACCACAGATTGGGGTCAAAGTTCATGTAAGGCTTAATAGGGTCATTTTGTGAAAATATTTGCGTGAAATGTAATGAAGCAGCTATCATTAGAGGCAGCAATTTGGCAGATACCTTCTAGGGTCTATGGTGCAGGGAAACAGCTATTTGATAACAAGAGTACATGCTTGGGCATGTCTACTGGTGTGGTTTTAAGTTTCCAGGAAAATTAACAGTAAATATTGCGCTGCTATTTTGATAATAAGAGATAAGAGTTGTTAGGTTTGGAAATTATGCTATCCCATGATGCATTTATGAAAATACACACTAAAGGTTTGGAAATGATGCTATCCCATGATGCATTTATGAAAATACACACTAAAGGTATGTGATTAATGCTATATAGTTGCTTGTGCGGTGTGGATGGTGGTCAAATTATATTCCTTCCCATGATGCATTTATGAAAATCAATACATACACACTAAGGCTATATGGTAAATCTTATATAGCAATAATGGTGAATACCAGTACTCGGGTGGGGGGGGGGGCAAATTTTGAAATATGTCCGATTGGGCTAAAACATAATAATCATAAGGGGATCATGAAACATCAGCTATGGTCATCCAAAGTTAAATGTTACAGCTGCTCCGATGGGGCAGTAACTCTGGGAAAATGATCCCTGACACTTGGGGAGTATGAAACCGCAAAGGTCATGTGAGGTCAAAGGTCAGGTCAAATTTTAAGTTGCTCCGATAGTGCTTAACTTCGGGAAAATGATCCCTGACAATTGGGGAGTATGAAACCACAAAGGTTATGCGAGGTCAAAGGTCAGGTCAAATTTAAAGTTGCTCCGATCAGGCTGTAACTTGGAAAAAATGATCCATGACAATTGGGGAGTATGAAACTGCAAAGGTCATGTGAGGTCAAATTTAAAGTTGCTCCGATCGGGCTGTAACTTGTAAAAATGATCCCTGACAATTGGGGAGTCTAAAACCGCAAAGGTCGTGTGAGGTCAAAGGTCAGGTCAAATTTTAAGTTGCTTCGATTGGGCTGTAACTCTGGGTAAATGATCCCTGACACTTGAGGAGTATAAAACAGCAAAGGTCAACTGAGGTCAAAGGTCAGGTCAAATTTAAAGTTGCTCCGATTGGCCTGTAACTCGGGGAAACCAATCTCTGACACTTCATGAGTATAAAACTAAAAAGGTCATGCGAGGTCAAAGGTCAGGTCAAACTTAAAGTTGCTCCGATCGGGCTGTAACTTGGGGAAAATGATCCCCAACACTTGGGGAGTATGAAACCATAAAGGTCATCTGCGGTCAAAGGTCAGGTCAAATTAAATATTGCTCCGATCAGGCTGTAACAACTTGCGGAAATGATCCCTGACACTTGGGGAGTATAAAATCGTAAAGGTCATCCAAGGTTACAGGACAGGAAAGGCCAAATGAGGTCAAATGTTAAAATAGGCCCGATTGGGCTTAAATGTGATGCATATTACCCAAGATGATACAGGAGTTAGGATGGGATTTATTGGAAGATAGAAGGAAGCAAGCAAGACTAGCAATGATGTATAAGATAACAAACAACATGGTGGGCATAAACAAGAATGACCATATGGAGCTAATAAAAGAAACAAGAACCAGGAAGAAGAACAGCAGCAATTATAAACCAATTTATGCAAGACTCAACACATACAAGTACAGCTATTTTCCAAGAGCAATTAGGGAGTGGAACGCAACAGGAGAAGAAACAATCAAGGCAAGCACAATTGATAGCTTCAAGAACCGGCTCAACAGTCAACCAAACAGAACAATTAGATAGAGACACCGTCAGACACGCACCATATATCCGCGACCATGACCCAAAAAGTTGGTGAACTGCAGCTAATAATCTGTATCTACCGACTCAACCAAGAAGAAGAAGAAGAAGAAGATTTGAGAGAGCATGAGCAGTCAACTCACGTTTACCCGAGGTCAAAGGTCAAATGAGGTCAATCAGAAGTCATCGCCTGACATTCGTGGCTCGTGAGCCACAGTAGCTCTAGTTATTGTTCTTGTCGATTTTGCCGAATAAATATGAATGAATGAATGAATCATTGCTCGAAGTAAACTTTATAAATCGAATGTATATAGATTGGAGGAAATGCCATCTATCATTTTGATCTTTCGTATTGAAAATACACATTTTTTCCCCAAAAATTGTTGGTCTTTTTGGGAAAGCTCATACTTTTCTCACAATTTCAGTGAAATTTGATGCCTGAAATATGTTCCTCACCCTCATGGTGGTTACCGCCCATACTGTGTTTATGAGTGGTTGTGAAACATTTCTGTTCCTAAAATATCAAAAGCGATAAGTTAACACAAAACTTGGAAGTCATGATTATTTGGTACAGGCCTTAAAGCCATAATACAGGGTGTCCCAGAATGATTTGTACCGTGTTTGCAAAAATAACTAAAAATAGAAGACGGGCAGTGTATCTATTTTTGATACCAGCATTATAATGTTGGACATGTCTCCTACTTATTCTGTTAATTTCAGCACGCTACCTTTATTTGTTTTGGCGTGGCATGCAATAATGTAAAATCGATGAAAAACGACTCGCATACCTTTGAAAAATGGCACGATACGATTAAATGAAAGAGCGTGGGATGTTTGGCACAGCATTTCGACAACAACTACTGTTGGGGTTGCGCCTTAAAGCTTGCCGGACAGCTGCAATGTTCGCTCTAGTTCTTACAGTCTTACGAGCACCTAAAGCTTCACTCTGCCGATTCCTGACAGTTCCGTGCTCGTCAAACTTCTTTACGTTATACACCATCGTCTAATGAATCTTCTTTGCGTCTCAACATAGCTGCCGGTTTGCCAGTAAGTTTTTGAAAGAAATCCACGCTGCTGTACAGTAAATTGAGGAGCCGTCTTTTCTGTACCACAATCAGTTCGATCTCTGCAAGCATTTCAAATGACATGGACCTCACACCACAATAACTATATTTAAAAATACCGCCAAAGAGAGAATGGGATTAGGCCACAAATCCATATAATGATTGCTTCGTAACGTCATAATAATAGATAGATATCGGCTATTTAGTGGAAATATGAACAGGGCACAACTAAAATACCTGCATAACTTTTTCCAAATAACTTTGTGCTGAACGGTTAGTAATGTTACAGATTTTCAAAATAGGGTGCGTTGTCAAAACTTAGAATTCACCATTTTTACGCAATCTTCTATAACTTCTACTAGAAACGTCAAATTTTTAAAATCTAAAAAATCTGAGAAAGCTAAATATATGTAGAACTTAAAATACAAAACAATATGACCATTCAACATGCCCTTCATACCTTAATAATTCCATCTTTCCCGGTATAGATCATTCTGGGACACCCTGTATACGATCTTACAATATGAAATTGGTTAATTTTTTTCAAACCCGATTTTTTTTGGCATATTTGTAATGTTTACACACGTCCCATCTTACACGTAAATGGAATCTGCCAAATTTGTTGTGTTTGTAGGTCAACAGGGCAATTTAGTCATAATTTAGTCCGCCATAGAACTCCCATGTTCGGCCAAAATAGCCAGTGAGGTTTCTTTCACTTTACCTTGTTATTTCAGCTGAAAATGGACAGAAACCCTTCCTGGTAATTATTACTAATATATTATTTCAGCATTTTGGGTACAAAATACCAAAATAAAAATGACGGAAATTGTACATTATGGCTTTAATGTGAGGTACAAAATTCAATATGAAAAATTGTGACGAAATTCTATAGACACATTGGATAAACACAAGCCAACCAAACAAAGTATATTTTTTCAGATTAATTTTTAATTATCTTTAATAAACCATCATTCTTGAAAGAAGATTAATTAATTGAATTTCTTTTTTTATACACCGATAAAACAAATAAGAATGCATCACAATAACAGTGTGGAAATCTTTGATTTTAAAGAATATCACCTCCTACTCATCTTTGGTATTTGTGTGGAAGTTAATACTTCCTTCGATCATGGTGCAACCAAATACCCTAAATACATGGATATCCAACTCCATCATTATTTAATACAAATATTAATCTGAAGCGATCTCTGTCTCGCCAACAACTGTTGGATGGGCAGTTTTTGAATAGCGTGGCTACTTGTATCTATTACCCGCTTTTGCAGAGTAAAGGCAATTCTTTATATGAAATTGAAAATCTATAAAACAATTGGAAATAAACACAACGCTGATATTTAAAATATTTCCCACACCTAGAAATTAATTACATTAATGCATGTTTTACCGTGGCAAGTAGTTTCACAAATCTTACTTTATTTAAATGAATTTGGTTAACTCTGTGATTTATAATTCTTAACCTCAATTCCACACATGCATGTCAGTCACATGTGCCTTCAATTGCCATTGATTATTCGTTAAATGTGTACGAGACTAAAACGGGACAGGAATTTAGTTCATGAGAGCACTAAAGAATATTCCTTCAATTGTATAGCAGCAAAACGGATATCGCTTCAAATGAAGTGCCGTTGTTGGATATCCCTCTATCTAGGGTCTTGGGTGCAAAAAAAAACCCCACACTCCTTGCTTGGGCATATATGCGCTGATGGCATAAGACCATGGCAGCCATCTTGGGTATGCAATTGAGAGAAAGCTTATACTTCAAATTATTTTTCCTCAAAAACAATTTTTAAATTAACCTTTTAATACTGCACATCCAAGATGACTGCTATTTTAGAGTCTTTACTTCTCACGCATGCTTATAGACCTTTTCATACTGAGTAATTCCGATAAAACCCGAAGCATGAAATAATTTCCCCAATCGCGTGTGCATAAAAGTACCTCTTTAGCATCATGTACGGTGCGAAGTTCCAATGTGTAACAGGCATCATAACTATGATGAACTTTCGACGGTCAATTTAGGGACGAGAGACAAAATCTGTTGGTTGAGCCCGTAGAACAGGATTCCCCCCCTAGCCTTAGACTAGTCGTGATATTTATTGAAAAGCCTGTTTCATCCGGAAGCAACATTGGATCCTCTTGAAATGACCAGACCAAGACTTTACAGTTATGACATGATGCATCCTTCCTATTCTCTATACAGGCACACTTAAACTGCCATTATTCATTCCATTAACCGCCCATGCCCCTAAAAGTGCCCACTCAGTGACTTTACAACAAGCAAACTGTTATTATTAACTGCCTATGCAAATCTGGATCATGGTCTGAAACATAAAGCACACTGATGATAATATTTTGAGTCATTTTTTACATCCATGCAATTATGTAAACAATGTAAAAAATAAGCACCCACCTAATATGTCTTTGTTAAGCACCTTGGGCGGTTAATGGGATGAATATAAGTGTAGGTCCAATATCAAAATATTAATAATAAATATCAATAACAAAATGTCACCTCCAATTTTGAGCCAAAATCTTGAAAACCATTTTCCACATTGTTTGCATTTTAAACACCATCTTAAAAATGTTTAATTCAGTAATTTTGACACACATGATACATTGTAAAATAGTAAAATAAATTTGTAGTTTAAACAAAATAAACATACTAATTTAATCTTATGGTGTATTATGGATGTTTTCCAACTTCTTCAGAGAACACAGTAATAGAACTTTAATACACTATATTAATTGTTAACACATTTTATTCATACACAATAAGGCAGGTCAAAATGGCAATGTTTAACACTTTGGCCAAATTCTTTCTGAACTTAATTTTTTTAATCCCAATATATATATAAAAAACTCACTTGGGAGAATAAGAAGCTTGATGCCTTTAAATTAAATGTTTAAGGGGCTGTGCAATATATGTGCCCCAGGAAAAGAGTAACATTTTTGAAAAGCATGTCAACAATTAATCACCCTCTTTCTCAGTGTGCCACAAATTGCTTGTCCCCACTTTGAGTACATGTACAAAAAAATAAATCCTTGAACTTGCCCACAATAGATGCCAAATTTAGGGAAACTTACTTTGGTACCTGAAATGATCTAAACAATTTGACCTTCCTCTCAGGGTACATCATTATCACCCCCCCTCCCCACCCCCTAATGCTATACATTACCATTTAAGGTCATTTGAAGCACATTTTGACCACAATCTTAAGATAATTGCCTCTCATGACTTTACATAGATCTGCCTTCCTTTCAGGGTACATCATTTATCACACACCCTCTTAATGCCATACATTACATTTAAGGTCATTTGGAACACATTCAGACAAAAATCTTTAAGTTTATTGAACATATGCCTCTCATTACTTACGCCTTTACATAGATTTGGGTACATCTAGCCAAATATTTCAATTCACAACCCAAAACCTCAAGGTTTGTTATCACCTGGACTCAAAAAACTGTATATATGCCCATAAAATAATGAAACAAGAGCTCATCGTAACAGGCCTATTGTTTGGAAATTTAAGATGCGCTATGTATCACACTCCACATGGGCTTTAGGTGTACACTGCACAGTAGCTTAGTGATTTGAATGGGCTATTCCAGTTGAAATCCATACACAATGTGGGAGTTTGAGATCATGCATATGTCTTCCATAGGGGGTATATGGATTTCAACTGGAATTTCCCGATCACATTTCTGAGATTTTAAGCATACTCTATACAGCCTGTCTCAAAAAAAATTGTGCAAGTGAAAAGTGCCCTCTTTGGCAATTAGAAAATACCGTTGTGGCATAATGCTTACATCAACGTCAAGGGCGTAGTCTTAGCTCTCATATGCCGTTTGTTCTGTTCAGTTTACTTGTTTTAATCTCGAGATATGCTTACTTAACAACGAAAGGGTGAAATCACAATTGTGCCACTTTTACTAGGGAAGAGGGCTGTACATGTAAATCAATGATAGCATCAAGTTTATCAAGAGTTAAATAAATAAAATAAATGTAGACATTTATATAGCGCTTTATGCCGTAAACAGCCTCTAAGCGCTTTACATTTATTCCGCCGTCATTAGAATATGTCGGAACCACGTTTGCAGCCTACAAGTGGCGCAGGGTCCATCAGTACAACGACTGTGACTACCCCTAACAGCTTCCCATTGCACCTGGGTGGGGTGAGGCAAGCGAGGCAAAGCGCCTTGCCCAAGGGCGCAACACGGTGGTGGGGCGGGGAATCGAACCCACGCACGTCGAGCAAGCTCTCAGATTATGAGTCCAAGGCCGTAACCACTGAGCCACCGTGCCCTCAAGAGTTCCTTCGTGAAATGAAAAGAATGCACCAACTGCACAACAATACACAATTGTTTTTACTGTTTTATCATGATACAGGGATAATGATCCTCTTTTTCCACTTACGACAAATTAAAAGATAAATATTTCACATTTTGCTGTAAAATTAAATACATGTGCATGTCAATGATTTCATTATGGTAAATACTGTTCACTTTGTCACTCAAGACATGTTAAAAGACAAACAAATATTGCACACTTATAGGTTAATGAACTTAGACAGACAAGTTCATGAAATTTGACAAAATAATGATATTAGACAAAATAATGCATATAAGCGCCCGATGTTGATGCGTCTAATGCACGAGCCCTCAAGAGGGAGTGCATTAGACGACATCAACTTCAGCTATCATTGGTTTACATTTACAGCCCTATTGCCTAGTAAAAGTGGCACAATTGTGATTTTACCCTTTCGTTGTTAACTAAACATATCTCGAGATTAAAAAAAGCAAATTGAACAGAACAAACAATATTTGAGAGCTAAGACTATGCCCTTGACGTTGATGTAAGCATCATGTCACAACGGCATTTTCTAATTGCCACAGAGGGGGCTTTTCACTTGCACAATTTTTTTGAGTCAGTCTGTATATTTCCTTGTGCTGAACATTACATTCCCCATTATCATTTCAGACACGTGATGGCATGATAATTACACACCACAAATGGCAAGGCCTGTTGTTGTAACTCATATAATAAACAGAACAAGCCTTCCTTGTTCTTTAAAAAAAAAATAGAGCAAGAACAAACTTGTATGTACCTCACCATAAATAAAGATTTTGGGACTTTCCTCCAGAGGCAATTCCACCAAGAGTTGTGGGGGAAGTTTAATGTCAGTGTTAGTATAACACTATCTTAAAGTAAAACTCTACACTACACCCTATTATCTTACATAACAACGATTACGATACTATTAGATTTATCAAATAAAAATAAAAACGGAAAACGTCTAATCTTGATCTACACCCATGCATTTTTGTGGGGGGTCATGAATAATATAGTATGGTATAGTATGCTCTTATCAATGGCAACACCAGACTTTTATCCACTAGGGAGCGGGAGGGGGTGAATGCCCCAAGGTAGAAATTTACCCAATTTCACATTCTGATTGGGAAGAAAGGGGGGGGGGGTTAGGGGAAGGGGGGCATTTCCAATTCCCTCATGGTGCTGCCACTGTTCGTATGTGTTGGTGGTAGACATTAAACTATGTTTAAATCAAGTCTTCAACACTCATGTAGTCATGTTTTTTCTTCCAAATTTGGGTGCAGATGACTTGCTTCAAACTTTATTTATAGGCTCCTGATATTGTGAGAGCATTTCAGCTCTGAAGTATAACTGTCTTCCTTCACTTCATAATGTAAGAAATCATATTATACAACTTTAGAATGTAAAATACAAGAAATCATATAAATACAAGTGATGGAATACCTCAACTTTATATAAAGTACACACTCATTTTGTCCTCAGATCAGGGTTATGGAATTAGGTCCTTGCTTTTGACTATTATGTCCATGTATGAAGAACACGACTATTGTCACTGGATAGCTTTTGAGATGCAGGCACTCATGTCAAATTTAAGCACTGTATCTCTATATGGTACAAAAGACATATGTATTCATGTCCTACACAATTATCTGGAATGTGTAGTTTAGCACTGGACTATTCCGGTTAAAATCCATGCACCCCATATGGCCCATTCCATGTCAACTCCAGGGATGTGCACATAGCACCTCTTCAATTTTTTTTTTTTTTCTGTGTGGTGGTAGATATTGATGAGAAAGTAAAATCCGAAAATTTGAGCTTCATACTCCATTTCGTTTTCCGTGGCATCAATTTGAAATTTAGAGGATCAGCGTAAAAAATGTGCCATAGTGTGAAGCGATGTTTGGAGGTCCATGAATGTATAAAGGGAACCATTTACAACTTTGAAAAGTATGTATCCTGGGGTACTTATTTGTGTAGAATTCAAATCTGGCATCAACAAACTTGTAACTCCTTTACTTTAAAAGATATAGGGCCCTCAAAATGTCTGTCCATCAGGACCAACTTTGGGGGTCAAAACTCCAAAAGTAAAATAATTTTACTGTCCATTTTTTTGCTAGTCAAAGCCCTTTGGTAGGACATTACTCTTAACCAATATTGAGCCTATTAGAATATTTTTAGCTGAGATATTACCCATACAAAACCCCAATTGTACATTTTTTGTAGTTTTGACCCCCCTGAAAACCAATGTCAGGCATTTTGATCCACCATCAACTTCATGTAATGTTGAAAGGAGTTGGACAACATTTCTGATGCCAGATATTGGCTTTGGGACTCAAATGAGTCAACACATCAGTAATACATGCATTCTCCATAAGTTGTACATGGTCTTTATACATTTATGGACCTCAAAACGTTGTCAACTCTACAAGAATGCAAACACATTTTACGCTGACCCCCTAAATTTCAAATTGATGCCACGGAAAACAAAATGGAGTATGAAGCTCAAATTTTCGGAATTTTACTTTCTCATCAATATCTACCACCACACAGAAAAAGAAAAAAATTGAAGAGGTGCTGCGGTGCACATCCCTGGAGTTGACATGGAATGGGTCATATGGAAAACATGACCTTAATTGTTCACAAAGGGAGTGTGAATTTCAAATGGAGTTACCTGAATGGGTGGCTCCATTTGAAATCTGCATCCCCTGTGTTGGGGAACTAATGTCATGTCTTCCACAGGGGGTGTGGATATAGGCCATTGGCCTCAACAGGTATGTAACAGCTATCATGTCAAGAGCTATCATGGTTATGCACGGCAACATCACTCATGACATCATCGTTTAAATATAATTATATATTCATAATATATCAAGATGGCGGTCGAGTCCTGGTTCTCTGTCTCTAATTCTGTGGTGGCAGCAGCATTTTTCTTCAGTCACGTGATAATGGCACCGGCGGATAATACATGGGGGAAGCCGACGGTGTCCCCACTTTTTTGCATTGCGCTGGTATATGAGTTGCAACGGCCTGGCTAAACGATGTGCGCATCAGCTTGACATAAAATGAGGACATCTGGGGTCTAACCGCAGGGAATTATGGATAGGGTCTATTGTACCACAGGTGATTCATAAACATCTGGACTAAATTGTAGCATCCAGTTTGATCCACACCATTGCATACCTGTACACAATAGTATCACAAGTGGGATTCATATACATCTGGACCAATTATTGAATCCAGTTTGATACGCACCACTACGTACCTGTCCACAATTATACCAGAAATGGGATTCATATACACCTGGACCAAATTGTTGAATCCAATTAGATCCACACCATTGCAAACCGGTCCACAATGGTGCTACAAGTGTGATTCCATAAATATACAGACAAACATAACTTACTCTACATACAATCACACTCTTGATTAACTGAGTCAAGTTAATGTACTACAGAATATACAAGAGAACATTATTATTACTGACAGAGCTCAGATTTTTTATTGTTTCGTTCAATTTACTGTTGTCTTCTTATAGAGTGGTGTACAAACCAATGCTGGGGCCTGACAAAAATTGGTGATGTGGCCACTTTCTTGTTTTGCCCAGCACTTAACTTTTGGCAAGATCTGACTAATGATCAAACTTTTGAAGACAAAAACATTTTTTAACAAACTAGACAATTTGACCCATCCCCAACCAAACAGGCTTTTTGTAACATGAAAAATCCTAGCTGTTCCCCTCTTCAGGTACAAAAGAAACATGTATTGACTAGAAATTGATAGCCATCAGTGGAAATTCAAAATACACACTTATATCCTCTTACAAGAAAACTTTCACATCTATACTCACAAGCACTTGACAATTATTGCAAGATTATTCCAAAATGCATTTACTGCACAGCCACTGTACATGCACACTCATGCAAGATGAAAATTTACTTTACTTCATATCATAATATCATATGATAAAATTTGACTTCATATTCCACGCTAGACGGAGTATAGATATGACATACCACATTCTGACACTTCTTAATTTCAGTATTTTCAAAACTTTACTTTTTACATGAACTCTCACACAATTGCTTATTAGAGCTTTATTGAATATCCTTAATCAATGGGTATGGCTACTGCATGGTCTGCCTTCATTTTGACATCTGCTAAAGTTTTGACCACATGACCCTATTTGAGATTACAGCCATAGGGTAAGAACCTGAACTGCAAAATCTCAATGAGAAACACATGCAGAATTTACCCGTCATCTGCTCTAAAAACACACAAATGATGTCAAGATCAATTGTCCAATATGTTCTAGTTTACACAAAACTAGAATACACCATGTAAGATAGACAGCCAATCCTTCTTTAGCATAAGGAAACTTGTTTCATTATAATAAATAATGAAGAAAGGAGGCAGCCTATATGCTGTAAGGAAAAAACTTTTCCAGATCGACCGACCCAACTTCTGACAGTGATCTATGGACAAGCTGTCATGACAGTGAAGTAAGTATAACTTCCATTCAGCCTGAGACTAGTGTACAGTCATGTACTAGCCTCAGTATTCAGCATGGTCCAAAGTTGTTTTGTCCAAGTAGAGATGGTCCAATGTTGTTTTGTCCACATACATTTTGTACATGTACACTTCATCCAAAATATTTTGCTCCAAAAGATATTGCATCCATGTGTACTTCGGTCCATCAAAAATTTAGACCAACATTATTTCGGCTCAATATGATTCTTCCATGTGTAGGACAATTTTTTCTGTTGGCTGAAAATATATGGCACAAAGTAAGGTTTGGATGAAAATTCAGTCGGGCTAAAGTAATTTGGATCAAAATCCATTGGACCAATTCGGTCGATTCACAATACGATGCGCCTCCAGCGGTAGCTTGGGAAAGGCCGAAATACGTAGTGCATCATGGGATAATGTCGACATCCAAAGCCCGCATAGTACGAATTCAACACGGGAACATGTCATTGTGTGTGTAAATGTCAATAATTATAATTACGTTCACGCGAACGTACACTAAACAGAAGTTTACAATAATTGTAGTAGATCCATTTTCGATCTATTGATCACACGGAATCCTTTGTGAAGCTGTTTCAGCATTATTATTATCACACTCGCGTAAAAACCCAATGGTAGCTAGGAAGGCGATGTCGACCCTGGAGGTCAAAGTTTGGACTAGCCAGAGCAACTGTTGGCGGCGCATTGTATTGTGAATCGCGAGAATTGTTTTGGACAAAGTGTTGTATTCCCAATAAGACCATAATGTGGCACTTGGAATAGTAGCTAGATACCAAAATGATAAATTTAGACTTTGTGCGTTAGTCTCCTCATAACATTTTTGTCTATATTTATTTACATAATAATTAGACTCCCTTTTCGAATGAATCAAATGTTTTGACACAAACTATTTCATATACAACTATGTCCCTGTACTGTTTTTGGCAATAAGACCTATACCATCTTTCTTACCATTTTTAGTATAAACATGTACGTGTATAAATAAAAACACCCTATATGTGTCTAGTGATGTTCAAATGAGGTATACAACTACGGTACTTCACCTTGGTAACAGACCACCACAAAATAGGATGTAAAATCAGTCATTTTCCTTCTTGAGATTTGCGCAGTGGAAGTTCTAACCAAAAGCTATGCCTGGAATGAAATATTGCATATTTGCACTGTTTCCGATAAAACTAGTCACAGCTAATCAATACCTCAGGTACAAGAAACTTGTGTTTGGAATAAAAGATTTTTGGAATAATGTATGTTTGGAATGACAGACCTTCGGAACAGCAGATCTTTTTTAGAATAATGTACCTATTCATTCCAGTTGGTCGCAACAAATAACTTTAGTTATATACAAGATCATACTAACTATATCTCAAGAAAAAACATGACAACTTTACATTGCATTTGTGGCGAATGTTCACATTTTATAACATAAAAATTATCCAAGCAAAAAATAAAATAAAATATGGCATGAACATACAAGCACTTGATGCTGACATTTTCGTTGTTTATTTGTTGAGGAAATTTACCAATCATAAATAATTACAAATATGAATGAAATAACAATATAATAAAGCAAAGACCCGATATATATTGGATATATTTCAACAAAATACAGTCGACTAGAGGCTTGATGCCATTTTAGCATTGATCAACATGTTATTATATAATGTCCAATTAGGTTAAAATACAATACATAACAATCTACATGATGTCATAAAATAAGTTGCATGAAGAACAGGGGAAGATTCAGCCACAAAGGGCAATTTACGCAATGTACGGCCTATGATTCAGGAATAGACACTTTGGCATGGCAGGAATTACAACATTTATTTCTGAAAAAAAGTTGGTTGTACAAACAACATCTTTTGAGCAAATATCTACATGTAACTTTTTTATGCAATCCTGTATTATGTTAACCACCAGAGTGTATATGGACACTAAAGAGGAATAGTACGGATTTTTGATAAAATACTGGCCTAAACTCAAGAACCGCAAGACCCATGGAAATATAAATGCGATAATTGGCTTCCTCAACTAATTTCCTATAAGATGTATTACTATATTAAGAAGTGCACTGCAGTTTCTTAGAAAAATATGGCTTATGCCATCCGACACACCTTAAACACACAAATCAACTGCCCAGTGCCATAAGTGTGTAAGTGCAATAGCTGCCATGTGTAGATGAGTGCAATTTGCTGTGTGTAAATTGCCAAATGTTTACAGGGCAGCTATTGCACTTACCCACTTATGGCATTGAGCAGTCAAAATATATTACATTGTTATGTACTGTGTGGATATTTGGTTAATAATTGTATGATAAATACATGATCTAAATTGATTACATGTTATGATAACAATTCACATTGATGGTAGCTTAGATGAATCTAACATTTTTGTTAAAATCAACCCTGCCTCCCATCATGCATTATTCCAGAGGTATCACATGACGTGTTTGTTTAAACTGTTGCTCCGTGTGGAGACACGCTTGGGTCCTGATGGGACCCGGCTCAAGTAAAATGCTCAAGCCAGGCTGAAAAGCCTATAATAGGCATGCTGGCCTATATGGAAAAAGAAGTGAGAAACAGATTTGAAGATAAAGATCAAGGCCACTCCCAACAATCAAGGGTACTTACAACAAGTAAATTTCACAAATTCTGGAGGAGCATCAATTATTACAGGGTTTACAATCAATTTCCAAGGAAAAGTTGAATTTTACCCATAAACAACTGTGAAATAAACCTGATTCACAGCACCTGGTGATTATAAAAGCATTGTGGCATCAGTAAACACTGCAATTTAATTTGATTGCAGGTGATTATTTTTCTGTTTACTATAACATGTTGATACTGCAAGTCTGGAATCATCCATGTTGGAAAATTATACCATAATAAAGTAACTATTTTTCTTTTTCCATTATTATGGAAAGTACAAATACCATCACTCTCAATTTGTTATATATCTTCATTGTTATATTTGGATAATTAAATTAGTCATGCAATTATCTGGAATGGGAAGCAATATATTTAGCCAATATATTAATAAAATTTAAATTTGGCCACACAGTAAATGTCCAACCATAGTCTCAAGAGTTCTTAGTCTTTGCCGACAGCTGGCAATGCTTAATCACTTGTGTTATAAGGGCACAGTTGCCATACACTACTCGTTTTCCTCCTTGATTGTGTCACAATGGGCTTTTCCGGTTGGCCTCCACATCCCCTATGGAAGACATGACATGACCTTAATCTCCCACACAGGGGGTGTAGATTTCAAATGGAATCACCCATTCAGGTAAACCCATTTTACAATTCACACTCCCTGTGTGGAAAATTAAGGGCATGTCTTCCACAGGGGGAGTATGGGTTTGAAGTGGAACAGCCCAATCACATAACAAATGCCAAATATTCTATTAGCATTACCTGTTCACCTGTCACCAGGCTTCCCGTTAGTGTGCGTCATTGCGTCCAGACGCGTATTTTACAAATTTGGACGCAAATTCACATGGCTAATCAAGTATTTTGCGTCCATGTCACATGCATTTGGACGCAGACAAAACTTCGAAATTTTATCATTAATTGATGATAAAAATAAGCAATTGGTATTCTTTTATATTTTTAAGATAATAAAAGCCCCAAAATTTTGACCCAACTGCTGAGAATTGAAGTAAATTCTGCAATATTTGTAAATGCAACGTCAGGAAATCGTGCACTTTTGCATGCTTTCGAGCGATCGCTGTACAGCTGTTTGATCACATGGCCTGGGAAGTCCCGATTGATTTGTTTACTAGCACGTGCCGCTAACGTGCGGTGTTTATTTAATTATTTATCACAACCTGACAATATTCAATTTTTAATATTTTAAGTTTTTTTTCTCATTAATAATCTAGGTTTCCTTTATTAGTATTATTGTTACGATGAATAAAAGCAATTTTAAAGACAAAATCTAAATGATAACCCTTTTTCGTATCATTTGTGGCAGCGTGTTTTAGTTTTTGTAGCATCAACAGCACGTTAATTTAAAAATAGAAAGCGGAAGTGAAAGTACTGAACGAAAATTGCTCAAGATTGACAGACTTTGCTCATGTTTTTGCACCTGTTTTTGACCACGTTTCGGACCAAAACTGACACAGAAATGAGAAAAATTATCATAGCGAATGGAGATGGAATATCACGGCGAAAATGCACTTTTATTTTTTTAACAATCAACATTTGATGAGGTGTAGACCCTTGAGAATGCGTGTGTATCGTCATAATCATTGAATTTCAGATGGGCGCTTTAAAAATCTGTCTGGACGCAAGTTTTTGCAACCTCGTCAGCAAACTTGCGTCATTACGGACGCACATTTTTAAAACCTTAACGGGAACCCTGCCTGTCACCCATGTTTTTTTGTCAGTATTCACAAAGCTCACAAGCTGAACTGACCATTTTAAATCTCTTTTGAACACAAAAAGGTCATTAACCCAGGAGTTGCGCAATAAACATAATTTCAAAACGGTACACATCTTATTTACAAACAAAGTGGTCTGATTGGTCAATTCAGCTTGTGAAATTGTGAATCGAAAGTTGACCTGAGCGGTCTTGCTCGGTCACTCTCATAAATATAATCCAGTATCCTTGACAAGCGACCTCATGATATTGATTACGAGTATTGATACCCAGGTGCCACATTCACTCCACATGTACATTGAGGTTTGTGAACTTAGCAATACAGGGATTGGCATGTGGAAGTGTCGTTTTAATAATAATAATAAGAGTACTGAATGGGCAGCATACGCATCTTGTGTGTACACATCACCCCATAGCTATCATCACCAGGTCACTTTCTACAATGATTTGGATAGCATTTGATTTCTCTGGGTTTCTCAGGTTGGTGTCAAGTAGTCAACGTTATCCTCATGTATACACTAGGATCCACAACATGCTCATCTATCAATGCACAGCTCTTTAACCCCGATACATTTAATACATTCATTGCATGACCTTTGAAATTTTGAGTGAAAAAACCCATACTCTGGAACTTGAGGTCAAATTGTGCACTATGATTGTTTAATTGAGGTTATTGAACTATGCCACTGGGATGAGGCCATTGTGGTCCATAGTGATAGGTTGGTCAAATGACTAACCCTTTTGACAAATCTTCGATTGCTTCTCAGCTTAAATGAGAGCCAAGAATCACCAACGACATGCGTACATACAGGCCGATTGATATTCTGACAAGCAACTTCCAATGTCAAACCACTAACACTTCGCTCTTCCTCGTTTCATTCAATTTCGTGCAAATTAAAAAGAGAAATAATTGTCACAAATCTGACAACTCCACAACTGCCCATCTGTGTGTGCACATGGTAACCACTGTAACAATTGACAATTTAACAATTGACACTGATGCTGACTTCAGTTAGCCTGTACATGTGTCTTTGGTCAGTGGCCCATGGAGAGAGACCAAAGTCATATGCCAACAGTGCAAGCAAACCTATGACACCATCACAGATGACATGTCTAAATTTTGTAGACTTCCAACCTATGTACAACATAATGCACCATATCACCACCATAGGTCATTGTCCAGCCAAGTATCCCAAATATGGATAAAGTTTGTTCTAGATGTTAACAGGATGTACTGCTGCTACTACTACTACAGTTCCCCTGTTGTTGTAGCTGTTGTCTGCTGTGCAACCATTCTACAAATTCATCTAACATAACAGGCCCTGTAAGAAACATAATAAAATATTGCGATTATACATATGAAGGGGTCAGTCTTTCAAATCAAATTGTTCATATCACATACAGTCCAGACAACCTTCTCAGAATTGACCTTTTCGGTAAATCCCATAAGCCTTTGCGAGTACACCTGAGATGTCGTCATTTGACGTCACACCGATCTGCTAACATCGTTACTGTACATTGCAAGTCGGCGTGACATCAAATGACGACATCTCAGCTGTACTCGCAAAGGCTTATGGGATTTACCGAAAAGGTCAATTGCCCCATGCATAACGCTATGGTAAATCTGCCATATTGGCTTGTCACGAATGGAGACCAAAATAGTGTACACTATTTTGCCATTCATGATGATCACACAAACATGACTATGCATGAGACTAAAACATGAGACTATGTTCCTAAACATGACTATGAGAATAACCAGTTTGTGACTTTTATACACTTTAGAGACTTCAGACATCTGGTCCATGGGGTCCAAAGGAGGCATTTTTGAAAATTGGGTTATTGTAATTATTACATAACACATTATGTTATCATTTACTGAAAACACCAAAGGTCTAGCATACTTGGTTCTTAAGTTATGAAGTTTTTTGATGTCTATTTTCTTATGTATTTTTTTTTTACTCCATATTTTTATCGTTATCTCAGTTTCAAATTTGCCGCCTTTGGCCCCCATGGACCAGATCGTTTCACATATGTGACTCCTCGCCACAACTGAGCCCGGATGTCGCCAATCATCATTTTTGAGATATTCAACCAAAATATTCTGCTTGAAATTAGCTTTAAAATGATGTATATCATGTCTATAGTACTTGACATTTAAGTAGTGAAAAATCAATAAAACAGTCAATAAATCCTTTCTTTCCTATTGTTTATTGTTAAGTTCGATGGAGCATATCTCAATAGGGGCACTGGCGACATCCGGGCTCAGTTGTGGCGAGGAGTCACATATATGTTACATAAGTAAATACCGGTACATAAGATTACTTTCAGTGCATGACAGCAACACAATTGACAACATTCTTGCATTCAACTGTGAACTAAGGCCGGTGTCGACAGGTCTTCTGTCGGAATCCTGTCGACAAAGTGAATTATGTCAACATATCGACAGAACTTCGTCAATGGCGACATAGTGCTAAGGCCCAGTAAAACTTCGTCAGGAAAGCTCATTTTCACTCAAAATATTGGCCATTTCCAATGTATTTTCAACAAAATGCAATGCCAAATCTTATCTTTTACCTACTATTTCGCCAATTTTTCATGTAATTTGCCTTCAGGGGTAAATTGTACACTTCATCGCTACATGCTCGCTATGAAGACGGCCATCTTGGAAATTTGCTGAAATTGCTGACAGTGTTTCTAGATATTTTTAGGTTAAAATTTTTAAAATATTCCTAAAATCATGAAAAAAAAAGTCCTGGTATTTTTTCGGAACCCAAATGTATGTCGAAGTCAAGATACGAAATATGTCAACATCAAAAAACGGTGCAGACACCGGCCCTACTGTGAACTACTACTTACATGCTCCATCCTCATCGTAATTACTAAGATCTGAAGCGAATGGCACGGCTAAACTCCAGTATATTGCACCACTGGTCCTTATTGATCACGCGGTATTTGGATTGCTACACAAAAGACAAAAAAGAAAAAACCTTTTTGAACAAGTGTAAAATATGAAATGGACATATACCATTATATTCTCTCTAATACATGCCCCTGGGACATTGAATTTTCCAAAAGTGGGTGCCATTATAGGTCTTTTTACAATGATAATTCTCATCAAAAACATCACTAATACCGTCTGGCAGTCAACTGCGGTGCTCACAAACATAAAGGAATTTCTACAAATACTGTTGTAACCATTTTCAATGTATCCATCTCCACTGGCAGAGTACCAGACTTAAAATAGCAAAGGTCATTCCCCTGTATAAGAAGGATGAATGTGACTTGTTTTCAAACTATCGTCCTGTTTCTGTTTTACCCATTCTATTAAAGATTCTTGAACATCTTGTATTCAACAGATCTGTATCATACTTAGATAAAATAAAAATAAAATTTTGTATAAGCGCCAATATGGTTTTAGAAAGAACCAGTGTACATATATGGCAGTGATAGATTTGGTGAATAAAATTACGGATGTAGCAAATGAAAACAAAGTCTATATGCATATTCTCTCTCCAGTTTTCAGTAAAGGGAATGTACCCCAGTAAGAAGGGCCTTACCTCTAAGAAATGATGGAATGAACTGAATAATTCCCATTGCCTCCCCAATAGTAGGGTCAACATGATTTTGGCGGTGTCTATGTCCATACTCCTTTGCTCCTTGTCCTGAGAGATAGAGAAAAACAACCAGGAATATTAGGTCATTACAATTTTTTTTGTATTACTTCGCAAGTGCAGCAAGCATGTTAATTTACAGAACGGTGTTCTTATTGACTGATCAAATCAGATCAGAACTATCTTTGGTTGATTCACTGCATGGTACATGTTATCATGACAGACTCACAGGCAAATTTTAAAAGTTCTGCTGTAACCCAGCACCTTTCCATTAGAAATGACAATGGGCTATTCCACCTGAAATCCATACCCCTTATGGCAGACAAGACCTGAAATAAATCCCAACCACATTTTAGATTTAAAATGGAGTCACCCATTCAGGTAATCCCATTTGAAATTCACACTCCCTGTGTGGAAGATTAAGGTCATGTCTTCCGGGGGTAATGAATTTCAACTGGAATATCCCATCAATGCAGATTTAGTATCCTGTGAATAAAACTTTTTCAGTCATGTGCAAATCTTGAGCAAAAAACTCTCTCAGTTTTATTTGTCAAACTTTGACCACAGTAAACATTTGATCACAGATAAAGAATTCTAAAAGTACTCAAAATCTGAAAGTCTTAAAATGTACATGACTTACCCGAGCAAAATCAAAAGCGTATCTATATATTTTCTTGAAGGTGGGTGGGTCGTTTAGTAGGGAACGCATAAAATCTAATTTGCCTTGAACTTTCCTTGGACTATCAGTTCTGTAAATCACAAGCAAAATAAAATGATATTAGTTATTGATAAATCACATCAAATATAACAAAAAGCAGGATTCAGTGGTTCACATACTACAACCAGAATGACGATGTTCTCCCTAACACACTAACCATACACTATATCACCACTCTCTCTCATATTGCTCTAACTCACTTACTGCAGTTTGGTCATGCCTTTCATCCATTCCTCCAATGTGAAGAATCCCATCTGCTCAGCTTCCAGTTCCCAAGCTACAACCATCATGACAACGTTCTCCCTAATACCATAACCATGCACTATGCCCCCACTCTCTCTCATATTGCTCTAACCCACTTACTGTAGTTTGGTCATGCCTTTCATCCATTCCTCCAATGTGAAGAATCCTCTCTGCTCAGCTTCCAGTTCCTAAGCTACAACCATCATGACAACGTTCTCCCTAATACCATAACCATGCACTATACCCCCACTCTCTCTCATATTGCTCTAACTCACTTACTGCGGTTTGTTCATGCCTTTCATCCATTCCTCCAATGTGAAGAATCCTCTCTGCTCAGCTTCCAGTTCCTAAGCTACAACCATCATGACAACGTTCTCCCTAATACCATAACCATGCACTATGCCCCCACTCTCTCTCATATTGCTCTAACCCACTTACTGTAGTTTGGTCATGCCTTTCATCCATTCCTCCAATGTGAAGAATCCTCTCTGCTCAGCTTCCAGTTCCTAAGCTACAACCATCATGACAACGTTCTCCCTAATACCATAACCATGCACTATGCCCCCACTCTCTCTCATATTGCTCTAGCCCACTTACTGTAGTTTGGTCATGCCTTTCATCCATTCCTCCAATGTGAAGAATCCCATCTGCTCAGCTTCCAGTTCCCAAGCTACAACCAGCATGACATTGTTCTCCCAAATACCCTAACCATGCACTATACCCCCACTCTCTCTCATATTGCTCTAGCCCACTTACTGTAGTTTGGTCATGCCTTTCATCCATTCCTCCAATGTGAAGAATCCCATCTGCTCAGCTTCCAGTTCCCAAGCTACAACCAGCATGACATTGTTCTCCCAAATACCCTAACCATGCACTATGCCCCCACTCTCTCTCATATTGCTCTAGCTCACTTACTGCGGTTTGGTCATGCCTTTCATCCATTCCTCCAATGTGAA
The DNA here is from genome assembly GCF_039555335.1 of Amphiura filiformis. Lineage (NCBI taxonomy): Eukaryota > Metazoa > Echinodermata > Ophiuroidea > Amphilepidida > Amphiuridae > Amphiura > Amphiura filiformis. The sequence continues at coordinate 44,996,580 of NC_092636.1, read as the reverse complement.
GAATCCCATCTGCTCAGCTTCCAGTTCCCAAGCTACAACCATCATGACAACGTTCTCCCTAATACCATAACCATGCACTATGCCCCCACTCTCTCTCATATTGCTCTAACCCACTTACTGTAGTTTGGTCATGCCTTTCATCCATTCCTCCAATGTGAAGAATCCTCTCTGCTCAGCTTCCAGTTCCTAAGCTACAACCATCATGACAACGTTCTCCCTAATACCATAACCATGCACTATACCCCCACTCTCTCTCATATTGCTCTAACTCACTTACTGCGGTTTGTTCATGCCTTTCATCCATTCCTCCAATGTGAAGAATCCTCTCTGCTCAGCTTCCAGTTCCTAAGCTACAACCATCATGACAACGTTCTCCCTAATACCATAACCATGCACTATACCCCCACTCTCTCTCATATTGCTCTAACCCACTTACTGTAGTTTGGTCATGCCTTTCATCCATTCCTCCAATGTGAAGAATCCTCTCTGCTCAGCTTCCAGTTCCTAAGCTACAACCATCATGACAACGTTCTCCCTAATACCATAACCATGCACTATGCCCCCACTCTCTCTCATATTGCTCTAACCCACTTACTGTAGTTTGGTCATGCCTTTCATCCATTCCTCCAATGTGAAGAATCCTCTCTGCTCAGCTTCCAGTTCCTAAGCTACAACCATCATGACAACGTTCTCCCTAATACCATAACCATGCACTATGCCCCCACTCTCTCTCATATTGCTCTAGCCCACTTACTGTAGTTTGGTCATGCCTTTCATCCATTCCTCCAATGTGAAGAATCCCATCTGCTCAGCTTCCAGTTCCCAAGCTACAACCAGCATGACATTGTTCTCCCAAATACCCTAACCATGCACTATGCCCCCACTCTCTCTCATATTGCTCTAGCCCACTTACTGTAGTTTGGTCATGCCTTTCATCCATTCCTCCAATGTGAAGAATCCCATCTGCTCAGCTTCCAGTTCCCAAGCTACAACCAGCATGACAATGTTCTCTGGTTCCACGCCTATATCCTCACAGAATTTCTCCATTCCTTCAGGGCCTAATAGGTTCTCTTCATCTGTGTATTCATGGAACCAGGCTTGGCAACGTTTGATGGAAAAGGCGGCTGAACTTTCAATGTGAGCAGACGAGGGGACGAGTAATGCCTAGAACTGGAAAACAACATTTGAAAAATAGGATTTTGTTTTAGAAGTCAAAGAGATTTTTTCCCTAATTTTCTTTGCATGTATGTATGATTGTAATACATGTATGTCCGATTCACTTTTTGAAAAAAACAACAACAAAAAAACAAACACACCGCAAGGTCTCTCTGGCCGTCCTTTTGTACCCAAATATTAATATTTCCACTAGGTTTCAAGAAAAACCCACAATATTTACTTACTTGACCTCATATGACACTATGAAGGTCATGCTGACAAGACTTTGAAATAAAGGCTTTTAATATCATAAAAATCTATCAGTCTTTACTTATCTGACCTCAGATTACCTTGAAATAACCTGTATAATTTGGCTAACTTGAAAAGGAAAATTACCGTTGTGGCCAGACACTTGTAAAAGCAGCCCAATTTTAGGTAAGAAGCAGCACATTTTTTTAAAGTAGCGGCAAGTGATCACCAAGTAGCCCAATTGTGTGCTTAGGGTGCAGCGTTGGCATCACCAAGTGTCAACTGCATTGATTAACCTGGTACTCACCCACTCCTTGTCCGTTTCATCTTAGCATCCTCCTCCCCAGCAGTCATCTTTCGTTTCTTCCTGGGTGCCATGGCAAATGATGTGCACACTTGAGGTAGTGGATAGGGACTGTTATGCACAGTGTGATCATGTACGCCTGATGCAGCAGCTTCTTCTGAAGAGGCTGTGGAATGTTTTACCCCAAGGTTCTGGAAAACAAATAATCATCAATTTAATCAATCATTTATGAAATTAATCTACAACACTAATATTATTACTACATTTCTGATAAAAGATTTCAGAGAAACTTTGATCGTATTTATTTATTCTGTTGATGTACAAGTTTTCAACTTTGATGTTAAATTGTAGGACTCCTGACTGAATTCCTGACACCTCAAACTTTTCGAGGCAGAAGCCAGCCCCCTCCCAGTTCCATTAATTGAAACTCCAGGGCTCTGCCGTGGAGACTATGACATGAACAACAAAAATTATTAACTGTCTAAGTTGCATATTGAAGACACAAAATGCTTTTGTTTGTTTTTGCTGAACCATGAAATGGTCTCAGCCTATAGTAGTCTATGTTACTTCCTTACTTCCTTACTCAGCAACCTTTTGGTCTGATACCAGCTTTCCACGATCAAAATATTAAAACGGTAATTAATGAAACAGTCTTATTAAAATTAATACTATCCAGCACAGTATTGCTGCTTGATCAGATCGTCACAGTCATCCGCCTAACTTACCTCGTGCCTTTGCAAAGGGCACAGTTGCTCTAGTTTATTTTATATTCTTTACTTTTCCTCTTTCATTAACACTTCCTACGACCAAGGGCAGCAATTTTGAAAAATTGGGTGTTTTGGGGGGCTTTTATAATAGCTGCCGTTTACTGATTTTTGCAAATAAAATTCTCTACATTGTGTAGATTTTGTGTCGAGTTTATATTATTTGCTCAAATGTATCAGAATATTATTTATACAATTGTTTTTAAATAAAAATACAAATAAAATATAGAAATTGATCAGTTTGAGTAAGCGTTATTATTTTTTTTTAGTATTTCACTCTCAATTTCTAAAGCCATTTTTTTCAATAAAATAAACACTGAATGTAAAGTGTGCATGGCTATGCATGCATTGCATGTATACATATACATTGGTTCACTCCAACTTTCACTGCTTTCAATATCATGACTTTCAAGTTCGGTGTAGAGCATTGACGATGAGCGTCAATGTTTTTCATGATTGAGACGCATAGCGTGTGGACAAACCGCACTTGTACGCTGCGTGTACGCTCTTTATGCGATGAATATTACTTGCACAATTCGATACTGCAGTCACCGAAATCTCGAACTTGAGTTGAGATGAACTAAAAAATCTGTGTACGTACGTACTGTAATTGAATATTTATTTTTATGAATCTCAGACTCATGAACAATGAAATACATGGCCCATTCTCCGATAAAGCGTCCAAGTTAGGGCTCAGGAATTGCAAAATTCCAACCACGAAGAATTCGTGAAAATCATTCAGAATCGTAAACTTTAATAGTTTCAGAACACAAAACAATGCATGGGTGATTTTTCAACAATACTTCATTTTGAGCAATATTACTTATACGCATTGGGGGTAACGTATCAGTGGTAACGTATCTGTGAAGCCCTTTCCCACTTTTGTCTTAATCGTGCAAGTGTAAAAACTTACCGACTTAATACCCATACTTGATCAGTCATCACCCAATGTACTAAAGTCTGGTATGGTATTTGGCTTCATTTATCACAGCGTTTTTTCCGAGGGGAGTAGAATTTAGGTAACGTATCTGTGAACGCATGAACGTAACGTCAGGATTTTTTGCCATTAATAGACCTGATTTTTTTACTTTGAAACCATTGTGTTATGTACCACATATATAATATAACTATAGAGCCTGCTTGATCCATAACATATGGGAACATTCATATAGCCAGTTATTTTGACAGATTGTTATTCATTAGAAATATGGTAACGTATCTGTGAACAATTTTGGCGACATAGTCTCAAAGACCTGTTGGAAAAATTTAATAACTTGCGTTGTGATGTTTTATACTTTATAATTAGGGCATGATACCACTAATGAAAAGTACCTATAATCCATTAATATGCGCGCATGTTTAATGAACAGGGACGCATTATACGGAACGTACCTTGGCTGGCGACATGGAGGAAAACAATGGACATGCATAATCAGCTTTATTGTTTTATACTTTCTAGGCATGTTACAACCTCCAGCCCCACACATTTTAGAAAGCAACTCCTAAGTATTAGTTATATCAATAAAAGTCATTTCTTTCTGACGAAACAAGTCTGAATACGACTTGACACTATGGGCGACACAGATTTGGCTTTTTGGACACTTTATCGGAGAATGTGCCACATGTATAACAAACTTACATACAGAGGTACGTAGCCTGCATGATACAGGGTTGCCCTGATGTTTTTTATGGTAGGCTATAGAGTAACTGTCCTTACACGAATTATTTCTAATGCAGTACCACGCACGCATATGAATGCATTGATACTGAAACCCACATATGGACATGTCACCCAGTGGCCATCCCATATGATATTTAGACGCTCCAATGCTTGTTCATCGATGTCAGCAGCTGTAACTTCTCCCAAAGTTGCCCTTGTTATCATTCTTCCGTAAATCCTTCGAATTTACTCTCACTATTATCCGATTCATCTTGAAAAACACGGTTTAGATCAGCGTTTGCACATCGCTTCCCCATTTCGCGATCACATTGTTGAATTTTCCAAAATACGGCGGCGTTTCTAGATTGTTTTACTAAAACATTTTCCAGCTTCCGGCGAAAAGTGAATCTTTTAGCTGTTGACATGCCTTACTTTACACTGATTTTCAAGGGACTTAGGCTATCTAGAGGCTAAAGGTCATCAATATTATAAAATAAAATTTGTCTGAATTTAAATTTTTAGATTTGAGATAAAAACACCTAAAAATGACGACGGAAGAGCAATTGCAAATTAGGTGCTTTTTGATAACGATTTTTTCGATTTTTTTCATTGTTTTACGAACAATGACTGGCGACATAAGGCAGGCAATATCGTTTTAACGTCACGTGACCCAAGTGATTCACTTCTGAATCACTTTGTCGTAGGAAGTGTTAACACCACTCGGCCGGTCATACCTTCGTAGCATTTTGAGATTATGTTCATTACAGACTTTGGGTGACAGTGGTATAGGCCTACCACAATATACTGCCGAAGCCACATGGTTCAGCTATGGTGCGGTTATCGCTCTAGTTCTTTTAAAGTCAACCATACAGGATCCTAGCATTTTAGCTCTAGGTTACACCCATCGAATGTGTGTCATCGGCCCGGTCATCGGCCCTCAGACACACACACACAGGCATAGAGTTCTGCAGCAGCATGTTTTGTTGACATTAAATACTGTTTACTTCATTTGACAGTAACTAATCCATAAATTTGACAACTCAAATACAAAGGATATAAGTTGGCAATCTTAATGTTATGCAATCAAGTTTACAACACTGTCAGTCTTACAATGAGCAGAAGTCACTGACCAACCAACCAACCATACCATTCAAGTGCCAATATTGATTATCTCAAGTGGCCTGCTGCAATTGACCAGAAATCTTGGATCTTGGATCTTGGATGCTATACCTCCAAATACTCCCTGTAGAAGTTTTAACTGGAGGTGTGATTGAGAGGTCTATTTTTGGAGTCGGGGTCCTACGTCGCTACTTTCAGCCAGGGCAGACTTGAAAGCTAATTAGTTTGATGAGTAATGGTGGATGCAGGCAAGTTGTTCCACTCTCTAGTTGTTCGTGGGAAAAATGAGTTGATGAAAGCGCCGGTGTTGGTCTGGTAAATTTGGTATTGGTTGTCGTGTCCTCTTCTGGTCCGTTCTGTCTTTGGGGCGATGTATTTGGTGTGGTCAATGTCCATGATGCCATTCAGGATCTTGTGAAAGCAGGAGATTCTGTTTCTTCTGCGACGTTCTTGAAGTGGCAGCCAGTCTAAAGATTTTTTCAGCGCTGTGACACTTGTGTCTCTCCCATAAGTACTGGTAACAAATCTAGCTGCAGCATTCTGGACTTTTTCAAGATCAGTGATGTTTTTGACAGTATACGGATCCCATGCTGCAGATGCGTAGTCCAAGTGTGGGCGGACAAGAGAAGTGTAAAGTTTTTCCTTGGTAGTAGTTGAGGTATGGTGGAAGTTCCTTCTAAGAAAGTTCAATACTCTGAAGGCTTTGTTTTTGGCATTGTTGACTTGGGCGTTCCATCTCAGGTCATTTTGGATGAAAATACCAAGATATTTGCTATTATTTGTCTCTTCAAGCTTGACTCCCATCATGTTGTAGGGAAGTTACGCCTGGATTCCTCTTCCTAGTGATGCGCATGGTAGTGCATTTCGACGGGTTAAACCTCATGCCCCATGTTTCGCCCAGTTCACCATGGTGTTAAGATCAGACTGAAGTTGGTTTCGTCTTCGGGGACTTGATGGTGTTGTAAACAAGACAGTCGTCCGCGAAGAGTCTGGTGGTGCTGGTCACTCCACAATGGATGTTGTTTATGTGAAGGAGGAAAAGGTGGGGACCAAGGACTGTCCCTTGTGGTGCTCCACTAAGAACCAGAACCCAGTCTGAGAAATTTCCATTTACCACAACTCTCTGGTGTCTTTTTGTAAGAAACGACTCAATCCACTGCTTTGTGGTACCCCGGATGCCATAGTGGTCCAGTTTAATAAGAAGACGACGGTGCGGCATCACGTCAAAAGCTTTTGAAAAGTCTAAAACGGCTATGTCTGTGATGTGTCCATCATCCAAGTTCTTCGTCAAGTCGTGGGAGGTCAGAATAAGTTGTGTTTCACAAGATCTTGATTTACGGAATGCGTGTTGGTTGTCTGCCAGGATGTTCCATCTGGATAGGTGAGTCATTAGGTTGCTGTCGATGATGTGCTCGAGGAGCTTACAACATGTGCTTGTCAGGGAAACTGGTCGGTAGTTTGCAGGGTCGGTAGTAGGTCCTTTCTTATAAATGGGCGTAATGTTGGCTCTCCTCCAGTCCAATGGGAGGTCCCCCGTATCCAGGGACTGCTGAAAAATATGTCTAAGCACTGGGGCTAGTTCTTCAGCTGCCATTTTCAGCGCCTGATTTGGTATAGCATCAGGCCCAATAGCCTTTGAAACATTTATATTTTGAAGCAGCTTTTTCACACCTTCTTCCCCAACAACGATGGGTGGCATGTCTGGGAATGGGACACCAGACATCGAAGGCATTGACTCTGGTTTCACATCTTCGTGTAAACACTCCTTCAAACTGGTCTGCCAAGGCTTTGGCTTTCTCCATATCACTGGTGAGCAACTTATCATTAACTTTTAATGGTTGGATACCTGTATTGTCTTTTCTTCTGGAACGAATATACCGCCAAAAGGATTTGGTGTTTTCTGAGTCCATGATGTCATTAACAAAGTGTCTGTGGGCACTTCTGATTGATCTATCAACCTGTTTCCTGACACTAACAAACTTGTCCCAGTCTGCTTTTTTGCCAGATTTCTTAGCTTTGTTGTAATATTTCTCTTTTTTGCTTCATAACTTCTTTAGTTTTGTTGTAAACCACGGTGGACGCGAGTTGCCTTTAACACTCTTTGTTGGAACAGTTTCAGCAACATTGTCACAGATAGTATCACGAAACCAGGCCCAGTTGTCTTCAACTGATTTGGTATCCGGGTGACGAAGGAAATAGTCGGCCTGAAGTTTAAGTGCCTTTGACTTGAAGTCCTCTTCAGACACTTTCTTCCACAAATGAATATTTCGTGGGGGCTTGGGGGCAATAAATGTCTTGGTAGAGACATTTGCTTTGATGATACAATGGTCGCTGATACCAGGTAATGGCGCAACATCAGATACCAATGAAGGATGCGAAGTAATTAACAGGTCCAATGTGTTTTCGGTTCCATTCGAGTCCGTCGGTGGGGAAATCAACCAGCTGCGTAAGGTGGTTCTCCTGGATCATGCTGATAAGTGACTCTTGCAAGGTATTTTTAGAGTCAACCGAATCACTTTCTTTCCATGACAGGCCAGGCACATTAAAATCTCCGCCTAGGATGACATACGGTGAATTTACACTGTCGTTGATTTCACTCAGGCTAGCACCCAGGTTTTCCAGCGCACCAGATTTTTCATCTGGCGGACGGTAGAATGCACCCAGAAAAACGGTCTGGTCAGGCAATGATGCCTGGCACCAAAGGGATTCAATGTCAGGATGAGACAAGTCTTTTCGCTCAAAACATGGGATTTTCTTGTTTACAGCGATAAAAACTCCACCGCCATGCAATTTCTGTCATTTCTGAAAACATTTAAGTAACTGGGGAAGATTTCGGATGAATAATAATGTGTGTCAAGCCAAGATTCAGTACCTATCACAATGTCTGGTGTCTCGTTTATGATAACGGTTTCCAACACAGCAATCTTTCCTTTGATACTTCTACAGTTCATAATGAGGACTTTCAATCCTCCTGGGAAATGTTTTGTATCCACATTTTTCTTAACATACTTTGCACCAGGGTTCGTAGCCTGGTCAGGTCTGCTCCAGTTTTTGCCAGACTTTATCAGCTTAATTGGTGTAACTGTAGGCTGACTAGGTGGAGTTGTAAACACCGGCTGCCTAACTTTACGCCATGAATTGCCAGATTTTGTCAGCTTAATTGGCGTAACTTTGGGCTTTTGGGGGCTCGAAGAGTCCACTGGCACAGAGTTAATATGAAAGTCAGATGTGTAGTTGTCAGTTTTTATCAACTTAATCGGCGTAACTTTGGGTTGACTAGGTAGGGTAGTAAACTCCGGGTGACTAAGTGGGCGTGGCGTCAACGGCACTGGATTACATGTGCCCTGCTTTGTAGGCTGATCAACTTTATGCCATAAATTGCCAGATTTTGTTAGCTTTATTGGCGTAACTTTGGGCTTACTGGGACTTGAGCGGCCCCCTGGCACAGAGTTTATTTGAAAGTCAGGTAATGTACAATTGTCACTATAACTCAATGATGACAAAATACCAAAGGAGTTATATAATGAGATCGCATCGTTGCTACTCAAATTACTAATATTGATATCGTCGCAAATCGGGCAGTTCCAAACAGCACTTGGGTACGGGTAATCAGCATGAAATTTTAAGGTATCATCTGAAACTCCTGAACAGTCAATATGAAACCATTCGTCGCAGGTGGAACATTGGATACAATCAGTTTTAACAGCATAACCACATAGTCCACACGGGTACTTGGGCTTTCTGCCACGGCGTTTTCCACCAGCTGGGCAAGCTGGTTCAGGGCGGGCCAGGGTTTAACTGGATATCTCCAGCCAACAAGTTTATTAACAAATGAAGCGGCAGTCTTCCTCTGGGGAAACCTAGAAAGGCGTCGAGCTCAACAAAAGCCCCTTCCGCTGTACGGTTTAGTAGCACAGGAAAATGAAACCAAATAAGCTTCACGCAGGTTGTAGGGTAAACACAGAGATGGGGGTGATGAAGATGCATAACCATAACCAGAAATGAACTGTATGATTTTCCTGTTATTTTGTAATAACAAAACCATGTTTTCCTTGATTTTGGTATGAAAATGAGCAAATAGAATTTAATGTCTTGTCAATTTGGAGTTATTAAGGGCAACTAAAACTGATATTAGGTAAGTTTTATCTGTCTGGAATCTGTATTGCCAGTTCTGAGGGAATTAATGCAATGTAAACAAAACCAACCATGGCTGATGTGGACATTGTGTAGTGTTTTTCAGTACACTGTTTTCCATGGGTGACTGTAGGAACCCATGGATTCGATCCATGTAGCTCTAGGTCCAGGGATACTCCAAATCCAAATTAGTCCCACCAACAACTTTTGGTAATTTATTTTTCACGAAGGGGTGTGACTCACTATACTTGAGTCAGTAAGGTACTAATAATGTAGACTAAATAATGCCGAGCCAGTATCACGGTCTTTGTGAGTACGCAGTTTGATAAATACCCCTCGGTACAACAGTTTGCTTCACATTTTTGCATTACAAATTAAATATGATGTATCTGATAGGTTAAGCTTACCAGACGTGTGAAATGTTGGTGAAGAGCTGGGTTTTGGGTGTTACCTCTAGGGTGCTCCAGGTTGGATTTACTGGCTGGGCTGGCTCACACCAGGCACAATCAAAGCTACTAGAGCCACCTGTCAAAAATACAATAGAACAACAAGTCAACAATAAGTAATTAGTATTGCCAATGAGAGTTGTAAACAATGTAGGGCAAGCTGTAACTGCTGAGTACTTGTCTAAACTTTGTTTCACCGTTTCAATTTGCGGTCGGACCTTAAAAATGCGCGATTGTACCCAAAATGCGCAATTTTCGGCGTTTTTCCCAGGTCCTTAGGATTAAAAAGTCGAGGAGTGCTCCTTTTGTCCAGTTTGCCATCAAGATTTTGAAGGGATACAGTTCAGGTCCAGAAACACGATCATGTCAGTAAATTAATATTTTATTCTAGGACTGATTTATTTGGTCTACCATGTCTACAGTATCAGTCCAGTAGTCCGACTAATCAGTCCAAGAACAAAATATTCACACTGACATGATCGTGGTCTGGACCTGAACTGTTTCCAAATCTTGATGGCAAACTGGACAAAAGACACATGTGGAACTGGAAACACTTCACAGCTTTTTAATCCCCTATAATTTATGCTTCATGAACCACTCTACTGTTGTTATGGACCTTCTGATACTTGAGTGTTTGGCTGAAGCAGAACCGTTTTGACACTGACAGGTCTTTTGTCTACTAGTACTAGAGCTGCGCTCTGTTTGTAAACAGACAAGCATGCAACTTATTGCAAGGAATGATGACAAAATTGTCATCCTCACCAGATAGAAAAACATGAAAGTAATGGTTGTACACCCACATCATCAATAAAACCCCACTCATGCACTACCAGTCAAGTGACATCAACCATTCATGCATTGTCAACAACATCAATCACACAGTCAATGTAGGATCATCAACAACACCCAACAACATTAATCTGTATCTGTTACGTCGGTAGAGTCTCCTTCATCAGGTAACATGGCGAGATGGCTGAGCGGTATACAATCGGTGAGGGGCAGGGCAATATTTTCTTGTACATCCCCGGCAAGTCTCTGCCCCTAACCCCTACACGCTTAGTAGACTACATGGACGCAACACGCATGTTCCAGTTTGGCCAAGAATTTATAATTTGATTATAGGATGGACATGATCGATGGATACATTGAAAATATTTCAATGTCAAATTCACTCAATTGACATTCAGCTCAGGCTCAGTGAGTTTACATTGCTTTACGCAATGTCATGCTCCATTCAATTTAATATTTTTTGAGGGAAGCAGTGAATTCGTGAAATAGGATTAGGAGTCAGCAAAGGTATTAAGCTTATTTCTTCAAAGTTCAATCTGATATCTGGTATAATTGATTTGGAACCGGGATTTTTAGGAACGTCACAATAAACCGAGAATCATGAATGCAGTGCCGGTATTATAAAACTCCGAGGACCCTTTTGGCCTTATTACAATAGATAGGATGATTAAAAAAAGTCCAATAAATTCACTTACATTTGTCCAGAAGTTTCCTCGATCGAAGAACTGAAACCAAGACGGGAAATTCGCCAAATATCGCTATTTCGCACAATCCTGGGTTTTCATGTCAATCGCCATTGCCAAACCAATACCAAAAGAGCGCATGCGTGCAGGTGTCTCAAGGTAAACATTATGTGACGACACTTTTGATTGGTCAAATATTACCAATTAACACATTTAGCCAATCACATTTCATGTTTTAGAAAGGTTAGACTCCATTACAAATTCTTGCAATCAAAGCAACAGAGGGAAGTTCGCGAACTTTATTTTGACGGACCGAAAGTGAGTATTTGACTCAAATAAAGATCTCTGCTTCACAATTTTCATAACCATATAGTGTAATGTGAGGAGTAGTTATTGAAGAAACATTCTGTTGTATTGTTTGCTTGTATTATATCTCGCATTCGCACAAAACATTGGATAAGTCACTGCATAGAAACGAAACGCTATGTCCCTGACAACATGTTTTGCCGTGCATGTTTCCTTTATTTTAAGCTTACCAAACTATCATGACTATAATATAGCTAGCACAATCATTAAATAATCACCAGTCATTTGAAAGAATTTCCTCTTCAGAATTTGACCCAAGCAACAAATTCAAATCGCTTAAGTCATATTTTTTAAAAACATGACATTATTATAATATGCAAATGTAAACATGATATAATTTATAATTTTATATACCGGTAATTAATTTGTCAGGTCAAGCTCATCAACTTGATGACATTATCGGTAATGTAGAAATCCACTATATTCATGATAGTTACTTACACTACAGTGAAGATAGAGATAGAACATGGAACTTTAACTACAGTAAAATTAAGTATTTCTTGGCCAAACTGGAACATGCGTGTTGCGTCCATGTAGCGTAATAACTTACTAAGGCTTACATGCTTAAGCGTCTACGCAATGTAAGGAGCGTGTATACTTTCTGTACCGCGCTATATTCGCGTGTGTTTATCGCGGAGCCACTAGCGTTTATAGTGTTCCAGTTTGGATAATTTTACTGTACTTCACTTGTCTTCAGTCACTCAATTGTCGCCAGGCAATTTTCAGACACATTAAAACAATTCTTTGTGAAGTTTAATGTTACCGGTACCGAAATTTATTTTGCTATGTATCTTCAGAGCAAAGTTTGCTCATTTTTGACCACGCTAGCAATTCTCCGATGTGTCATTTGAGCAACTTTTTCGGGCACTATACCCGTTGTGATCACTCGTTGTTTCCGAATTTCTATTGCTTTACATGGTGTCATGTTTTACCTCTGTTGAGATGCAGGTACCTGCTTATAATACGGAGTAACCAATCCAGATCCAGATCCAGGTCATGCTTCACTGATTCTGACATGTTTTGAGATAGCTCCAAGCTGTATCACCTGCTATCCTCATATATCTATCGTCAGTTATCAGTGGCCTGGATTGAGGATAGACTTTGTAATGTGTATTTGACTTGATCAGAATGATCAGATTATAATAAAAATGGGGGTACTACACCCATGTTTGCAGAGAGTGTCGCTTCTCTATCCATCATCAGTTATTAGTGGCCTGGATTGAGGATAGACTTTGTAATGTGTATTAACTTGATATTTAACATTCTTAATATTTTTCATGATCATACATTTGTAAATGATGATGGTAAATTAATATTTTACTCGAGAACTCTAGCTTTGAATTTGCACATGATTGTTATGCATTCAAGACTAGAGTCCGAAGCTATCATTTGATGCAGATCAACAATGACATTTTTTTGTAATTAATGTTAATGGGGTACTACACCCCTGCCCAATTTTGTGCCTATTTTTGCATTTTTCTCAAAAATTATAAGCGCATTGGTGACAAGTAAGATATGTATATAGGGGCAAGGACTACAACTACTGCACTGGAAATTTTATTTCAGCACAGACAACAGTTGTGGAGTTACAGTCAAAAATTAGGGAAACCCAATATTTGATTAATAAATCAATAACTACTTGCCTTGAGTTGCTGAATTTTCAGTGAGTAGTTGTAGTCTTTGCCCCTATAATATACATATCTTACCTGTCACCAATGCGCTATAATTTCTGAGAAAAGTGCAAAAATAGGCACAAAATTGGCCAGGGGTGTAGTACCCCCTTAATTGTTATATTGATGTTTAAATTTGGACAAAAGTTATTTTGATGAGTCAACTATCTTTTAGTTTTACACTACAGCAAAGGTTGCCTATTTTAACACAGTTTAAACTTTAGTTGAAGTGCAACAATTTTGATGCGATCGCCCGTTGTTATCGGCTGTGTTTACTTGGGAACTTCTATTGCTTTACACAGTGTCATGCTTCATCAATTTGTACTAGATTTTGACAGTTTAACAGGTTAGGCAATTTTAAATCGATTTGCGAAAAGATTTTTGATACGTTCATTGATTTCTCAAAAAGTAAAAATCACAGTTTAATAAATAACGGTTCAAATGAAAGCCATTATTGGGGGCTAATTGTTGTATCACTATGAAAGGCCTGACACCAATATAAACATTTGTTTCGGTGACCCAAGTTCATGGTAATTTCCGCCCTCGCACTTTTTTACAGATGGCCTGGAATTTCATATTTCGGTTTCAGCGATTGCCCGAAAAAAGGTGCTATGTTTTTGAAAAGCGTTTCCGCTTGGAATGTAGATAGTTATTGTCGCTATTACTCTTCGCGATTTTAACCGACAATTCTTTAGCCGACAATTTTCAATGCATTTTACATAATAGAAATGTCGCTTGCATAAATACCGATATTTTTAACAGTATCGTTTTTGTTAACCAAAATACCATCCACATTAGTTCTCAAGACTTTGATGAAAACATAGATACCAAATCGGACTGCAGGTGATGAACAGATTTTAAACTCTAATCAAAAGAACCAGCGTAGGCCCTATCGCGTTGTGATAAAACTGACTGATTTTTCCTTGTTTTTTATAACAAGGAAAAGCTTTACTTACCTCAAACTTCTCACGTAGTGTTGTCTCGATGTCCGTTGCTGGTTGGTATTATTCTGATTAAGCGATTTTCATGATTTAGGCCTACTTAGCCTACATTTGACCAAATATTTGTCCAAACAATGTATGATATATTCCAAAAATGGCGCTGCATTCGGTGTCACATTAACGACAAGGTTATACTAACATGTGTGAGACTTTCTGACACTATATTCACGGTTTTTCTACTAGCTATTCAAACCTATGACAAATTTGGCTGGTTTGCGATGTTCAATACCATTTTCACCCTGATGTGGCAGTGCGTCACGTCAGTACTGTACTAATTTTATTAGGTGCAGCCTCATTCGCTAGAGTTTGATCAAAGCTCTGGTGTACATACGCACGCGCTTAAAGACGCCGCATAGATGCGCGAGCGAAACAGCCGTTTCCACGCGTTGACGTCACTGTCACATCGGGGGAAAACGGTATACCGTATTTCGTCAAATAGTCGCCCCCCCTCAAATAAACGCCCCCACCACTTTTTTTCAACCAAGATGTTTCAAAAATTCCGATATTTCCATGCTATCTTGTGTAGTAAGCTTACCAAGTTGCTCACATGGTCATGAGTAGCAGCAATAAATGGCGAAAATCTGCATCCGAACCCGAAGTGAACCAAAAGTCAGTGTCAAAAGGTCATAGTTCGTCATTTTAGCGTGACTTTTAAGCTTACCTAATGATTTTAACGGGAATTTTCGTGCTAAAAATGACCTCTAATAAACACCCCCCTTGGGAAAATGTAACCCCCCCGGGGGTGTTTATTCGACGAAAAACGGTAGGTAATAGATGACTATGAAACCTCAAACTCCCCTCGATAAAGGTTGGCAATTGAAGCAGGCCTCAGTTTAGCGAACTTTGCCTGTTTAATGCGATCGAAAGTGCTAGCGCCGCTTCGGACTGTGAAGGTTTCTGGATACCGAATATGGGTTTAGATTAGGCCTATATCATGTCCTCTAGGCCCTATGATTTATTTTTGGAAAGGAAAGTCTAATCTCAGAGCCTATTCAATTGAGAAGGGAGTGGATTTTGTCATAATAATATAAAAATTAATACTTGTCGTCCATAACAAGAAAGAATGCCTCGCGATTTTTTTGATATCCAGCCATAGTATTTTAATTGATTAAACTGAACATGAAGAGCTATATCTTTACTAGCTTCATGCACTAATTTGCAGACCCGCCCGGCCTTCTACATGTAGTGAGTACCACATTAGATTGTGTTTACAAGAAATAATAAGCGCTGCCTCCTCGAAATTTCTTATGCCAGCAGCTTTGATGATTAAATATTATCTGCAACCCCGCACCTGTGTTCAAGGCCTTTCTTTTATCTATTGACCTCAAAAGAAAGGATTAGAATGATCAGAATGCCGTCCCTGACCCGTTTCCACACATTAATAATAAGTCGTAAAAGTCGGTAAGGGAACGTGCTACCGTTATACTTCAGCGAGTACGTATGGCCACTACACAGTTCAATGGCCTTATTGTGATCTGACGGGCGTTTTAAAAGCACGGTCCCTGACTGCGTGGGCATATTTCCCGGCAAGGAACAATAGAGACCAATTGCCTGGCAATGACGTCACATGTAATCCCAGTCTATGTGTGATCAGAACATTATAGGCTGGTGGTCACTTATAGTACAATCAGTACGAAAAGTCCAATGCGATTATTAATGTATTTTCTAAAATTAAAAGAACCACTTTTTAGCAGGAATTTTTGTAAGTTACACAGCTGAAGTTGTGAAAGGGTTGAAAGACTACAATATTACGGCATAAACAAGAATTTCTTTGTTTGGTCGTTATTCCTATAGGCTCATCCCTTAAGACCCTGCTAGCCTCAAATGCAAAGCTTTCTGTGAGCAAATTCGCAGCTAGACTTCTCAAACAACTTAATATTTGGTATATATAAAGGCTAGTAATTCTGGATCTGGATATTTATGTCAGTATCTCACTTGGACATGCCTATATTAATCAATAGGATAGTGAAAACAAAAATTCCTATAATCTCCAAGCGCTGTATGATTTTACAATGGTGAATAGGCTAAACAAGCAATTTTAGTATACTATTGGTATGTGTCCTTAGGCCGAGTAAAAAAACAAACATTTTAGCGTCCCCTCCGCTTCCTTTTTGAAGTTCAATTTCTGTCATAAAAAAAAAACCTGGATGCTATTAAAACATGTATTTTTTTTTTATTCAGCCTTACTTGTCAATTTCAGTGAACAGTCCCATCAGGTTAATGACTGCATCATGCATTGTTCAAATACAGTAGTTGGGTGTGTCTAAATTGTTTATTCACATACCATGCACATGGAAGTCATGTTATAGAGGTTATCCGTGTTCTATAAGCTGCATATCCTACCAGCGACTCCTATACCTTGTTTAGGACTTTCAAAAGAAGTACCTGCATGTGCAACCATGACTATTTCAAAATAGCCCGCCAAAGTCATGCAGGTAACTCCGAGGTCGTGCATTGAATTAGTAAGTGGCCATAAATTTGTCATTACACAACAAAAGTTGCCCAAATTTGGTCAGAAGAGAGCCTATGACACACTTGTTTATTTTAAATATCTATTATATATGTATTGGACAGTCAAAGTATAAATATTCCCTTCTCAATATTTATCCAATTTGTTAAAAAATTACATAACATGAGATAATAAATCATAATTTTCTTCAAGAAGTAGAGAGATTTAAGCTGGGAAATGATATTTTATGAAAATCTGGTCTAATTTGGAAAAGAAAACCCCCATTAAATGAAATTTAATCCATTTTGAAAATTTCGAGTTTTTTTCACCCAAAGTGGCGCATAACCGTGAAATGGGCCATATATAAAGGCTAGTAATTCTGGATCTGGATATTTATGTCAGTATCTCACTTGGACATGCCTATATCAATCAATAGGATAGTGAAAACAAAAATTCCTATAATCTCCAAGCGCTGTATGATTTTACAATGGTGAATAGGCTAAACAAGCAATTTTAGTATACTATTGGTATGTGTCCTTAGGCCGAGTAAAAAAACAAACATTTTAGCGTCCCCTCCCGCTTCCTTTTTTGAAGTTCAATTTCTTTCATAAAAAAAAAACCTGGATGCTATTAAAACATGTATTTTTTTTTTATTCAGCCTTACTTGTCAATTTCAGTGAACAGTCCCATCAGGTTAATGACTGCATCATGCATTGTTCAAATACAGTAGTTGGGTGTGTCTAAATTGTTTATTCACATACCATGCACATGGAAGTCATGTTATAGAGGTTATCCGTGTTCTATAAGCTGCATATCCTACCAGCGACTCCTATACCTTGTTTAGGACTTTCAAAAGAAGTACCTGCATGTGCAACCATGACTATTTCAAAATAGCCCGCCAAAGTCATGCAGGTAACTCCGAGGTCGTGCATTGAATTAGTTTGAATGAGGAATACTACGGGAACCAGTGCCTTTTGTTAGAAGTCACGCATGAGTAAAGTGGATAACCTCTATTGTTAAGTGGAGATCCGCTCTTGTTGATTACATGTAGTAATTAACTGGCCATCACATGTGTATTTTTACAAATAAAACAAGTTTCACAACTCACAAGGTTATGAATATTTGTTATTTTCAGATATGAAATGTGAATTACTGTGACTGATATTCAAGGTAGAGCTGCAAATAATTTGTAGCAGATAGGCAGCCCAAAATGCCTAGTGCAGACCCACGTAAGGATGTGCTGCTATCTAGCTGCGCAGCCTTCTTTGGTATACCAGCTTCAGAGGGCGCTATAACTCAGCTGAATAGTGCAAGGGAACTGAATACATTCTTGGATGATGGCAATTGTTCTGTACTAGCTGCTACACTAACCAGTCATGGTGGTGACAAGAAAGTCAAAGTTGCTAATAAGGTGAGTCTCTGACTTAATTTGCTGTAGAGTACAAGGAAACTGAATATGGTCATAAAATTAAGAAAGGTGGCAAATAAAATGAGTTTATATATGAAGGCAGCGTAGAGCTGAAGATGTGGAGTTGTCATGGGGGAGGTATTTGCATAAAATTAGTGGGCATGCACCCAAACAAAAGTTAAATTTCTCAAAATTATATCAAGTTCAAATGCTATGTTAAAGATGTGGGGTCTATTAAGACACCTGTACTTTGATCAACACAATGACAAACCACCTTGTTCCTCTATAACCATGACAATTCATAGGGAGTTTACAGTGACATGGAAGTACATGCATGTGTAAAGTTACACATTGTGTTCATTCAATTCAGTCCGTCTTTGAGTAATGAATATAGGCAATAAGATATGTGTGGCACTGTAATAACAATGCACACAGAAGGGGCACATGCACCTTGGTGCATTTGGGTATTTTGAGTCTGGTAAACAGTACTTCATTTTAAAATTAGTTGAGTTTAATACTGTAGTGGCCCAGACTCTATTTGAAATGCTTAATTTGGTTCCTTTTAAGTTTTCAGTTTGGTTTGGATTAAGGTTTTGACATATTTGATGGTGGAAGGCTGCTGTATTTGATACTATGATAGTTTGCCCCCATATTAATTTAACCTAAAGTTGAAAGCCTCAATAATGAGTCTGTGTGCCTTCACGGAGTGGGATGACACAGCACCTTTCCCAAACCACCGCAGGAATGGTTTGGGTTGATACTAACACTGAAATGTCTGTGAAAGTGATGTTAATAATTTTAACTGCATTAATTAAAGACTTTCTGCAATCCACTGATCATGAAATGAACTTCATTTGTTTTTACAGGTTGAGCCAAGTGAGACGGGAGAAAAAGTTTTGACATTCTTCAAGTTACGTCCGGAAGTTGTTTCCCCGGAGACCATTCACAGTGATGTGCTGACACTATCGATGCTTGGATCACCAAGCAGTGCACTATTTCAGGCAATTGACAAGGTAGTTTTTTAGAAAATTAACAGAAGAAAAAAATACATACAAACAATGTTGGCTAATAAACCCTCCCTCGGGTCTGTGGATAACAACTGGTAATGCAGACTATACCATTAGTAATCAACCCAAAATACGGACCCTTGGAATATGTAGACATTTTACCTTCCACTTCCCACAAGTTTGGAGGAAGTTCTCTTTCACCGATCCTGGGTCAGTCAAGTTTTCCATATATATCACATCCGTGGTCTCACTGTCTTGCCGTTTGTGTAAGCTGCTACTTAGCCTGACCAATCAATGTAGATCTCAGCAAGCAAGGCAATATTTGAAGTGGTTTTCATTGATAGTCTATTGATCATTAAAAACACATGCGCAAAATGTGTATATTTACATTTATATTTGCTTATTATGTGCTTATTGATATTATGAAATATGTTCTAAACTCATTCTCATCGTCGCTTCATATGTGCCTTTTGTCGTGCCTCCTCGTTTGCTTTTTTGGCTCATGGGAAGCGGCGTGGATTATGACATTTTCTTTTTGTTTATATTGTTCTGTTTAAAAATTTTGTTTATTATGTAAAAAAAAAAAAAAATTGTATTTGTTAGGCCCTTAAATTTTCTTTGTTTGTAGCTTAAAATATTTTAATCTGTTTCTGGTTGTGTAAAGCGCCTAGAGGCATTTGCATTAGGCGCTATATTAAATCTGTCTTTATTATTATTATTATTAAAATGACAATAGAACTGGGTCATGCATGTTATGTTATGTTATGCATGTTATGTGCCTACCATATTTGAATTGACAATAGGGCAGAGCTATCATAATTGATGCCACAGTCTTGTTACATAGCTTGAAAATTATTTGGAAGAGGCTTTTCTATTCAAAATCCAACAGTCTCGGATTGGGAGAGCTATTACAAAAAAATAAACAAGTTGATCTATAGATTAATTGAGTTTTCGTCGACACACAGTGCTCGAGGTGCACTATAACTTTGTTGCTGGCAGTTAGGGCTTAGTGGGGTGTGGGTTTTATCTGTGGAGTGAAGGGGAAGGTGGTTTTAGCTCTAAGTATTTACCCAGAGTTGGCTAACTGCTCTAAAATTAATTGGAAATATATGTTGATTGTCAGGAAATTGGCTTGCAAGAATCACATTTGATTCTCACAAATGGGCTATTCCAGTTAAAATCCAACCATCCCTTATGGAAGACATGACCTTAATATCCCATGCAAGATTTCAAATGGAGTCACCCATTAAGGTAACCCCATTGAAATTCACTGTGTGGAAGAATTTAGGTAATGTCTTCCATGGGGTTGCATGGATTTCAACTGTAGTACCCCTGTTCACCCCTACCAGAGACCATTGGAAAAATATTCCCCCTCTAAGTAACAATAAAAAGAGAGAAGTGGACTGAAATGACATGAGTACAATTTTCTGTTTCACTTGATGCAGGTTTATGCCCCATTGTTAATCAAAGATGAGAAGTGGTGCAGGACCTTTGACCCCAAGCTGCAGAGTCTCCTGAGTGAACTGCAAGCAGGATTACGCAGTCAGGTACAGAAGAGTGACCCTTCACAAGGAAGCAAGGTCCATGCAGATGACCGCAACTTTGCAGGTGAGGACAAAATTTTTGGAGACTTAGAGTGTTAGGATTAGGATTAGGATTTAGAATTATAATTTGATCAGCTCGTAATAGGCGGGAAATGTTAGGCTTTTACCACTACGCCGAAAAGTAGACCCACGTTAAGAGTGCTATAGTAGACCCGTCTGGTCTATATTTTGGGTGTTAAAGAAAGTAGACAAAGTCATGGACTTGAATTAATAATTTGTGATGATTCTGGAGAAATGTTACAAAATAATTCTCAAAATAAAATATTTTGATATTAATCCGCGATGTTATAAGGCCCGCCGATTACGAGCTGATCAATGTATAGTATTAGAATTATGGTTAAGGCTAGGTTTAGAGCTAGGGTTAACAGATTAGGTTTAGGGTTACGATTATGGTTCTTGGTGGCAACCATTTTTTTAAAGTTTTTCAAAATTGTTTAGATCATATGTCCAGTAAATCATGTATGTAACATTAGTGGCGAAAATGAAACGTGACGGTGACTCATTAGATATTAAAACTACTAATCATGCTCAATCAAGAGATCATAAAGTGAGGGATATTTTGCAAATTATATTTTTAATCAACAAAAAATGAATGATTCAATCATGCAATTATACAGGTATTTTGACACCAACGGATGAATTCCAATTCTGGTCTGAGGTGGCTGTATCAGGAACCAAACTAGAGACCAAAGAACGTGCCCAGTTATTCCAGCAATGTTTTGAGCCGATTGCACAGGACTACAGGAACATTGAAGGTCTGTCTTCAAATGAAGGCCTGGAATTGGTGGATACGACCCAGGATGCCTTAGATGATGTATGGAAACAGGGAGAATTTGAACCCTATAGAGAGGATAGGATGAAACATCTAATGGAGGTCATTGGTAAGTAAACAAAAAAGGGATATATATGTTTTTGTGTGTGAAGATTGCTGGTAAGTTTATATCCGATTGTTGAATGAATTACAATGGGTTTTGATGGTACATTATACATTTGTGACCTGCTCCCACGAATTAAGCGGAAAGTCGCTAGTTTTTAGTTTTGAGACCCGACACAGGGGGTGTATATTTCATTCAGGTAACCCAATTTGAAATTCACTCTCCCTGTGGAAGATTAAGGTCATATCTTCAATATGGGGTATATGAATTTCAACTAGAATAGTACAATCAGGTTCATTCAGGATTATATATGGCCTGTCACTTTTAAAACTAGATTATACTCTGGTGATGTAATTACTTTTAAAAACCTTTTCTGATGTCTGCAATTTCAGGAAGTGCTCTAGGTCGATTTGTACAGCACAAACTTGGAGCATTTGACCTTTGGCACGATCCATTCCACAAAGTGCTAGAAGCAATCCAAACAAGTATATCTACATGCGATAAATGGGTTGCAAGCTGTGACAAGTTGACTGAACAGTTTTGGAAAAGAGATCCCATTCATCCGTGGAAGGGAGGCAAGTTTACACCAGAAGGTCTCACACGGTTGTCTGCAAGGTTACAGGAGGTAAGTTTGAAATGACATGTCGTCGTCTGCTTCACATACTGTTGTATCACAAAAGGCTGCCTTGTGTGATTTTTTTATTATTGTCATCCAATTGTTATGAGATACACTGTAAAATTAACTTTATATATTAATTTTGAGGTATTATCGGAATATTACAATCCTATGTTCATTCATAAAGAAAGAAGCATGCTGAAATATAAAATAACAATATGAAATACAACAATGATAACAAAAATCACACAAGGCAGCCCTTTGAGATACGACAGTATGTGATACAGATAACAATTTATGAATTGCAATTTTGTCCTCAACTTGGGCTTTTTCCTGTGCTCAAAAAATGTATACTTTAGATATGTAGACTTAAAGCAATGAAAATATGTGTACGAAAATATTATGAATTTTTCTAAAAAAATTCAGTCAAAATCCTCTTCTGCCAAAAAATGGTTGTTTTTAATTTTATACAGCTAAAAAACTTATCTCCAAAACTAAAAAATCTGGGTCAGTTGGACCTTTAGAACAATTTTTGTTGTTACCCATAACTCCTAGATTTTATTTTGAAGTGACTATAAATTTACTGTTGATGCTGATGGTAATGATGATGATGATAGAGGTGGCATCGGGTTCAACGATGATGATGATAATGTAAATGATGAAGACACCACTGGTAGGCCTAGTGACAAAAACAGTGTAACTAGGATCACAGTGATGACAGTACCAATGTCAACTACCTTAAACTGTCCCATTTTCTCTTTGACTCATGAAGAGTTAGTACTTAATTATTTCCATACCTTAATACCTTAGGCGTGGTGGCCTAGTGGTTAGAGCGTCCGCCTCATGATCGGGAGGTCGCGGGTTCGAATCCCGGCCGGACCATACCAAAGGCTTTAAAAATGGTACCTACTGCCTTCTTGCCAGGCATTCGGCATTGAAAGAATGGAGTAGGGAAAGTTAAACACATGGCTACCATGTGGACTAACCCCCTGCTGTAGCTTTTCTGCTTGCAGACATGTGGCCTAGGGTTATGAAACGGAGATAGGCGCCGCCCAATGGGCCGAAAAGCTTGGGAAGGATTTAACTTTAACTTTTAATTTGTATAATCTCATTTTAGGTTTTGGTATTACGTACCGTCCATGAGCAGCTAGTACGTCTCCTATCTCATGGTGAGCAGCAGGAGCTGAGAACCGCCAATGCTTTTGTGCCTTTTAACAACCTCAATGCATTGCAGTATAATCCATACACAGAGCCAGAATGGAAGGCTGCTGTCATTCAATATGAAAGAGGTAGGTTTTGTTCCTATGGGTAGGGAGGGCAAACTGAACTGAGGATAGCCAATGTCTTTGTGACTTTTAACAACCTCAATGCATTGCAGTATAATCCATACACAGAGCCTGAATGGAAGGCTGCTGTCATTCAATATGAAAGAGGTAGGTTTTGTTCCTATGGGTAGGGAGGGGAAACTTAACTGAGGATAGCCAATGTCTTTGTGCCTTTCAATAACCTCAATGCATTGCAGTATAATCCATACACAGAGCCAGAATGGAAGGCTGCTGTTATTCAATATGAAAGAGGTAGGTTTTGTTCCTATGGGTAGGGAGGGGAAACTGAACTGAGGATAGCCAATGTCTGGTTGAAAGGGGTAGGTTGTATACTCAAGGAAGGTGGGCTGAACTGATAATAGCTGATGTGTTTGTGTCTTTTAACTTTCCATGTGGGTGTCGATTGCAGACGACAAATTTCAAATTTTGTTTAGAGAATAAAGGTATTGTTTTTAGCAGCTGGAGTGCATCTATCGTCTCGCATAACACAGGCGACATCATTATTTTAAGTAAAACAACGATGCGAAGCGGAGTTGTTTTTACGCCAAAAAATAATGATGTCGCCCGATCATATGAGATGATAGATGCACTAACAATACCTTAATTCTCATTCTTTAACACTTCAATTCAAATAAAAATATCATAAGTATTACAAATTTTAAATCAAATGAAATCCTACATTTTGCAAGGAATTACCTAGGGTTTAAAATCGATCAGTCCCGTTGTTGCTATGAGTCTTCGATTGGTTCAAATAGCGAGTACACGTATCGCGTCGATGCACACGCGCTAACCAGTGTGATATCGTGTCATATCACACGGGTAAGAACCAATAAGATTGCAGTAACGTTCTCAAGCGTTTAAGAGTTTAAATTAAAGAATGGCAGAATTGTAAATTTGCATGAACATATTTGGAGTCAGCACATAAAATGCATTAAAATGAGTACAAACAAGCCTAGTATTGGTTCAGTGATTCATAAGATAGTGCTTTATATTTTGAGAAAATACCTCAAAATTTTGACAGAGCATTAATGACCCCAATGCCTTGGAGTGTGATCCACACATGCAGATGCAGATAGGGTGGAAGGCTACTGCATGTAGTATAAAGAGGATGTATCTATCCAGGAGCATGTAACTTTCCTTGTGAAAATGTTGCTTTTACCAAATATTTATCCTCATTTCAGCTATGGCTCCTGCAGAGCAGCGTATAGCCAGCAAACTAAGATCACAGTTTCAAAATCTAAAAGGTAACCCACAGCAGTTACTGAGAGAATTCCAACGTTACAAAGAGCTGGTGGAAAGGGAAAGGGTACGCATAGAATTGGTATCTGAGAGGTAAGTCTATTTGGTTTCTTCTTTTTTCTTTCTGGAAAAAAATTCAAATTCTATCCCTTCTTCAATTAATAATGAGGTAATTTACAGATTTCATCTTGCAAAAAGTGACAGAGATATGGGGCCAGAAAGTCTGTTTTCTGAAAAGAGCCGTTCACTGAAGACTGCCCCTTGTCTACAGAAACAAGCAGATCTGCTAAATTTAAAGGTTTGGTGGCTCTGAAAGGGGCAGTCTTCAGTGAACGGCTCTTTTCAGAGCCACCAAACCTTTAAAATCAGCAGATAGGCGAGGTCTGCTTGTTTCTGTGGACAAGGGGCAGTCTTCAGTGAACGGCTCTTTTCAGAGCCCCCAAAATCTTTATAATAGCAGATAGGCGAGATCTGCTTGTTCTCTGTTGACAAGGGGCAGTCTTCAGTGAACGGCTCTTTTCAGAGTCGTCAGTAGGCAAGGGGCGGTCTACATGTCTCAGCATTAGGTACTTTGTCCTGAAGAAGTCAGAGCTACTCCTGACGAAAGCTAGACAGTTCTAAACTTGTCCGACGGCGAACCCGCTAAAAAACCCCACTAATTGTTATGAATTCCCGTCGTAAAAGCCTATCCCACAATGTGTATTGGTATGACTCTTGATTCTTATATGGATTGAATCCTGCTACTCGTAATTTGATATGTTTTATAACATGTGAGCGTACACTACGAATGAGCCATAAAGTCTGCAAATTGTATTCTGAGATACAGTGTAAAATGAAGTGAAGTGAAGTGTCATACCTGCTCTCTGGTCATTCTTCAGTTAACAACTTTACATTTCCACAGAGAAACTTTGTTGGGTCAACTGCAGGTATACATGAAGACCATCAAGGATGACTTCAACATCCGTATCAGTGACACAGGCCCTCCAACTGGAAAGAACCTACCAGAGGTTGTTAACAACATTGTCTGGGTTAGACAGTTGGAAGCAAAGGTTAGTATTACAGTTTACAATAGTCATGATGCTTTCACCGGGGACTTTTATAGAGAGGGCAAGTGATTGTTCTCCTTAAAAGGGATCACTAAAAGCTCAATTTATGAGATTAACTTTATAGCTTGGGGAATCTGTATTTTCTTACGACAATTTCCACATGGATGTTTAAACATAATAAACTTGTTATGTGTCCAGCATAGGATCATGGAACCAGTGCGTTTTGCATTACATCGTTACACTTTTTGACTTTATTCCAGGTGGAACAAACACTACACGTAGCTGAAGCCTTGCTGAATGATCTGTCTGGATTTGGGCGTTTCAGGAGAGAAGCAGTAGACATGACGGACGAGTTGAGGAACTGGAGACAAGATCAGTTTGATGGATGGTCACAGGAAACTCAACAGGCTATAGAAGACCCTCATAACCCATTGAGGTATGTGTACGGAGTTATTGTGGTGTGACAATATCACTGTTACAGATCATCTGGTGCTTGATATTGGCTATTCTATTTGTAATCCTTACACCCCCTGTGGAAGACACAACCTTAATCTCCCACGAAGGGAGTCTGGATTTTAAATGGGGTACCTGAATGGGTGACTCCATTTGAAATCTACACCACCTGTGTGGAGGGTTAAGGTTGTGTCTTCCATAGAGGATGTATGGATATTGCAATTTGAAATGCAATTGGACAGCACACACATATCAACAGGTCTATTGAGCTGCAAATGACACCGCCATATGTGGAGTGTTTGAGTTCTAGGAAATAGAAATGAGCGTACTGGTCTTAACTGCATAAGCATGCAATTTAATTAGAGGTTAATAACTGCGCATCAGGGCCAACCAACCATCTCTGAACAAGGACGGAGGGCGCTACAAGCTGCCAAAGGTCTATGACCCGATCATTACGTCACACTTCAAGTGTGCTCGATCGGTCAGTCCGCTGAAGAAAGCTGTAGTATCAACAGCTGAAAATTTCGGAGGTAAATATTTTGTATTGTGATCAAGAGTTAAAATCTTTCTATATATGGATTACCAATACAGATGAACTTTCATGCTAACTGCGCATCAGTTATTTGGAGGACATTGTTGTGAAAAATCTAAACATTTTGCCTTTGGAATCCCGATTCTGAGGTTCAAAGCAAAATGTTTAGATTTTGCACAATGCCCAAATATTACTGATGCAAAGATATTACCCTCATTCATAAGCATCACTTTCATCTCGTCACTTTACAAAATAACGCAAAATTTTTGTTAAAAGTTTGTAAAAATAAACAATTTTTACATTTTACCTTTCCTAAAATCGAACAGGATAAAACAGGATGACCAAAAAATAACAAAAGTGCGTATCACAATCTGTCCAAATGCTGTAACGTGCAAACCAAATATGACGGCCAGCGCATGCAGTTTGTTTGATGCACAGCACGGTGCGCACAGAGGTTACTAATATTTACAGTTGTGAGATATTAATGACCTCAATTTGTGTTCGCGTTTTTACAAATAAAAAAATATGATCAGACCACACGTTTCGCGTATATTCATGAGGTTATGAATAGGAAATGTTTAACTTAATAATGTTTGATGGTTTACTATTTTCTGTTGCAGTTTACAAATGAGTGGTAGACTAATGGAGTTCGAGACAAAAAACAACGAGTTGGTAGTCCATTACAGCGATCGTCTGGTCACACTGATGAGAGAGGTACGACAGCTACAGTCCATTGGTTACCCAGTAGCAGCTAAGATACAGCATACGGCAGCTATTGCTCAGAAATTCTATAAACATGGAGTCATTCTTAAACAGGTGAGTGTATTAGAATATTATTTGAGGGATGACAGTTACAGTCCATTGGTTACCCAGTGGCAGCTAAGATAAAGCAACGGCAGCTATTGCTCAGAAATTCTATAAACATGGAGTCATTCTTAAACAGGTGAGTGTATTAGAATATTATTTGAGGGATGACAGTTGCAGTCCATTGGCAGCTAAGATAGCGCATACGGCAGCTATTGCTCAGAAATTCTATAAACATGGAGTCATTCTTAAACAGGTGAGTGTATTAGAATATTATTTGAAGGATGACAGTTGCAGTCCATTGGTAGCTAAGATAGCGCATACGGCAGCTATTGCTCAGAAATTCTATAAACAAAGACCCTTCGGCATTTGTCTTCCGATCCGATATCCGATATCGATGTTATAATATTCGGCCGATATCCGATCCGATATCGGTAAAAAACAGTTTTTTTTAAATTCAATTTCTTTTTTTTTATATTTAAAATCTTTTTCAAAGTTTTGGCGACTTTAAGATCATTCACAGTTAATTTGAAAAAAGTGGGAAAAAGTATGAAAAAATTTTCAGTTTGTTATCCTTAATATGCAAACCATTAACTAATGTTTACCTCTTCATCTATCTCATATTATAGATGCATTGGTTTTCCATATGCAAAAGGGCAAGGCATTTACTTAATAATTAAAGTAGAATATTTTTCGGAGGAAAGAATTAGGAGGAAGGAAAGTTGATATCAATTTCTGCTAACCATTAACTAATGTTTACCTCTTCATCTATCTCATATATAGATGCATTGGTTTTCCATATGCAAAAAGGCAAGGCATTTACTTAATTAAAGTAGAAGATCTTTAGGAGGAAGGAATTAAGAGGAAGGAAAGTTGATATTAATTTCTGCATAGATTTATTAATTTAATTTCCCTAAAATATCCAACACAGGTAAACATCAGAAAGAAATGAAGTTGAAATTAATTTTTTCATATGATTGATTGAATTATTTATTTCCCTGCAGCTTCTTTTCTTGTTGTGTTTGTGAGCATTTGGTGATTGTTTTGAAATTAGGGGATGACCATTGGCCGTACGGTCATTTCCTCCATAATTAGTCATTTGGCTTTGGATGTTTTTTGATGTATATATTATTTTATGGAAATAAATAAGTTCAAGTTTAAACAATGCCATTAGGTTTTCCTTTTTAATTTCCTTAAAATGTCCAATACAGGTAAATATCGGAAGATACTGCTTTGCTGTTTGTTGTGTTTTATATTTTTTGATGCGAAATTTTTTTTTCTCCAAAAAAGTTCAAGTTTAATGCCATGATGCAGTTATTGCTGATTACCAGTATTGAAGGTCAGCATATTATTTTCAACAAAATAACATGATAAAAATCAAGGTGTGCACTTCTAGGGGGAATATTTTTTACAATTTTTTCCTTGCCGACACACTGCGTCATCATCCCTATATCTTCGTGTCAAAAATTGCTGTGATAGTACCATGAATCCTCTCATTTTTCAAAAGCTACGCATGGCGATTTTGTTCGAGATAGGCCGAGCGACTCAGGCTAAGCATACCATTTACATGATATGAGATACCATAGCCCTGCCATAGAGCCTGCCGCTTAGTTTCTATTCTACGATTTGCGCATGATCAGTACCACATCCTAATGCTTGAAACCACCAAATCAATTAATTTGTTTAATTTTAGGACTAATAATTATTGCTAGCAAAAACTTCAACTCTGATTCCAAATTTTACTATTGGAAAATTGTAAACGAATCAATTATTTGAACAAATTTTAATCTTTCCTCAGAGTAGGCCAGTGCACAAAACGATGAAAAAAACCAGAGTGCATCCGGCCGGATTCGAACCGGTGACCTTAGTATTACTAGCATGACACTCATATTTATAACAATTACACGAAGTCACATAAATATGAAAATTATTATACTTAATTCTCTGGCCTACTGTGGGGAAAGATTAAAATTTGTTCATCCTATTAACCCAGAGAACTAAGTATAATGATTTTCAGAATCAATTTTTTTTTTAATCGCTGCAAGACTGGTTGCCAGAGCTCCTAGATTTGTGCATTATTGATATGATTGTATGTGTAGAGATATAGGCCAATATGAGAAATAGGCTATTCCATTTAAAATCCATACTCCCCCTGTGGAAGATTTAGGAAATATCTTCCACAAGGGGAGTATGAATTTCAA
This sequence comes from Amphiura filiformis, assembly GCF_039555335.1. Lineage (NCBI taxonomy): Eukaryota > Metazoa > Echinodermata > Ophiuroidea > Amphilepidida > Amphiuridae > Amphiura > Amphiura filiformis. The sequence goes on along the minus strand of NC_092636.1, from coordinate 44,966,681 downwards.
ATGGAATGAGTACATTAGGTAGCTCCATTTGAATTTCATACACCCTCTGAGAAAGATTCAACCTGAATCTTCTCTTGAGGCAGGGTGAGTTTCAAATGGAGCTGCTTATGTGTTAATTCCATACTCCCCCTGTGGAAGGTATTTCCAAAATCATCCACAGGGGTAGTGTGGATTTTAAATGAAATAGCCCAATATACACTTGTAATCCAGGTACTTTATGTCCAGGGAGGGTCTCAATTTTGGTTTGTGTAGAGATCAGGGATGCCAGTCTTCCGGATATTTCGAAATCCGGACGCGCATATTTTTTACAAAATTTCGGTCGCAAAAAAATCTCCGGTTGGAAGGGAAAAAAAAATACCGTCGCGTCCGCCCGGCTCTGAAAGAAATAAAATAAAATAAACTGCCCTCTTTTGTCAAATATTTGTCAACTAATCACTCTCATGCTCAAGAGCACGTGCCCGTATGCATGGTACAATACGCAGTGTTTTTGTTGTAGCTGTACACCTCTAGGGATGAGACGGAAACACGAAGTTGTTGGCTGCAAATTCGGAAGCCTTGATCGTATGAACGTGCGTTTTGTTTTGACAATAAAATATTAATAAACTTTAAACTTTAAACATGCGTGTGTGGTATTGAATTACGGGCCGAATTACGATCGGATTTGCTGTTTATCTTGCGATCAATCATCACAATGGAAGTGGATAGGAAAGCAGATATAAAAGCGATCGATGCTGGAGTTAAAATCGGTTTAATTAAATGGCAATGGCTGGAACAGACGGATGATGCAGGACGGTTTTTGTCGGATTACATACGGAAAGTAGATGCTGCAGGGAAGTATAAATGTACTTACTGTCAGGGTATATATTCGTATGCTAGCAGTGGAAATAAGGCGATTTTAAAACATGCTAACTCAGGTGGTCATAAAGAAAAACGCGAGCTTTTAAACTCAAAGACATTCACATTGCCAACCATGTTTCGTGTATCGCAAGCAATTGTGAGAGGAGATACAGATAGAGAGGAAACAGGGCCTAGTACTAGCGAATGTACATTACCATATGTTCAAGTAATTGCACAGAAGATAAAGAATAAGCACAAAAACACAAGCACAAGACCCAAGATACCAGGAAACCATAGGTAACTTGTAATTTTAGCTGTATATTTGTAAATCATTTGCTTTAATTTTTAATCTGTTGACATGTAACTTCCCCCTAAAAATAGCCTCCCCTGTGGTGTAAAATGTGCAGAAACTGTCTGGCTTCGGGGGGCTGTCGCCCCCCTCGACCCCCACCAGGGGCTTTGCCCCTGGACCCCACCAGGGGCCCTTAAGCGGGCCCCTGGACCCCCCGCCGCGCGGGGCGGGAGCCCCGCCCGCTCGCTCCGCTCCGCTTCGCCTTTAGTATTTTATGAAATATTATTTTCCTTCCCAACTTCAGGGAGGCAACTGGCATCCCTGAGAGATGTATGGGTGGGATTTCAAGACCCCAAAATGGGTTGCCAAATGTTGCCCCTTTTCACACCTTTTTGAATGTTTCAAACCATCTAAAGGTGTGTGAAGTTATGCAACCAAACCACACACACATACAGTAAAAACTCAATAGTCAGCATATGTGCTTACTATATTGAGCGCTTTTAAAACAAGCAAACATGAAGAGCTCTATTCACAAAAGTGTAAAGGGTTTTGAGCAAATCATCGACACACATTATGTATGAATAAGTAAACTTGTAAATTTGTGTCTCGACCCCATTAGCTCAGTTGGTAAAGCGCCGGACTATGGTACAATTCATGTTTTCAAAGTGCTCGATCAAGTTTTTATGGCATACCTACAGTACGACATAATACATTCTTAAAATGATGTATATTTGTAGTAAAGCAACGTACATGACACGGATGTTTATTTATTTATTTATTTATTTATTTATTTATTAGTTTATTAATCTATTACAATTTTTTCTGCTAAAACATAACAAGACAAAGACATTAACAGATGAACATCCAAGTAGCTAAGCTATTCTAAAGGATGCTCCAATACAATACAGGAAAATACTTATTACACTCTATACATAGTATTAACAAATATCATACATCCATAATTGATATACATACATGTATACAGAAACACATAATGGTTTAATAAAAAACAACACATTTTGTACCAATAGTCCTTTTACAAGGGATGCCAGAAAATTGAAACAAAACAAAGCAAAACAATATATCACATGCGCAGTTATGGAGACGGAACAGCAAAGAAGCACGGATGCGGTCGCGGATACAAAAAACACTCTTCCACGCTTCTTTGTTGTCACACAATATATTTTTTGTTTCGTTTCAATTTTCTGGCATCCCTTGTTAAAGGACTATTAGTCCAAAACATGGTGTTTTTTTTATTAAACCATTATAGCACATACTTTGCTATCAGGAGTAGATAGCAACATACACAACACCAGTATATGCTCTGCAATCAGAGGTAGATAACAACAGTCACTTCACTAGATATACTTTGCTAAACAGTACTAACATAGAACTTACAGCTTTATATATAAGACAAATGAAGCACATATATGAATTTACATTTCTTGTACACTTAGTACCAGTGTCTCTCTCAGTCAGCAACTGGTCATATTGGATGGGGAGTTTGCTCCCAGGGTGGTCATATTTAGGCTTGTATTTTACCAGGGAACTTAATTGCATTATCATGATTATGAGAAAGGAGAGTGGAGCCAGGTATGCAATTCAATTGGTGGCAGCCCATCTCATTTGACCTATTGGACAGCGGTTAGCATTACAGTGAGAAATGATGGGACCAAAAGTTGGAAACATATAACTCATTTTCAATATAGGCTTTGTGTGGTACAACTATTCGCTGTTGTAGTGCATGTTAGTATCCATTGGTTACTGGATCAAGCCTGGGCTCATACACCTGTTCCGAATTATGATATGCCATAGGCTTTGTGTTGTGATCATTTCGATCAGTGGTTCATAACAAAGAAAGTGTGAGCCAGTTGACCTAGCAACAGTCATATTCTAATGTGCACTACGCCAGCGAATAAATCATTAAAATTATGTTAATGTACATCAGTGACCTTGTTTTGTATTGTGTGTGTTGAACATTGAATCGAAATGTACTGTATATGTTAGAATACAGCAATGGCAGATGGTGGTATCCCATCTTTCCCATTGTGTATGACCTATTGTCCCGACATTGCCCTTATGAAGTCTCACCCGCCTGGTTTGACATGTGCTAAATTATATTTATAGCTGTTGTAACAGATTTATTCAACTCGGAAGTAGATCAAATTCCTAAATGAAGACTATCTAGGGACATAGAATTGAACTCACTGAATCTTTGCCTAGCTGAAACACTGCTTTACACATTTGTGTCCAAATGTTGATCAGGATCACATGACGTACCTGCTAATGGCATGGGATCTTGGTTTAGCTGTACAACTTGTGGTCCAGAAGTATCCTGTTTGATCTCTTGTCTTTGATTAGCACCTTGATTTGCATAACCATAGTCAGAAGGATGAATCTTCTTACGGTGGTTATACACAATGTCCGATATGGTATAGAGGTACGGATTGATCGCAGAATTAATTGGGAGGACAAATGTCACAGACCAGGCGAACACTGATGGTGGAAGAGTGAGAACTCTCATCTGGACAAGAATCCCAAGGAGGATGATCGGAGACCAGCAGCAGAAGTCGGTAGCCACTATTGCTGCTACCTTTGCAGTAAGGCGGATTTGAGCTTTCATCTCTTTATCAAGTCCAACTCGTTTTGCTGATTTGTACACAGTTTGAAGCAATAATATATAGCAGACTAAGATAATGAGATACAATGCACAATTCAACCCAAGAAAAATGGCTGTTGAAAAATACATCCCTGTAGCAAGACCGGTTGGTTCCGTATTGATGATGCTTTTATCGACATCAAAATGCTTCTCAAAATCAACTTCCTTTTCAATGGTGGTTATGTTGTAGGTTTGCAACAATGCCAATGGGATTCCAATGCAGACGTGCGAATTATCATAGAACTTGTCATTTCTTCCAGCAAACATGGACGGGATGAGACCGAGAGCTACAGCTGAACTCCATGTTACTGAAGCAATCACAAGGCTGGATTTCTTTCCAAATTTATATTTAGTGTGCGGGTACTTTATGCATATGAATCTGTCAATACTAATAAGGGTCACAAAGAATACAGAAGCTTCACTGGAAATAATACAGAGTGCTCCAGCGAATTTACAAATATACCCAGTCCTCCACATCTCAGACCGAAGTGGGAAATCTCCTCCAAAATGAATGTCTGCAGCACCAATGATGAACATATAGATACCCATGAGGAAATCTGAGGCGGCAAGATTACGGAGAAATGCGGATTGGACTTTGTTTTTTGTAGAATGCTCTTTCCGCCAGAAAAGTACAAAGAGGTTGCCCGCTGCTGCACTGATGCCGATTATCCACATGAAAACAACTAAAAGTCTGTCTGAGAGTAAACGGTTGCAGGTCAGGTAAGGCGATCTTGGTTTGGTGGCGCTGCATTCAACATCATCAGGAGTGTAACATTCACAGATTTCAGGTTGGCTGACGATGACATCAGCTGATTTGCGAAGACTGGTAAAGACTCGCTTGTCAACATGTTGTAGTTCGTTTCCCTCAAGGTACAATTGATGAAGGTGTGATAGATGATGGATGCTTGGTATGATATGTAACATGTTGTGAGATAAATCCAAGTAAGCCAGCAGTTTTGTTGCATTGAACAATTCCAAAGGTATGAAGCGGAGTCTGTTCTGTGACAGCGATAGACTTGTCAAGCTCCGTAAGTCTTGAAACAAGTCCTTCACCAAACTTGTAAGCAAGTTGTCATTCAAGAGTAAGATGCGTAAATGCATCATGCCTTGGAACAAATCATCAGGCAGAGTTCCTAACGGTTTACACTAAGGTCTAGATTAGTTAAACTATGTAGCCCATCAAAGATTCCAGAGCCTACAACTTCCAGGCTATTATTGAATAACTTCAAGTTGGTCAGCTGGTTCAAGTTACTAAATAAGTTAACATCCAGCAAAGTAGTAAATTTGTTAAAATTCAGTAGTAATGTATCTAAATTATGCAAATCTCGAAACAAATCTGAGGGTAAAGTTGTCAGCTGATTCTCTTTGAGATTGAGTAACTTAAGGTTATTTAATCCATCAAACACGCCCAACTGCAAAGAAGAAATAAGATTGTAGTTAAGACGTAGCTTATCTAAATTGGTCATGCCACTGAAGGCATCTATTTCAATTCAATGATGTTTGCTTCTTTCAAGTGTAAGTCTTCAATATCTTCCAGATCAATGGGATAATCAATGATTGCATTGTGATTTTGTGATGAATCCAAACAGAAGAAGGAAATTTGTCGGAAACCGAGGGTGGTGTTGCAACTGTTGTGTTTTGTGACATCGTAGTTACACAGACCCTTGTTGATGTCGCAACTTTGTTGGAAGTCAAAAGTACACTGACCCTTGTTTTTGTAAATCCTCCAAATACAGGAGCGATATCATCATATTCCTGAATTGAGCAGAATGGCATTGTTTGATTACCAACTAAATATTGCCCATCATCAACACGCTTGCTACATTCGGTCTGGTTAGTGTGAACTGTATCAGGTATCGTTTTGAGAAATATAGTCATGTTCCCATGTAGGGTGGACTGGAATCGTTCATCATGCAGAATGAAACTGCTGCAAGGTACACTGTGCCCATGTATCATCAATATCTTGTTTGGACATTCAGCAGATTGTCTTTGGATGTAAAGTACTTCCCTTTCTGACCACAGAGTGTGTGGGATTTGAATAAGAATGGCTGATTCTGGAGTTGTTGCCACCTGTGCAGTGCACACGCTATCTGGGGTACTTTGTAGGATAAACATTGCATCATCACTTGAAGCTGAAATGCAAAACTCTGGTGATGCAGTCACATTGAAATTGGCAGTGACTCCTAGTATATTTTGTTGATTGAGTAAAAGCATTGGTATGAGTCTGAAGACCGATGTTAGGAGTGAAATCATCATCATGATTGGGTTATGATGGGCTCACAGCTGCTGTACACAATTATTGTTGGTGGTAACTAGTACTTGGTATTTGCCTGCACTGTTTTCCCCAATTTCAAAAGCGGATGCTCGTCAATGCTTAGCAGTGACCAAAATAAAGTTTGTGATTGATGTGATTTACGAAACTGTTAGTGGTCTCTAAGACTTAGTATTTGCCTGCACTGTTTTCACTACACCGGTTCCTGTTTTGAAACTGGCGCTCATTAATGCTTGAAATAAAGTTTGTGGTTTATGAAGAGAAATGTTAACCCCAATAAAAAGAAATAGAGAAATAGAAGGATTCTTCTTGAAAGTTTAAATACAATGTGCTAGATGGTGGTGTTGTACTGAAGCATTCTCTTAACAAAATCCAATATAATCACAATGCTTTGCAAAGGCCCACAATAGTAGACTAAGTATATTAGTAGACTAAGTATATTAGTAGACTAAGTATATTAGTAGACTAAGTATATTAATTAGTTAGTTAGTGGCCAAGCCACTGATGTAAGACATCTCCTGTTTGGACATGACCCTCCAGAAAGTTGTCTGAAGTCCAGAGATAGCTTCCTCAACAGTGTAACTCCACTTGAAACATTAGCCAACAGTAAAAAGACTGGCAAAATGGGAGGAGAGAATTTAGCAATCACCCACAAAATTTAAAAATTCCTGTTGGCAAAGAACTACCACCTGGTGCAGATGCAAGTTGGGTTGAATGGAAATGCCTCAATAGGTTAAGGTCTGGTGTAGGAAGATGTAAAGTCAACCTCAGCAAATGGGGATATCGAAAGAATACAGATGTAACCTGTGATTGTGGAACAGAACCACATACAATGGATCACCTACTGTGTTGCCCTCAACTGGAGCAAACATGCACAACTGCTGACTTAGCAGTTTACAATGAGAATGCTGAAAAATGTGTGCAGCACTGGCTGAAACACATTTAATCTTGTGCCGTGGACACGCTAAGAAGAAGAAGAAGTTAGTGACTGGCTTGTTGAAATAAACTTTTCATTACACCACTAAAATTGTTAACGCTTTTGTGAAGGCTGAATGTAAACAGCAAGTTTACCTCAGAAGAAATCAAGGTATTTCTTGATCAGGGGTATTTCTTAAAGATGAATTTACCTTAATATTTGTTACATATAATACATGAATTGAAATCAATCAAGTTAGTGCTGTCAAGTTTTCTGTTATGTGTCACACAATACTAAGTAAAATGAATGAATTCTATGAGAAAATATAATATGATCATAAAAGATTTAAACTGATCCCAGTAAAATACACAGTGGCTTTAGCTGTATGCACAATTATGAAAAATTAGACAATCATGAAAGATAAGTAAGACATTTCAAATTCAATTCAATTATATTGTAGAAATCGTAATTTTGAAGAACACAGCAGCCCAGCAGGTCCCTCCTTCATTAGGTAGTTGTCAGTGGAATGTAGATGTAGAATTCATTTGATAAATGATCAAAATGTCAGTAGCCAGAGTATTTAAATTCTTTGCTAATGTGATAGAGTCAAAGAAATATATGTAGAAGCAGAAAAGTATATAGTTTACAGCTATATAATAGTTTAATAAACTGATATCTGTCAGTAGTACTAAAACTGTATGATGCATGAATAGATGGTGCCAGTTATTATGCCTATTAGGGGTAGATAGCAACAGTTACTATATCACATATACTTTGCTATCAGAGGTAGATAGTAACATACACTACACCATATAATTTGCTATCAGGGTAGATAGCAACAGTTACTATATCACATATACTTTGCTATCAGAGGTAGATAGTAACATACACTACACCATATAATTTGCTATCAGGGTAGATAGCAACAGTTACTATATCACATATACTTTGCTATCAGAGGTAGATAGTAACATACACTACACCATATAATTTGCTATCAGGGTAGATAGCAACAGTCACTATATCACATATACTTTGCTATCAGAGGTAGATAGTAACATACACTACACCATATAATTTGCTATCAGGGTAGATAGCAACAGTTACTATATCACATATACTTTGCTATCAGAGGTAGATAGTAACATACACTACACCATATAATTTGCTATCAGGGTAGATAGCAACAGTCACTACATCACATATACTTTGCTATCAGAGGTAGATAGTAACATACACTACACCATATACTTTGCTATCAGGGTAGATAGCAACAGTCACTATATCACATATACTTTGCTATCAGAGGTAGATAGTAACATACACTACACCATAAACTTTGCTATCAGGGTAGATAGCAACAGTCACTATATCACATATACTTTGCTATCAGAGGTAGATAGTAACATACACTACACCATATACTTTGCTATCAGGGTAGATAGCAACAGTCACTATATCACATATACTTTGCTATCAGAGGTAGATAGTAACATACACTACACCATAAACTTTGCTATCAGGGTAGATAGCAACAGTCACTATATCACATATACTTTGCTATCAGAGGTAGATAGTAACATACACTACACCATATACTTTGTTATCAGGGTAGATAGCAACAGTCACTATATCACATATACTTTGCTATCAGAGGTAGATAGTAACATACACTACACCATATAATTTTGCTATCAGGGTAGATAGCAACAGTCACTATATCACATATACTTTGCTATCAGAGGTAGATAGTAACATACACTACACCATAAACTTTGCTATCAGGGTAGATAGCAACAGTCACTATATCACATATACTTTGCTATCAGAGGTAGATAGTAACATACACTACACCATATACTTTGCTATCAGGGTAGATAGCAACAGTCACTACATCACATATACTTTGCTATCAGAGGTAGATAGTAACATACACTACACCATAAACTTTGCTATCAGGGTAGATAGCAACAGTCACTATATCACATATACTTTGCTATCAGAGGTAGATAGTAACATACACTACACCATATACTTTGCTATCAGGGTAGATAGCAACAGTCACTACATCACATATACTTTGGTATCAGAGTAGATAGCAGCAGTCACTACATCATAATATTCTTTACTATCAGAGGTAGATAACAACAGTCACTCCACTATATTTACTTTGCTATCAGAGGTACATAACAACAGTCACTCCACTATATATACTTTCCTATCAGAGGTAGATAATAAATACACTACACCATACTATGCTTTGATATCAGGATAGGTAGCAGCAGTCACTATATCACATATATTTTGCTATCAGGAGTAGATAGCAACATACACTACACCATAATATGCTTTGCTCTCAGAGGTAGATAGCAATAGTCACTATATCAGATATACTTTGCTTTTATGGGTAGATAGCAACAGTCACTATATCAGATGTACTTTGCTTTCAGGGGTAGATAACACCAGTCACTATATCAGTATACTTTGCTTTCAGGGGTAGATAGCAACAGTCACTATATCAGTATACTTCGGTGCCAGAGGTAGATAACGGCATTCTGAGCCTTAAACATAGCTTGATGTTGATAAAACTAATGTAATAGTTGTGTCAATCTCCGCATCAGTGGTCACAACATTCACTCATACAAGAATGAGAATTATTACAACATCTAATAATCCTTCATCAAAATGGTTCATTGCGGGCAACAGAATAGCCACTCAACTTTGCAGAAGATCCTTTTGTCTAACATTCACTTCAGTCAATACTTTTTTTCTCAAATTTGAAGCCTTTCTTGATTGAAGTGTGTAAAATTGAGAATACCCATCAAGTAGGAAGCCACACTAAAACACAGTGACAAGTTCTGTTTCTTGTTGAAAAATTCACTTGTTCGCAAGAAATTATGAAATTATATCCTATTAGAGATATAACAAATATGTTGAAGAGAAAGTTACGCTACTGTGAACACAAGTTTGTTCTCACAACAGAATATTTTGCAGTAAAATAAGATGGTTCTGCAGAAAATTCTTATTGAGTTGCAATCAGATGGATGAGCTTTATGAACGTATTCTTAAGTATTATTGTCCGCATGACCAAGCATGAAATTGACTATAGAATGAGACAATTCAGAAGTATTTTTTGTGACCAAAAGCTTTTCATCGATGTTTATACATCCCAATCATGTTTATGGTCCTAAGTGAACACATAGATGAAACAGTTGACATTCTGTTCAGTAGTGTAGACTTTTAAAGATTAAACACAAAAGATTTCTTTTCAAACGTTTATATGGATACCTTTACAAGTCGGAGTGTCCCTACCTTCCAAGGAACCAATCGGAGCTCAGAGTGGTGACTTGCAAATAGCTTCACTGCATGCTATTGGTTATATGTATGCAGATTAGGGTTCTACACCTGTATAAACAGGCTGTATCAAATTGATTGGTACCCACCCAGTAGATTTTATGTTTATTAAAAAGCATGCCTTATGCAAATACAATTTCTAAAAGTTCATATGAAGAGCTTTGTTTCAAAACCCCTTACATACACATCAAAAAATCATAAAAATATCACTGATATAAGGGGTTTTCAACAAAAGCACTTTCTGGCAGGATGCTCATCCCACCCAAGCATCCCGCCAAAAACTACTTTTGTTGCAAACCCCCCAAGATATCAAAAATATAAATTTTTAATCATTTGCCATAAAGTGTGCATTATATCGTGAATTTCAAAAAAATCTAAATTATTTAATATGAGAAGGACGTTCTTTGTATTCAGAATGCAATTCAAAATGTCTGATGTGCTCTCATGTCCCACAAAAAATACTGCCCAAACAGGAACAATATTTTGTAAAAGCAGTAGTATCAATATAATGATAAAGTGCATACTACTCAAAAACATAAAAGGATCGGACACTGAAAATCCTGATTTTGCAAGGTTAGCGGTCAGTGACTTTCTGTAAGAACAATGACCTTATGTAATTGCAATATGTAAATTTTTCTTATTCTGTGGGTGTGGTCTAGCTTGTAAATGCAAAATGTGATAGGACAATCGTTTGATTTCCAGCATTGTCTATGAGGCTGTAGATGACCATACGTCATTGTGGATGTGCCGATTATTTGGATAGGGTAGGTTAGTTTCAAGCGGTGGCACTAAAGATCGGCTAAAAGTATTGTACGCTCATCAAATTTCCATCAAAATCTATATTTTCTAAAAAAGAACACTAAATGTAGCTAATGATTTTAGGGATGTCATCAGTATTCGTTTTACCTTTTGCAAATCATGACGAACGATCATTATTGTCTTACGCTTTATGACAGTATCACTGTTGTGTGTATAACATAAAAATTCTTTTTTTGTAGCCACTATTAAACATGAATAAATGTAATAAAGTAGTTTGAAATTGGTATCATTGTGTGACTTTTTTGTTGGAAAGTTTGTTACCTTTAAAAATGATACAGGATTATGTATTACTTTTGATGTTATAATCGTTTTTGTTAATTATTCAATTTTATTATAAAATATTAGATGTAAAGTTTTGTAAAAGTTTGGTTAATTATTTTTGATCTTATCGCCTGAAGAAAAAGAATCATTAACACCAAATATCTATTTCTCGACTCACAGGTTGCTCACTTTCACAACACCATTGCAGAGCAGATGATACCGAGTCAACGCAACATGATGTTGCAGAGCGCTCTCCTCTTTGAGCAGATCATCAAGAAAAAGACTGGAGCTAAAGAGAAAGGAGACAAGGTACAGATCACCTGGGACAACCCTGAGGAGTTGGAAGCTTATATTGATAAACTGCAAGGTGCTGCTGAAAGACTTACCACAGAGAATAGACGGCTTAGAAAATGGCACTTTACTGTGTCTGATAAGGTAACTTTTCTTGGGTCTTATTTTATAGCTCTTTAATTGGGGGGAAAGTGAAGGCCTTTTTAATTATTAATTGTTTATTAATTTGTGGCCACTGGAAACACCAGGCAAGCATTCAGTTGTGCGGCAACAGTAAACGGGTGTTATTGAAGACTGAAGAGATTCATCAGGAATACAATAATTCGATTTCAAAGTTTTCATTGTATAATTCCAAGAAAAAACTCATGTTTTTTTGGCAATCCAGTCTGTTGCCTTTCTCATTGGTGTATGCCAATCAATCCTTTGTTGGATGGTATGATGTAAACAATTATAGAGGACACTTAGTATGCTACATGTCATGCATGCAACAGGCCCATTCCGCTATGGCCATGTATTATTTGAAACTAGATTATAAGAATACTGTATAGCGTGACTGGTTTGGTAACATTTTCATGCATACAAATATTTTCTTTCGGATCAGGCAGTTACAATATTGTATAAATATGTGAAAATTTCTAGCTTCAAAAAATGTATTGTATCTTCCATACTGGGAATGGGTTATTCCAGTTGAAATCCTTACACCCCCTATGGAAGACATGACTTCAATCTTTCACACAGGGAGTGTGAATTTCAAATGGATTTACCTGAATGGATGATTCCATTTAAAATATACACCCCCTGTGTTAGAGATTAAGGTCATGTCTTCCATAGGGGGTGTATGGATTTCAACTGGAATAGGGCAGTGTTTCCTGATGTGAAAATAACTCATGGTGTAGCAAGAATGCAATGCTGAAGATTAAAATGAGATTTTTTATAAACTTTTTCTTTTGATTTCAGATTGTAAATTTGATGGGTATTGATCTACTGAGACATCAATCGCGATGGAAAGAAGGATTGCAAGAAATCAGAGGAATTATGGCTACACTGGAAAGTCAGGTCAGTTGTGTTCAGAAGTAGACCAAATCATTTGTCGTCTACACTGCGCATATATTTGTGTTATGCTTATAGTGATGACTGAAATACTTACCATTTGTGTTGTGTTGGAACTCATGAAACTATTTGTGCATGACTTTGGTTGTGCGCCATAGTGCGCATTGTGATCGGATTGCTCTCTGATGTTCTAAAAATATGTGATCGAAAAAAACAAATGCAGCCGAAAGGTCAATTTGGACAAAACTGCAGAGTCTCAGTTCCCCAGATTCTTTGGGGAAAAGTCTGACACTTTTAAACACATAAGAGTGTCAGTCGTCAACCTGGACGTTGACCGATTGAAGGAAAAGATTAAGAAAAAAGAAAACAGGTGTTGATATTTATTTAGGGGTTTGAATCAGGCAACCATGGCCCTCTTCCATAATTATGGGAAAAGAGGTGCACATTAGCTATATTAATAAAGTGTGAAACAATTATTGAGATAAAGTATATTAAATAGGTGTGTACTGTTGTTTTAGTGGTAAAAAAGCAGAATGTGCAAATTTACAAAATGTTATAACAGGAAGAATAAAACACATTTTGAATGTGCAAGCTGTATCTAAATGATTGATATCCATCAGTTTTCATTTATAATGGATGAGTTTGACACATCAAAATAAGATCCAAATGATTTGTAGATCAATTGTATAACAAGTCATAAACTATACATTATGGGTATTTCAAGAGTATACAATGTTACATTTTGAAGAGGCAGGCTTTTCAAAATTGATGGGTACCAATCATTTTCATACAGCCTGTATTCTTGAACACTTAAATTATGTGATCACAAACCATTCCAAAGGTTTGCTTGCTGGCAGGCATTCTAGTTCAGAAACAGATTTGTGTGTGTGTGTGAATGCAAATGTGTCACTTTCACCTGACCCTTGGCAGTGCTATGTTAAATTTTGATTGTTTAATTAGTTTTTGTTTTTTTGCATAAAAAAGTAAACAAAGAATGATTTAACCGCACAACATGATCATGTTCTTGAATTCCCTGCCTGATTAATTAAAATTAATCAGGTAGGGAATTCAAATCGATATGATATGAATGATAATCACAGAATTGACATTTGCACTCATTAGGGTTACAAATCAGCTGACATGAAAACCTGGAAGCTACACTGGGACCGGCAGCTGTATAAAGCATTGGAACATCAGTATCAGATGGGATTGGAAGCACTCAATGAAAATCTACCAGAGATCAAGGTGGAAATCACTTTCAGGTAAGTATCATTTAGTTTTTGACACAAATTCATCAGGTTTGGTAATAAACGAATTAAGAGAGTTTTTCTTTTGTCAAAACCAATTTGAAGAAAACTTACTAGTTTTTCTTGCTGACAGTTTCGTCAGTGAGCCACTGACTTTATCAAAGCTTGGTGTTGTTGTGATGATCCAACAGCTGATGAGTGGCGGGAAGTTATGTCACTTCGGTAGCGACGTTAGTCTTGCTAGCAGTCTTCAGAAGAGGATCATACACGTGACTTAGGTTGTAGACCCCCTCGCCTCTGTTCATGACTCCTCGTAGGAAACTCCTGATAGGAAATCAAGATGGATTAAGGAATCAATACAGATCAGAAAAAGTCATGTGTATGATTCTAAGTTTTCTTCAAATTGGTTTTGACAAAAGAAAGAACTCTCTTAAAAAGTCTGATTTAGAGTTGGAGGGTTTTATGGGATCTTCTGTCAGATGAGTATAACAAAAATTATGAAGCTGTCGTCAGGATCAACTGCAATTTCGTCAGGAAAATAATTGTGTACTTATATATTTTTGTTCAAAAAGCTTGTTACTTCAGACCTGCCAACTGTCCCTCATTTTGAAGGACTGTCCCTCATTTGGGATTTTCCAAAGTGAAAATGAGGGACAGTTCTGCTTTCTGAAAATTTAAGTGATGACAAATTTAAATGTAAGAACAGCAGAAAAGGATGCAAATTTCACTTTGAAATATTGCTATAGCATTCTCTTTAGTCCGCTGTGATAAATTTAGACCTGCAAAACCTTACCTGAATTCTGAAAGTATTGCACACCTCAAGTCTTCGAATTTGTTGGTACTTGGTTTGTGTACATGTACAGGGTGTAACAATAAAATTTGTACAATTTTGAAAATAGAATGACACAGGTAATTTTTTGGTTTGATATTTATATGTCTATCAGGATAATTTCTTTAGCCACCAGATAAGCTTTGTTTGAATAAAATCTATGGTATACAAGTGAAGATATGGCCAATTATGTAACCTAGTCTTAAAACCGCTTGGGCCACTTTTGTCTAAGTGTTACAAAAGTGACTGAATAGAGTTGAACCACGGACCAGTTGGACGTTGCTCTTATGATAGGTAGTTTTAAACAATGGGGTATTCGAAGTGGTAGAAATGATTACATAATAGAATATCTCCTTGAGTTTTTGGAAGTCACAACTAAGCACTGACATAACAACCTCATTTGCTAGAAATCGTGGCTGCAGCTCAACAACTTCAACCCCAATTCTCGTTGGAAGAGCGTATTTTTATGTTTGTGACATTCGGTAGCACACGAAGCCAAGCAGAAACCATACGATCGTTTTTAGCTCATTTGCCAAACTCACGTCTTCCATCAAGGCATACAACTACATATAACTATGAGAAGTATCTGGAATTTGTTAACAGAATGCTGGCAATAGTGGTCGCCCCAGAACAGCTAGAAGCCCAGATGAACATAATTTCAAAATTGTATTGTTTTGTACTTATGGATGCAAAAACTGTTCTCAGTTTTACCGATGATATCTCAGGGATATGAGAAATTACTTTATTTATAAGATTATTTGAAAGAAATGTCATGACTTCATTTATAGATTTTAAAGAAATTGGCCTATCATTATTAAGTTCATGTTAATTATATGAAGAAACACCACTTTTGTGTCAGTTCTTTGATGTTTAATGCACGATATGCATATCTACGCGGTTCAAACTTGATATGCGCAAACATGGCAAAAGTGGCCCAACACGTTTTCTGGACGATTTAATTAATCTGACATAACTTTTGAACCCAAGCTAGTAAAGAAACCAACCAAACGTCTTCTTTTAGCCAAGATATTACTGCTTGTATTGCATATAACATTTGTGCCATAACTCATTTAGTTTTTTCCGGAGAAGTCAAAATGCAATTGTATAAATTTTATTGTTACACCCTGTACAAGGTTATGGCCTCAATATCCCTCTTTCTGACTTCAGTAGGTTGGCAGGTCTGTTACTTGCTTGTTAAAAATGGGCGCTTAACATGATGGCTTCATCTGATGTGATCAGCCAATGTCAAATTAATTTGCACTCAGCAGTAAAATGCCCATGGGAAAAAAGTTTCTTTATGTAGGAGTGCAAGAAGAAGTCCATATTTCATGTGTGCTGCACTGAAGTTTTCTGTTCAAGAATGGGGAAAATTATGAATATTTGAATCTGTTACTTACAGGGTTAGTATTATTAGTCAATGTTATTGACATTTGTGTTAACTCAATATAATATACGGTACATAGTTGATATATACCCATTCCTTAAGTTGAGGTTGTTGTAGGTTTTAAATAATTAAGATTTATCACCTCAGAAAATCTTCATGATTAGACTTAATACAATATGTATACAAAATTAAACAGTATTTTACTTACATTAAAGAGTGACTCCGGCAATCATAACATTATGCCTTATATGTAAGAAAAATAATTATCAAGCACGAATCACATGGTTTTATTTAAAACAAACTCATAGTGACCACAAAAACGAATAAAAACATCCATCTCTCAACACGCGATATTCAAAATTCCCGGGCGCCGAAATTGTCGAGTGCAATGACGTCCCAGTATTACAATGGAGGCTGACGACAATTGAACACAAATAATCATTACGTCATTGCACTTAGACAATTTCGGCACGGGAATTTTGAATATCGCGTGTTGAGAGCCGACTGTTTTTATTCGTTTTTATTGTCTCGCCTGAACTTTGTTCAGGATGGGACTTAGTAATCACTATTTCTGTCTGTCCGTCCGTGTGGATGTGTGTAGGGGGGTGTGTGTGGATGTATGTGTGTCCGTCCGGAGCTGTATCTGGGGAACCGTAAGACTTACTGGCGACGCTTACTTGGTGGGAGGAAGGGTATCCAAGTTTGCTCCGTAACCGTATGTTTTCGGTGAAAAATATGCAAATTAACATAGCTAATTTGCATAATTTATGCGAAAATCAGCGCAAATTGATAGCGGAGTTTGTGGACAGACTATCTCAAGATCCGTCGGGCGCATGGGAACGAAACCTGGTGGCAGCTATGATACACATCTGCTGATCACCTGATTAGTTTTTCGAAAAGTATGCGCATTTAGTTGTTAATTTGCATAATTTATGCGGAACGATTCTACAAATATGGTTGGAAATCTGATGATTTTCGCCGTCTGGGGCTGTATCTGGGGATACGTAAGATCCCTAAGCCCTATGATGATGAAACGTGGTAGGGGGTAGTATGACCAGAGGATCTCAACCCGATTCGATTTTCAGCGCAAAATATGGTAATTAAGTACCTAATTTGCATAATTTATGCATAAAATGCAAAAACCTATTTTCTCGGAGACTAGGGGTGACGTTCTCCAAACTTGGTGGGTGGGTGCATCTTCACCCCAGACAGAACAAGTTTGTATTGGTTAGTGGGTCAAGGTCACCCAAGGTCATCCAAGGGTCATCTGAGGTCAAATGACTAAAAACTGTCGTATGGGCACGAAACTTGGTGGAGTACGGTCAACATAATGTGGTAGGGGTAGTATGACCAGAGGATGCACACTAGTACCCCCCCCCCATGTGGCCCCTCCCACACACTCAAAGTTGAGGGGGGGTCACAAATTTAATGAAATATTGTTTTTAGCTGCGGGTAGCAGCTCTATAAGTCACCATGTCTCTCCGTCTGTTAGTCCGTCCGTTAGGAAATTGATTTTTTTTTTTTTTTTTTCAGAAATTTTTTTTTTGAAATGTTTTTTTTTTTTCGAAATTTTTTTTTTCCGAATTTTTTTTTTTTCCTTATTTTTTTTTTTCCTAATTTTTTTTTTGAAATTTTTTTTTCGAAATTTTTTTTTCGAAATTTTTTTTTTTTTTCGATTTTTTTTTTTCGAAATTTATTTTTTCCGAATTTATTTTTTCCCAATTTTTTTTCCTAATTTTTTTTTTTTTTTCCGACTTTTTTTTTGAATTTTTTTTTCCGAAAATTTTTTTTTCCAGAATTTGTCCAAAATCAGTGTCCGAACACTTTTGATGTCAAGACGCTTTGTCCCCGAAAATCGTTTGGACATCAAAAGTGTCCGGAATCGGTGTCCGAACACTTTTGATGTCAAGGCGCTTTGTCCCCGAAAATCGTTTGGGCATCAAAAGTGTCGAAATCGGTGTCCGAACACTTTTGATGTCAAGACGCTTTCTTCCCGAAAATCGTTTGGGCATCAAAAGTGTCCGAAATCGGTTTCAAACACTTTTGATGTCAAGACGCTTTGTCCCCGAAAATCGTTTGGGCATCAAAAGTGTCCAAATCGGTGTCCGAACACTTTTGATGTCAAGGCGCTTTCTTCCCGAAAATCGTTTGGGCATCAAAAGTGTCGAAATCGGTTTCGAACACTTTTGATGTCAAGACGCTTTGTCCCCGAAAATCGTTTGGGCATCAAAAGTGTCCGAAATCGTGTCGAACACTTTTGATGTCAAGCGCTTTCTTCCCGAAAATCGTTTGGGCATCAAAAGTGTCCGAAATCGGTTTCCAAACACTTTTGATGTCAAGACGCTTTGTCCCCGAAAATCGTTTGGGCATCAAAAGTGTGCTGAAATCGGTGTCCGAACACTTTTGATGTCACGACGCCTTCTTCCCGAAAAATCGTTTGGGCATCAAAAGTGTCCAAATCGGTTTCGAACACTTTTGATGTCAAGGCGCTTTGTCCCGTGGATGGAAATACCCTTTCTGGCATTATTTTAAGATGAGCGCCCTCAAAGGATAAGCTCACAGAGGGGTTACAGGTCAAAATAGGGGTCAAACTTGAACCTGCTTCAAAGACACCAACACTGCAAAATTGAATTCCTTGTCCCGCAGCGACCGCTACGGATCCGACGATACTTGTTATATTGCGCATTACATATATCAATTTCGGTCGTGTAGGCCAAGTTATTAGGCCAAAAAAAGACTTTGAAGAATGTCTCTCATTTACTTCTACCAAAAGTAATTGTAAAAGCAGGCGATCGCGAAAGCAGGCGAGACTCGTGGTTCGAGAACCGCCTTGTGGTCAACATGAGTTTGTTTTAAATAAAACCATGTGATTCGTGCTTGATAATTATTTTTCTAAAATATAAGGCATCATGTTATGATTGCCGGAGACTCCCTTTAAAGAGTTGTTCAATTTCTCGTATTGCTTGTATTGCAATTTCTTAACATTTCAGACAACAACACCTCCAATTCCGACCTCCCCAGGAAGAGATCCGAGCTAAATACTACAGAGAAATGAAGAAGTTCATCAGCCTGCCGTATCATTTCCGTGGGGTTTCCGACAGCGGAGATCAACCATTGATATTCCCAGTGATAATAGAGAGGAATGCTGCAAGTTTTGCAACTGTGTATCACAAAGCTGAGGATCTGTTCACCAGATTGTCAGCGACTAAAAGCAATATTTAAGGTATGGCTAAAAAGTGTTTGTGTGTATTTGTGTTTGCATTGTACTTGTGTTTTCTAATCCAATAAGTTGGTATTTTCTGAAGGATGACTTCAACACTCAACTGCTGGTCGACAGCGGTTGCTCTGTCAGAACTAGCAGTTTAACTGTTTTCTTTTTGAATAGTAAAACCCAGACCCCAATGGCCTGTGCTGTCAGGATACCGATGGTCGAGTTTTGAAGCCATCTCTCCTTTAGAGAAAACAAACAAACTGAGGATCATATTCTGCATTGTTTCTGTTAGTAGCCCCAATTATTTCCACTTTTGGATTGGTGTATTTAAAAAACATTTACCATTAATTTTTCACACCCATGTCTGTGCTACACGTCCCTTTTCATTTCATTATCACATTAACTAAGAAACATATTGATAATTTGAAGAGGGATCCTGGAAAGGCATATCTGCATACTGTACTGTTATCACAACCACTGCAGTTATGTTTGCCTGTTTTGTACAACTGAAAATACATTTATGTTTATCGTCTCCAGTTGTGGCAATTGTGATCATCTGTTATGGTGTAATTACTAAAACTGTCATTATTAGGAAATGTAGAGCTAGATTAATGGAACATGGATTTTCATGGAACATAAGGGCCCCAGTTTAAAACAGTGCTTTGTTCACTGATCTGCGCTACCCTATATATCGACTGCTCAGTGCCAGAAGTGGGTAAGTACAATAGCTGCCCTGTGAACATTCGGCAATTTACACACAGTATATTGTATTCATCTACACATGGCAGTTACATGTGGCAGCTATTGCACTTACCACGTCTGGACTGAGCAGTTAATATACTGATACTGCAAATCAATCAAATACAAATGACATGATCTCTCTTGTAGAACTGGGTTGTTATTGGATCCGTGGATCTGGACAAACTCGTTGATGATCATCTACAGAGTGTTGCTGATTGGGAAAGGAACTTCAAAGCTCTGAAAGCTAGGGGAAGAGATGCTGAGAAACTACCCAGGTAAGAGAGCTACAACAAAGTTGGGATAACTACTAATGAGTGTGTATGATATATGTGTTTGGGGTGAGGGGAGGGGCTGAAAGCTAGAGGAGGAGATGCAGAGAAACTACCCAACTAAGAGGGCTATCACAAAGCTTGGATACCTACAAATGGGGGGTGTATATGTGTGTGTGTGTGTGGGGGGGGTCATGATAAGCAATGTAAAAACAGGAGCATCATGCATGGACTAATAAATTATAGTAAAATGGAATTTAAATAAGCATATATTGTTTAGTTTCAAGTCTTGTTACAGACTGTTAAGTGTTGATTCTAAGCTGTGCTGCATACCATATCATGCTCCTTTTTTTGTATTAGACTTCATTGATAGGTTTATCATCATATCATTGTATTTTTTCCCACCCCAAACTCTCTCAAAATATATTTGAAGGTGATAACTAGATAGTTTTCTATGTGTGATTGATGTCCAATGGCTACATGTATATGGAAGACATGACCTTAATCTTCCACACATGGAGTGTGAACTTCAAATGGAGTTACGTGAATGTGTGACTCCATTTGATATATTTCAACAGGAATAGTCCATTTGTTGGAAGAGAGAGAATTTATGCAAATAAACATGTCGTCATTGGGCAGGAAAAAACATATGTGTCATTAGCTCCTGAACATGTAACTGGTTGGCAGTTTTGTTTTAAACATGTTCAGAGGCCACAAACACATAGGAGGTTTTTTCCTGCCCAATGACGATGTGTTGTCTTCATCAATCTTGGAACATTTTGTCTTTCATTGTTTAAATTATATTGAATTTTAAGATATTATTATGATATTGTTATTTAATTAATACACAGCCAAATCAAAGTTGACTGCATTACTGTGTCGTGCATACCAGTCAAAGCCACCATTGATGACCATATCCAGCGACTCTTTGATGCGCTGCTGGCATCTCTGCGACGTTCCATCAACCATCATGTGACAGAGATTGATGCATTCCTTACAAATAGCATGGAGACATTAGCGACAAGACCTCAGACTGTTGCAGAGATTGGCGAGGCTAACCAGAAGCATGCAGAGATTGCAGGCCAGAAACCAGGGGTAAGTTTTGTGGAAATTTTGGGTCAGATGGTAATAGATTCTTGGAATAACTCCAAAATCGCTAACAATAACCCTATCCAATATCCTATCCGAAGTTCAACCTATACCTAAAATGAAAGTGGTGAATGGTATTCTGATATTATACCAGATTCACAATGTATTGCATTTATATTGTCCTCACTTTTGTAAATTCATTTACTAATTGCTGCAACAGATTATTTTCAATGAGGAAAATATGTGTGTGATGCAAAGTTCAGGGACGAGTGATTATACATTGGTTCATCTCAAGTTAGGTAGTGACATAGGTGTATATTTCGCAGTTAATTGTGCAGAGGGTGTACACACATGCGTACAAGGGGGGTTTGCCGGCACTCTTGCAGTGCAACCACGAAAAAGCATTGATATCACTGCCGAAGTTTAGGTGATCCAAAAAAAAAGATATCGGGAAATCAATTTTTGCTTTTGTTTTTCAAATCCTGTTCTCTGTGGTTTGAATGGTGTGCCAACAAATCCTTGCCGATATGAGCAGAGCAATAAGTCGCCAAAAGCAGATTAAATCTGCTGGATTTTGTGAGATTAAAATAATTTGCCCTTTCCACTTTATTTTGATTTCCAACAGGGCACGGTCCTTCACACAGGCGAAGACAAGGGTCTAAATGTACCCTCGACACAGAGTCACGAATACACTGGTATTCTTTTTGAATCTCCAAATCAGTCAACGTTTCTTGTTGTTCATTTAAATACTATTCATGCTGGTGATATGTCTGACCGACGTCACCTTGAGTTTGAGCTTGAGTAAGCTTACCGAATTCACTGTCCGGCGTATTTGATGTCGTCTGCTCACTGACACCGTCGTTTTTACTCTCTTGTTGTTCAGTAACTTGATTATCTTTCACACTTTTCGTCTCTAAATTAGCTAACCGCTTTTGTATGTCTTCGAGAATACTTTTTAAGTCCAAAGACTCGTCCGGCACTGACATATTAGGCGATTTATACGGCCAAAGCCGGGCCAAGTGGCGATTTTGCGCAGGGAAAACACAAGACGGAATCTAGATGTCGTGTCAAAGGTCAAGACACGACATCTAGCCCCAGAGGGCACTGGTCTATCGTAATTACTGTGTGGTATATGTAACACATAAATTGCCAGCAAAACTGAGAAAAAATGATTGGGTAGGAATGTTACACACTTCTTTGTTCTCATACTCATGCAATAACAAAAAAAGTCAACATTGTAAAATACTGTAAAAGTGGAAATTTTCGCACGATTAATTAGTCGCGTATTACCAATTTTGAACTGTTTCCCTTGTTTTTAAATTTGTGATTCTAAGTTTCCTTACATTGACCCATACACAAAAGGAATATATTCACTCATTGTTATTCCATGGCAGCAGCTTGGAATGCGAAAAGTGCGAAAATAAATGTTGCACAAAAATTGTCACTTTTACAGTATTTGATTCTTATTAATTTGGTTGATTTTTGTTTTTGTAGATACGGCCATTGTTTGAGAAGGCTGAGAGCAAGAATCGTTTGCTGCGTTCGGTAGCAGGAGGTGGTATGGAGCAGCTCAGTCAGCTACAGGCACGATGGGAGAAGTTTGAAATCATGATGGAAAGTCATGAGCTCATGGTTAAGGAACAGGTATGTAATTGTCCACGCTATTAAACACAGTATGGAAGGGGACTATAAAATGAGCACTGATGTCTGTGTTGCTCTCTGTGCACAAAATGTTCACCAAAATATTTACCCAAATGTTAACCATTGGCTTCTTTTGTTAATTTCCCCATTGACATGTGTGAGGTCAAAGGTCAACTAGGAGTTACGTAAGGTCATTTTGCAAAAACTTTTACCTTCCATGAAAGCCTGAGACCCGCCATTATTTACTAATCTACTTGATACTGTCAAAAATTTAATCACAATGTACATTTTAGATGTGTGTGTAATTCCACATGTCTGCTGTGTCCCATCACATCAACTCACTGTGGTCGTGTTGTTGTGGTTGACTGACAGGATCGCGGGCATTCGCCACACTGTGTTCATTCACTTGCCTTTATGAGCAGTCAAGATAGTGCAGTGATAGCACATCACCTGCGTTCGAGCCCAGGTGTGGTTTGAAAATGTTCTCCTGAAAATAATTGTGCTAATTTGAAATTCCCCAGGACAAGGAACTAGCTGCTTAGTTGTCTTAGTTTATACACATATATTACTTGGGGAGCTGATTCTGGTATCTGGTTGTGATGGTTATAGACTAGGAGACTGTCCCTATATTGAGTTGCGTCCCTGAATGTTGTTTAATGTTGTATAAGCTGTGCCTTAGGCCACATGGTCAGTGAAAATCTGTAAAGTGTGCAGAGGCGTGTGAGTTAGCATCATGCACTATAAATTTGTAATTATTTTATTTTATATGAGATGTAAATTTACTGTAGAATTCCTTTCATTATTCCCATTGCTCATGATCTTTTCTATGCAACCATCTGCATCATCTTGTCTGCCTGTCTCTTATAAATATCTCTTGACTTTGATACAGGTTGATGTCATGAAGAGCAACGTAGAGTCACGAGTAGAAGCCTTCAGGAATGAGCTGGACAAGTTTGTCGCTCGTTGGAATCACGTCAAACCGAGCGCAGAAGTTGTGGAATCTGGAAGCAAGGAATCCTGCATCACAGCATTGGCCACAGTCAAGGACAAGAAGGCTGAGTTTGAAGAACTTGAGAAGGCGAGAGAGAGTCTTGTGTAAGTGTGCTATCTATACTTGAATTAAAGTAGGGATTCTCAAAAGGCAGCCTGTGGACCTGCAGTGAATGAATGGCCTTTGAGATGCTCTGAAGCGTAAACATAGCAAAACAAGGTGTTGATGGTAAAGGAGTCAAACCTATAGTTTTCACAGGATGGAGTGCCCATCTCTGTTTTGTTAGCGATTAGGCCAGACTCCGCCTTGAATTGTTGCTGTGGGGGGATCGCCACACCTGGTCCATAGCGAGTCTGTTACCTTCCTAGCATTAAAGAATGCTGGTACCCATTTATACACCTGGTGGAGAGGAGTAATGGAGATAAAGTGCCTTACTCAAGGGCACAACTTGATGGCGTCGCCTTGGCTTGAACCCGCAACCTTTTGATTATGAATCGGAGACCATTCCACTTGGCCCTTGAATTAGAACAAAAGTGTTATTTTTAGCCTGTCGTGCACCTACCATATAAATATGGGTGATGACTGGCAAAAGCAGAAAACAAAAATTAAAGTAAATGAAAGCAAAAGTTGCAGGGTAAAATTGAATCTCGATTACAAACTACATTGAAAATGTGCCATCTTGGATGACTAAATCAGACTGTCATAACCGTATGAGGGCAGTATATTTTTCACGTCATTGTGCCGCGGGAGCGAGATGTAGATTTGCGCGAATCAGGGATTTGCGCAAAATTCTCTTGCGAGAATCCAAATGAATTCGCCCGCACTGCCACGGATTTCTAGGCCTGTTCAAGACAGTGTGTTTAGAGTCAATCTGATTGATTTGTACACTTATGTGCAGTGACATATAGCCCCGGGCATATAGCTATAGTTTTGGGCAAGGTTCTTCAGTGGTCTGCCGATTTGGCGCTATTTATAGCGTAAATACGGAAGTAGGGTTTTGATTGCTGATTGAATCACATCATCATCAAATAGACACCTCACTCGCTGATCAAGTCGTGTAGCAACACGTGACTTAGTTCTTTTTATGCGATAATCTAGAAGAACAGTCTGACACCGCTGAAGGAATTTGCTGAATATTATAACTATTTTTGATCTCCTTGTATAACAGGTTTGATTGCAAGCACTTTGAGCTGCCAGAACCTGATTTCTCAGCTGCTGTTGATTTGAAGACTGACATTGATCAGCAAGAAAGCATGTGGACATTGTATGAGGAGTTTAACACAGGGCTCACTGATATAGAGAATCAAGAATGGATCATCTTCAGGTAAGTAGTTTGTAATTAGGAGCTACTTATTCAAACAGTTTGTTCTGAACATAATAGATTCGGAACCAGCATATCTGAAATGAGTATAACAGTGGGTGAAATAGGCTAGTTCTCAGTTTATACTAAAAAATGCCTGAACAACTGTTTGAATAATTAAAGAGTTTAACTTGAACACTACACTATTTTTTGTCATCTGGAACATTTTGGCTAGTTCGACTAGCATATTCAGCTAATGGGGATGCTGTGATGATATCTTGTCTACAATTGGGGAAATCCTTTTTGATGATATCTTGTGATTTTAGACAAGATATCATCACAGTATCACAATCTTCTGAAGACGCTAGTCGACCTAGCGAAAATGTTACAGGAGAGTGTAAAATAGTGCAGTGTTGAAGTTAACTCTTTAATCATTTTCATCGCTACTACATATAAATATCAACTTGTAAACTTTATAGAAGTATTTAGAGTTTTGTATAAATGTAGAATGTTGCCTTGGGTCAAGAATACTACTTAATGAAATATGCAAGTATCCAAGCCCCGGCCGTGCCCAAGGACTGTACACCTTTGTTCCATAACTATTAAGGTATAGGACATTTTTTGTTTTTGCTATAGCCCCCGAATGAAATGTATTTAATTATGTTTGTACTCACTCAGGTAGCATTGTGTGTGAATTTTATATCCGAACTAAGTGCTATTCTTTTTTTATGGGCATTTTAGTGTCTAAAATGGCCCAAAATGAGGGTTTTTCACTATTGCCATCCATTTTCTAATCATCACCCCCATATACTTTACATGTAAAATAAAAAGGCTCATAAAAAATTAATAGCACCTAGTTCGGACGTAAAATTCACACAAAATCCTTTTTGAGTGATTACAAAGATAATTAAATACTTTTCATGCGGGGGCTATGTGGAAATTTGTTTTAATGTATTCCTTGTACAATGAAATTTCACAATAAAATGTCCATTGGAAACAAAGGTGATATGTATGTGCACTTGGTTTATCCCATTTCCATGCTCGCTCTCGCAGGTTTTCTTCGGGATCTCTAGTTTCCTCCTGCTTTCAAAAAATCGGTAATTCGTAGTTTGGCTATCAAAAACTTCCTTCACCCAGTGGAATTTGGGGAGCTGCACAGATACTTGGTGGATGTTACAATCTAAGTGCGGATAGGTTTGATCCGGGTTTGGCCACAACCCAGTTGATGCGATCTGATTGTATGATTCACCATGGCAGTAAAATTACAGCGCTTTGAATCCTCCAAGATCTGGAACAAGGCGCTATATAAATCAGAAATTTATTTATTATTTATTTATTTATTGCCAGCAAAATAGCATTGATTTTAATTTCAGTATCTCAGTTGCACTATACTGAAATTATCTTCTTTGATCTGATATATGGCATAGAAATGGGCCTCAAGGAAGAACAGATGATTAATTGTGTTTTCAACTGATTGAGTGTCCCAGGTTAAAGAAGAAATAAAACAAAAACAAACAAACAAAATAGAAATTATACTCCAAATAGTTGCTACTTTGCATTACAACCATTCTCACCATGCACAGGTGAGTGACATTTCAACGTTAGATCAACATTGAAACAATTTTGAAACAAACATTAATTCAACCTGTGCCTGCTGGATTACTATCAGGTGTATCTCCTATACAACACCACGTTTACCCTGAATGGGCTATTCCATTTAAAAGCCACACTACCCCTGTGGAAGATTTCTGAAATATCTTCCACAGGGCGAGTATGAATTTCAAATGGAATTAGTACATTAACCAACTTTAATTGAAACTCGCCATCCCTCTGTAGAAGATTATTGTTGATTCTTTCTCAGAGGGTGTATGAAATTCAAATGGAATTGCCTGATGTGTTCATTCCATTTAAAATTCATATTCCCCCTGTTGAAGATATTTCCAAAATCTTCCACAGGGGGAGTGTGGATTTTAAATGGAATAGTCCAATAATATGTTCCTAACTTCAATTGCTACAGATCCAGGACATACCAATTTGATGATTTCTTGGCTACATGGACAGAGAAACTAAGAAGTGATGACCATGAGGCAACAGTGATGACTGTCAGAATAACTCAAGATATTGACAAATACAAGGTATTAAACCGTATTACCGTAAAAACTCGATAGTTAGCATATGTGCTTACTATCGAGCACTTTTGAAAACCAACTGAGCTAATGGGGTTGAGACACACATTTGCAGGTTTACTTGTTCATATATAACTATGTGTAATGATTATTTGCTGGAAACCCTTTACACTTTTGTGGATGGGGCTCTTCATGTTTGCATGTTTTAAAAGCGCTCGATAGTAAACACATATGCTAACTATCAAGTTTTTACGGTAGTTTATTAGTATCACACGAGGCCTTGAGTGTGATACGACCTCAAACCAGTGATATTTTTCGTATAACATGAATAAACAGGGGGTAACAAATGTATCAAATAAATAAATAGCACCACAATCCTAAAATAATCACGTTGTTATACTCCAAACTCTTGCATGCATGCTTTTACAGTTTTCATTCATGCGACTACCGTCAGACCATGTAATAATGGCACGCCATTGTCAACGCGCAGCACACATGCATATGTATTTATTTTTTTATTTATTTTATTTATTTATAACATTCGGCCGAAGCCAGGCTAATCCCAATAGTGCTCAGAGGCTACTAAATTTAAGGGACGCCATCCGGATATGACGGGACAGGGATATGGGAAGAGGTCTGATTTTAGATGCAGGAGGAAAACCGGAGCACCCGGAGAAAAACCTGCGAGGACGAGCATGGATCGGCAACCAAACTCACATGTGGCGCCGCGGGGAATTGAACCCGGGCCACAGTGGTGAGAAGCGAGTGAGAAGACCACTACACTAACCCGCCCTCCAATGTAATTGCAGTCTGTACCGCATATGCGATCATAATGGAATATGTTTTGTTATTGTTGTTTTGCAGACCATGATACCATTGTTGAAATACCTTAGCAGTGATGTATACACGCAGGAACATTGGCATGAGTTGTTCCGTATGTTACGTATGCCTCAAGGGACCAGTCTAGACAGACTGACGTTTGGTAGTATTCTAGCCTGCTCTGGTGATATTGTAAATCATGCTGCTGAGCTTAAGGTGGGTAGCCTATTACTTTATATATTCATATGGCATGATATCTGTACATGTTAAGTACTTGGGTATCACTCGCTACTCAAAGGTGGTGCATGCTGAAATTTGTCTAAAATGTTATTAAGGGATTTCTTCAAAACTCAGCTGCTGGTCGACCATTGGTTACTCTCACAGAAGTGGCGATGTGACAGCATTCTTTGATTCCAAACAATAGAAACAAGGCCCAGCTACCAGTTCTGTCAGGGCTCTGGTGGTCGACTAGTGGTTTGGTTTTGAAGCCATCCCTAAGTTAATTGGTGAGCAGAGTGTTACAGTGTTTTGGGCTTCTGCCAAATGCTTTTTAGTGCATTTTGAATATTATTAAGCTATGTTGACTTTTCATTTAGAATTTGACCTCCAAATAATTGTCATATTGAATAGTCATAGACATAATATTCACAATTTTTTAGTGCCAAAGCTGAAGTTGTGACAACTTTAATCCCGACATGTTAACCGTTACAAAAGGGAACTAAAATTGGTGACGGCCCACCAAATTTGAACCAAAAGGGACCGCAAAAAAAAAAAAGAGTTCCAAAACAAGGTCAACAATACAAAGGCTGGACCCTTTTAAAACAGTGTGAAATTATTAAAGAAAAGTGGACAAAAAAATTTCACCAAACTCTCCATACTTTAATAGTTTAAACATTGTAGTGAATGAAGATGGTGAAAATGCATTGAATTTGCAATAGTAATTTACCTGCATCCTTAGATGGCCCCTGGAGCCCTGCCACTTCATGCTTTACTCACTTCACTCTAATTCAGTGGCGTACCGTGGCCGCCCCAACCCCGGGGGGCTGAAGAAAATTCAATTTTGTCGCCCCTTCCTCAACAGTTTTGTTGGTGTGAGGACTCTGATTGTGGTATAATTCAGGATGTGTCTAGTGTCATGCTGAGTGGTGTGTGTGAGCAACTGTTGTGAGTGGTTATGTGCCCTTCCAGTGTGAAAAGAAAGAGTGAACAGTTTAACCAACCCAAAGTGTTACAATTAAACATGACAACAAATAAACACAAATCCCGACCGGCACACAACCCAACTTGAAAAAAAAGCAAGGGAATGTGCGGCATGGGAATCGAACCACGACCTTCCGATATCTAGGCGGACGCCTTATCCATTAGGCTACCAGCTCCCACTGATAAGCGGTGGTTAAAGCTGGGTCTAATGTTATAGCAGTCATGGTATACAATACACACACACACAAGTATTACATGAAGCACGCATGTGCAGGAGATCATTATTGATGCTTAATCGTTTCCCCAGTATAATTATAAGTAAAGTAGGTAATGGGGATCGCATCCTGCACAAGAACAAATAAACACAATGGGGAGCGATTGCTCGCTACAAGAGGAAACTGAATATATTTAATAAGAAAAGAGTGAACAGTTTAACCAACCCAAAGTGTTACAATTAAACATGACAACAAATAAACACAAATCCCGACCGGCACACAACCCAACTTAAAAAAAAAAGCAAGGGAATGTGCCGGCATGGGAATCGAACCCACGACCTTCCGATATCTAGACGGACGCCTTATCCATTAGGCTACCAGCTCCCCCTGATAAACGGCGGTTAAGGCTGGGTCTAATGTTATAGCAGTCATGGTATACAATACACACACACACAAGTATTACGCAAATACGCATGTGCAGGAGATCATTATTGATGCTTAATCGTTTCCCCAGTATAATTATAAGTAAAGTAGGTAATGGGGATACGCATCCTGCACAAGAACAAATAAACACAATGGGGAACGATTGCTCGCTACAAGAGGAAACTGAATATATTTAATAAGAAAGAGTGAACAGTTTAACCAACCCAAAGTGTTACAATTAAACATGACAACAAATAAACACAAATCCCGACCGGCACACAACCCAACTTGAAAAAAAAGCAAGGGAATGTCCCGCCACCCGAACCGAACCCACCACCTTCCGATCTCCAGGCGGACGCCCTATC
This sequence comes from Amphiura filiformis, assembly GCF_039555335.1. Classification (NCBI taxonomy): domain Eukaryota; kingdom Metazoa; phylum Echinodermata; class Ophiuroidea; order Amphilepidida; family Amphiuridae; genus Amphiura; species Amphiura filiformis. Next base: position 44,936,080 of record NC_092636.1, on the reverse strand, counting down.
CATTAGGCTACCAGCTCCCACTGATAAGCGGTGGTTAAAGCTGGGTCTAATGTTATAGCAGTCATGGTATACAATACACACACACACAAGTATTACGCAAATGCGCATGTGCAGGAGATCATTATTGATGTTTAATTGTTTCCCCAGTATAATTATAAGTAAAGTAGGTAATGGGGATACGCATCCTGCACAAGAACAAATAAACACAATGGGGAACGATTGCTCGCTACAAGAGGAAACTGAATATATTTAATAAGAAAGAGTGAACAGTTTAACCAACCCAAAGTGTTACAATTAAACATGACAACAAATAAACACAAATCCCGACCGGCACACAACCCAACTTGAAAAAAAGCAAGGGAATGTGCGGCATGGGAATCGAACCCACGACCTTCCGATATCTAGCGGACGCCTTATCCATTAGGCTACCAGCTCCCACTGATAAGCGGTGGTTAAAGCTGGGTCTAATGTTATAGCAGACATGGTAGACAATACACACACACACAAGTATTACGCATGAAATGCGCATGTGCAGGAGATCATTATTGATGCTTAATCGTTTCCCCAGTATAATTATAAGTAAAGTAGGTAATGGGGATACGCATCCTGCACAAGAACAAATAAACACACACAAGAACAAATAAACACAATGGGGAACGATTGCTCGCTACAAGAGGAAACTGAATATATTTAATAAGAAAAGAGTGAACAGTTTAACCAACCCAAAGTGTTACAATTAAACATGACAACAAATAAACACAAATCCCGACCGCACACAACCCAACTTGAAAAAAAAGCAAGGGAATGTGCGGCATGGGGAATCGAACCCACGACCTTCCGATATCTAGCGGACGCCTTATCCATTAGGCTACCAGCTCCCACTGATAAGCGGTGGTTAAAGCTGGGTCTAATGTTATAGCAGTCATGGTATACAATACACACACACACAAGTATTACGCATGAAATACGCATGTGCAGGAGATCATTATTGATGCTTAATCGTTTCCCCAGTATAATTATAAGTAAAGTAGGTAATGGGGATCCGCATCCTGCACAAGAACAAATAAACACAATGGGGAACGATTGCTCGCTACAAGAGGAAACTGAATATATTTAATAAGAAAGAGTGAACAGTTTAACCAACCCAAAGTGTTACAATTAAACATGACAACAAATAAACACAAATCCCGACCGGCACACAACCCAACTTGAAAAAAAAGCAAGGGAATCTGCCGGCACCGGACTCGAACCCACCACCTTCCGATATCTAGACGGACGCCTTATCCATTAGGCTACCAGCTCCCACTGATCAACGGTGGTTAAAGCTGAGTCTAATGTTATAGCAGTCATGGTATACAATACACACACACACAAGTATTACGCAAATACGCATGTGCAGGAGATCATTATTGATGCTTAATCGTTTCCCCAGTATAATTATAAGTAAAGTAGGTAATGGGGATACGCATCCTGCACAAGAACAAATAAACACAATGGGGAACGATTGCTCGCTACAAGAGGAAACTGAATATATTTAATAAGAAAGAGTGAACAGTTTAACCAACCCAAAGTGTTACAATTAAACATGACAACAAATAAACACAAATCCCGACCGGCACACAACCCAACTTGAAAAAAAGCAAGGGAATGTGCGGCATGGGAATCGAACCCACGACCTTCCGATATCTAGACGGACGCCTTATCCATTAGGCTCCCAGCTCCCACTGATAACTGTGGTTAAAGCTGGGTCTAATGTTATAGCAGTCATGGTATACAATACACACACACACTCAAGTATTACGGAAGTACGCATGTGCAGGAGATCATTATTGATGCTTAATCGTTTCCCCAGTATAATTATAAGTAAAGTAGGTAATGGGGATACGCATCCTGCACAAGAACAAATAAACACAATGGGGAACGATTGCTCGCTACAAGAGGAAACTGAATATATTTAATAAGAAAGAGTGAACAGTTTAACCAACCCAAAGTGTTACAATTAAACATGACAACAAATAAACACAAATCCCGACCGGCACACAACCCAACTTGAAAAAAAAGCAAGGGAATGTGCGGCATGGGAATCGAACCCACGACCTTCCGATATCTAGGCGGACGCCTTATCCATTAGGCTACCAGCTCCCACTGATAAGCGGTGGTTAAAGCTGGGTCTAATGTTATAGCAGTCATGGTATACAATACACACACACACAAGTATTACGCATGAAATACGCATGTGCAGGAGATCATTATTGATGCTTAATCGTTTCCCCAGTATAATTATAAGTAAAGTAGGTAATGGGGATCGCATCCTGCACAAGAACAAATAAACACAATGGGGAGCGATTGCTCGCTACAAGAGGAAACTGAATATATTTAATAAGAAAGAGTGAACAGTTTAACCAACCCAAAGTGTTACAATTAAACATGACAACAAATAAACACAAATCCCGACCGGCACACAACCCAACTTGAAAAAAAGCAAGGGAATGTGCGGCATGGGAATCGAACCCACGACCTTCCGATATCTAGGCGGACGCCTTATCCATTAGGCTACCAGCTCCCACTGATAAGCGGTGGTTAAAGCTGGGTCTAATGTTATAGCAGTCATGGTATACAATACACACACACACAAGTATTACGCAAATGCGCATGTGCAGGAGATCATTATTGATGCTTAATCGTTTCCCCAGTATAATTATAAGTAAAAGTAGGTAATGGGGATCGCATCCTGCACAAGAACAAATAAACACAATGGGGAACGATTGCTCGCTACAAGAGGAAACTGAATATATTTAATAAGAAAGAGTGAACAGTTTAACCAACCCAAAGTGTTACAATTAAACATGACAACAAATAAACACAAATCCCGACCGGCACACAACCCAACTTGAAAAAAAAGCAAGGGAATGTGCGGCATGGGAATCGAACCCACGACCTTCCGATATCTAGGCGGACGCCTTATCCATTAGGCTACCAGCTCCCACTGATAAGCGGTGGTTAAAGCTGGGTCTAATGTTATAGCAGTCATGGTATACAATACACACACACACAAGTATTACGCAAATGCGCATGTGCAGGAGATCATTATTGATGTAATCGTTTCCCCAGTATAATTATAAGTAAAGTAGGTAATGGGGATACGCATCCTGCACAAGAACAAATAAACACAATGGGGAACGATTGCTCGCTACAAGAGGAAACTGAATATATTTAATAAAAAAGAGTGAACAGTTTAACCAACCCAAAGTGTTACAATTAAACATGACAACAAATAAACACAAATCCCGACCGGCACACAACCCAACTTGAAAAAAAGCAAGGGAATGTGCGGCATGGGAATCGAACCCACGACCTTCCGATATCTAGGCGGACGCCTTATCCATTAGGCTACCAGCTCCCACTGATAAGCGGTGGTTAAAGCTGGGTCTAATGTTATAACATCATGGTATACAATACACACACACACAAGTATTACATGAAATGCGCATGTGCAGGAGATCATTATTGATGCTTAATCGTTTCCCCAGTATAATTATAAGTAAAGTAGGTAATGGGGATACGCATCCTGCACAAGAACAAATAAACACAATGGGGAGCGATTGCTCGCTACAAGAGGAAACGGAATATATTTAATAAGAAAGAGTGAACAGTTTAACCAACCCAAAGTGTTACAATTAAACATGACAACAAATAAACACAAATCCCGACCGGCACACAACCCAACTTGAAAAAAAAGCAAGGGAATGTGCGGCATGGGAATCGAACCCACGACCTTCCGATATCTAGGCGGACGCCTTATCCATTAGGCTACCAGCTCCCACTGATAAGCGGTGGTTAAAGCTGGGTCTAATGTTATAGCAGTCATGGTATACAATACACACACACACACAAGTATTACGCAAATGCGCATGTGCAGGAGATCATTATTGATGCTTAATCGTTTCCCCAGTATAATTATAAGTAAAGTAGGTAATGGGGATCGCATCCTGCACAAGAACAAATAAACACAATGGGGAGCGATTGCTCGCTACAAGAGGAAACTGAATATATTTAATAAGAAAGAGTGAACAGTTTAACCAACCCAAAGTGTTACAATTAAACATGACAACAAATAAACACAAATCCCGACCGGCACACAACCCAACTTGAAAAAAAGCAAGGGAATGTGCGGCATGGGAATCGAACCCACGACCTTCCGATATCTAGGCGGACGCCTTATCCATTAGGCTACCAGCTCCCACTGATAAGCGGTGGTTAAAGCTGGGTCTAATGTTATAGCAGTCATGGTATACAATACACACACACACAAGTATTACGCATGAAATGCGCATGTGCAGGAGATCATTATTGATGCTTAATCGTTTCCCCAGTATAATTATAAGTAAAGTAGGTAATGGGGATACGCATCCTGCACAAGAACAAATAAACACAATGGGAGCGATTGCTCGCTACAAGAGGAAACTGAATATATTTAATAAGAAAAGAGTGAACAGTTTAACCAACCCAAAGTGTTACAATTAAACATGACAACAAATAAACACAAATCCCGACCGGCACACAACCCAACTTGAAAAAAAAGCAAGGGAATGTGCGGCATGGGAATCGAACCCACGACCTTCCGATATCTAGGCGGACGCCTTATCCATTAGGCTACCAGCTCCCACTGATAAGCGGTGGTTAAAGCTGGGTCTAATGTTATAGCAGTCATGGTATACAATACACACACACACAAGTATTATGCATGAAATGCGCATGTGCAGGAGATCATTATTGATGTAATCGTTTCCCCAGTATAATTATAAGTAAAAGTAGGTAATGGGGATCGCATCCTGCACAAGAACAAATAAACACAATGGGGAACGATTGCTCGCTACAAGAGGAAACTGAATATATTTAATAAGAAAGAGTGAACAGTTTAACCAACCCAAAGTGTTACAATTAAACATGACAACAAATAAACACAAATCCCGACCGGCACACAACCCAACTTGAAAAAAAAAGCAAGGTAATGTGCCGGCTTGGGATTTGAACCCACCACCTTCCGATCTTTAGACGGACGCCTTATCCATTAGGCTACCAGCTCCCACTGATAAGCGGTGGTTAAAGCTGGGTCTAATGTTATAGCAGTCATGGTATACAATACACACACACACAAGTATTACGCAGAAATGCGCATGTGCAGGAGATCATTATTGATGTAATCGTTTCCCCAGTATAATTATAAGTAAAGTAGGTAATGGGGATCGCATCCTGCACAAGAACAAATAAACACAATGGGGAGCGATTGCTGCGCTACAAGAGGAAACTGAATATATTTAATAAGAAAGAGTGAACAGTTTAACCAACCCAAAGTGTTACAATTAAACATGACAACAAATAAACACTCCCCAACTTGTGTTTAGGGAATGTGCCGGCATGGGAATCGAACCCACGACCTTCCCATTACCTACTTTACTTATAATTATACTGGGGAAACGATTAAGCATCAATAATGATCTCCTGCACATGCGTACTTGCGTAATACTTGTGTGTGTGTGTGTATTGTATACCATGACTGCTATAACATTAGACCCAGCTTTAACCACCGTTTATCAGTGGGAGCTGGTAGCCTAATGGATAAGGCGTCCGTCTAGATATCGGAAGGTCGTGGGTTCGATTCCCATGCCGCACATTCCCTTGCTTTTTTTTCAAGTTGGGTTGTGTGCCGGTCGGGATTTGTGTTTATTTGTTGTCATGTTTAATTGTAACACTTTGGGTTGGTTAAACTGTTCACTCTTTCTTATTAAATATATTCAGTTTCCTCTTGTAGCGAGCAATCGTTCCCCATTGTGTTTATTTGTTCTTGTGCAGGATGCGTATCCCCATTACCTACTTTACTTATAATTATACTGGGGAAACGATTAAGCATCAATAATGATCTCCTGCACATGCGCATTTGCGTAATACTTGTGTGTGTGTGTATTGTATACCATGACTGCTATAACATTAGACCCAGCTTTAACCACCGTTTATCAGTGGGAGCTGGTAGCCTAATGGATAAGGCGTCCGTCTAGATATCGGAAGGTCGTGGGTTCGATTCCCATGCCGCACATTCCCTTGCTTTTTTTTTCAAGTTGGGTTGTGTGCCGGTCGGGATTTGTGTTTATTTGTTGTCATGTTTAATTGTAACACTTTGGGTTGGTTAAACTGTTCACTCTTTCTTATTAAATATATTCAGTTTCCTCTTGTAGCGAGCAATCGTTCCCCATTGTGTTTATTTGTTCTTGTGCAGGATGCGTATCCCCATTACCTACTTTACTTATAATTATACTGGGGAAACGATTAAGCATCAATAATGATCTCCTGCACATGCGTTCTTGCGTAATACTTGTGTGTGTGTGTATTGTATACCATGACTGCTATAACATTAGACCCAGCTTTAACCACCGTTTATCAGTGGGAGCTGGTAGCCTAATGGATAAGGCGTCCGTCTAGATATCGGAAGGTCGTGGGTTCGATTCCCATGCGGCACATTCCCTTGCCTTTTTTTCAAGTTGGGTTGTGTGCGGTCGGGATTTGTGTTTATTTGTTGTCATGTTTAATTGTAACACTTTGGGTTGGTTAAACTGATTCACTCTTTCTTATTAAATATATTCAGTTTCCTCTTGTAGCGAGCAATCGTTCCCCATTGTGTTTATTTGTTCTTGTGCAGGATGCGTATCCCCATTACCTACTTTACTTATAATTATACTGGGGAAACGATTAAGCATCAATAATGATCTCCTGCACATGCGTACTTGCGTAATACTTGTGTGTGTGTGTATTGTATACCATGACTGCTATAACATTAGACCCAGCTTTAACCACCGTTTATCAGTGGGAGCTGGTAGCCTAATGGATAAGGCGTCCGTCTAGATATCGGAAGGTCGTGGGTTCGATTCCCATGCCGGCACATTCCCTTGCTTTTTTTCAAGTTGGGTTGTGTGCCGGTCGGGATTTGTGTTTATTTGTTGTCATGTTTAATTGTAACACTTTGGGTTGGTTAAACTGTTCACTCTTTCTTATTAAATATATTCAGTTTCCTCTTGTAGCGAGCAATCGTTCCCCATTGTGTTTATTTGTTCTTGTGCAGGATGCGTATCCCCATTACCTACTTTACTTATAATTATACTGGGGAAACGATTAAGCATCAATAATGATCTCCTGCACATGCGTATTTGCGTAATACTTGTGTGTGTGTGTATTGTATACCATGACTGCTATAACATTAGACCCAGCTTTAACCACCGTTTATCAGTGGGAGCTGGTAGCCTAATGGATAAGGCGTCCGTCTAGATATCGGAAGGTCGTGGGTTCGATTCCCATGCCGGCACATTCCCTTGCTTTTTTTCAAGTTGGGTTGTGTGCGGTCGGGATTTGTGTTTATTTGTTGTCATGTTTAATTGTAACACTTTGGGTTGGTTAAACTGTTCACTCTTTCTTATTAAATATATTCAGTTTCCTCTTGTAGCGAGCAATCGTTCCCCATTGTGTTTATTTGTTCTTGTGCAGGATGCGTATCCCCATTACCTACTTTACTTATAATTATACTGGGGAAACGATTAAGCATCAATAATGATCTCCTGCACATGCGTCGTTGCGCTATACTTGTGTGTGTGTGTATTGTATACCATGACTGCTATAACATTAGACCCAGCTTTAACCACCGTTTATCAGTGGGAGCTGGTAGCCTAATGGATAAGGCGTCCGTCTAGATATCGGAAGGTCGTGGGTTCGATTCCCATGCCGGCACATTCCCTTGCTTTTTTTCAAGTTGGGTTGTGTGCCGGTCGGGATTTGTGTTTATTTGTTGTCATGTTTAATTGTAACACTTTGGGTTGGTTAAACTGTTCACTCTTTCTTATTAAATATATTCAGTTTCCTCTTGTAGCGAGCAATCGTTCCCCATTGTGTTTATTTGTTCTTGTGCAGGATGCGTATCCCCATTACCTACTTTACTTATAATTATACTGGGGAAACGATTAAGCATCAATAATGATCTCCTGCACATGCGTACTTGCGTAATACTTGTGTGTGTGTGTATTGTATACCATGACTGCTATAACATTAGACCCAGCTTTAACCACCGTTTATCAGTGGGAGCTGGTAGCCTAATGGATAGGGCGTCCGTCTAGATATCGGAAGGTCGTGGGTTCGATTCCCATGCCGGCACATTCCCTTGCTTTTTTTTCAAGTTGGGTTGTGTGCCGGTCGGGATTTGTGTTTATTTGTTGTCATGTTTAATTGTAACACTTTGGGTTGGTTAAACTGTTCACTCTTTCTTATTAAATATATTCAGTTTCCTCTTGTAGCGAGCAATCGTTCCCCATTGTGTTTATTTGTTCTTGTGCAGGATGCGTATACCCATTACCTACTTTACTTATAATTATACTGGGGAAACGATTAAGCATCAATAATGATCTCCTGCACATGCGCATTACTTGCGTAATACTTGTGTGTGTGTGTATTGTATACCATGACTGCTATAACATTAGACCCAGCTTTAACCACCGTTTATCAGTGGGAGCTGGTAGCCTAATGGATAAGGCGTCCGTCTAGATATCGGAAGGTCGTGGGTTCGATTCCCATGCCGGCACATTCCCTTGCTTTTTTTCAAGTTGGGTTGTGTGCCGGTCGGGATTTGTGTTTATTTGTTGTCATGTTTAATTGTAACACTTTGGGTTGGTTAAACTGTTCACTCTTTCTTATTAAATATATTCAGTTTCCTCTTGTAGCGAGCAATCGTTCCCCATTGTGTTTATTTGTTCTTGTGCAGGATGCGTATCCCCATTACCTACTTTACTTATAATTATACTGGGGAAACGATTAAGCATCAATAATGATCTCCTGCACATGCGTACGCGCGTAATACTTGTGTGTGTGTGTATTGTATACCATGACTGCTATAACATTAGACCCAGCTTTAACCACCGTTTATCAGTGGGAGCTGGTAGCCTAATGGATAAGGCGTCCGTCTAGATATCGGAAGGTCGTGGGTTCGATTCCCATGCCGGCACATTCCTTGCTTTTTTTTCAAGTTGGGTTGTGTGCCGGTCGGGATTTGTGTTTATTTGTTGTCATGTTTAATTGTAACACTTTGGGTTGGTTAAACTGTTCACTCTTTCTTATTAAATATATTCAGTTTCCTCTTGTAGCGAGCAATCGCTCCCCATTGTGTTTATTTGTTCTTGTGCAGGATGCGTATCCCCATTACCTACTTTACTTCCAGTGTGCTGTAAGTGGATTGTGCGGTGCAAATGTTGTGTGCTTGTGAGTAGTCTGGGTTGGATTTCATGGGGTGGATTATTAACTTGTTTTGCTTTCGTATGGTTTGTGCTATAGGGTTTGCTGCAATATTTTGTTTATTTATTTTGTTGTTCACTTGCATTTTGTCATAATTCTTTATTGTGTATATTATATATGTCTTTTAATGTAAACTTTGCTGTAATTTAGCCTGCGGGCTACAATGCATTGTGTTAATAAACCATAAATGAATGAATGAATGAATGAACAGCCCGAAAAGGTTGACCCAATTTTTTTCTCGGTCGTTTGAAAAAGTGAAGAGCAAAAAAAAAAAAAAAAAAAAGGGTTTCAGGCGCTAGCACCCTAAAAGCAACACATTTTGATGTATAGTAAAAGTAAAAGTTATCAGGTATGAAATCCACACACTGCATATTTGGGAGAATTTAAGTGATTTTTGTGTGAATGTGGCAAGATGAAAAAGATACAAGCACAGATTTTGCTTCAAATAATATTAATGTACTGATTTTATTTTCAGGATTTATTCAACCGTGCTAAAGGAGAAGTGTCTATCCGTGAGGCCATCCGTGAACTTGATGTGTGGGGAGTGAGTGCTGTATTCCAACTCACTGAATTTACAGACAGTCAGCAAACAAAACTCATGCTTATCAAGGACTGGAAAGATATTGTCACTCAGGTAGGTCTGCCATGTGGTCTGCTCTTGGGCTATTCCATTTAAAATCCACACTCCCCTGTGGAAGATTTTGGAAACATCTTCCACAGGGGGAGTATGAATTTGAAATGGAATGACCACATTAGGCAGCTCCATTTGATACACCCTCTGAGAAAGATTCAATGTGAATTTTCCACAGAGGGAGGGTGAGTTTCAAATGGAACTCCATAATGTGTTCATTCCATTTGAAATTTATACTCCCCCTGTGGAAGATATTTTCAAAATCTTCAACAGGGGTAGTGTGGATATTAAATGGAATAACCCATTGTATGGTCAATAAATATGAACTTGATAGCAGAATGGAGTGTCAAGTTGTCTGTAATACACAAATATTTAGTATAAATTACTCACCTCACCTCACCTCACCAGGCTGTGTTCGACCATTGTTGGACGTAGCCCTCTTCATGATTCTTCCACTGTTCTCTGTCTCTTGCATTTCTTGTCCATGTAGGTCCCATGTAGGCAGTAATGTCATCACGCCACCTCCTCTTCTGTCTTCCTCTTGATCTTTTCCCTGTTCTTGGTTGCCATTCTGTAAGCCGTTTAGTCCATCTGTTATCTTCCCTTCGTGCAAGGTGACCTGCCCATCTCCATTTCGCTTCTTTGAGTTTCACCATAATGTCTTTGACTTGAGTTTGACGTCTTATTTCAGTGTTCTTAATTTTATCCCTTAAGGTAATGTGAAGCATCTTCCTTTCCATTGCTCTTTGGGCTGTTTGTAATTTCTGTTCCAGGTACTTGGTTGTTGTCCATGTTTCTGCCCCATATGTCATTGTTGGCAATACACACTGGTTGAACATTCTACTTCTCAGATACATTGGTAACTTTTTGTCACATAGAATGTCCTTGAATCTTCCAAAGCAACTCCAACCTGCCTTTATTCTGATCAAAGCTTCTTCCCTGGTGTTGTCCTCCATCTTCACTGTTTGGCGAGATATTTGTAACCATCCACCTTTTTCGATAACATCGCCTTCAACTTCAATGACATCCTCTGACTGGTAGTTTGTCATATATTTTGTTTTGCCCTTGTGTATGTTCAGTCCAATCTTTTTACTTCCTTTATTCAGATCATTTAACTGGACCTCCATATCCTTTACTGATCTTGTCACCAAAGCTACATCATCTGCTAATCTCAGATCTGTTAGCTTCTCGCCATCTATGTTGATCCCTCTCTCCTGTAGGTTCAGCTTTCTGAATATATCTTCCATTGCTGTAGTGAATATTTTTGGGGATATTGTGTCTCCCTGTCTCACACCACGCTGAATTTGGATTGTTTTTGAAACATCGTTTTCAATGTGGATTTTGGCTGTGGCATTTGTGTATATGTCCTCAAGAATTTGGACATAACCTTCGTTGACTCCAACTTTACGTAGTTGACTCCAACGTAGTTGACGTAGTTGACTTCAACTTTACTCCAACTTTACGTAAATTACTCATCCATTTTTAATTATAGTTTGTGATTTTGTCCATAACAGGTTTTTAATTTACACCTAGATTGATAGAAGTTGTTAATATTTAAGGTAGTTGGCAAGGAGTTGAAAAATAGTCAATAAAGTTGATCAAACTAACCAAGTGGTTGTCATCATTGTTGGTTAAATTTTGTACCTCTATACTGGATGAAGTATGCTGAAAAATACTGATACTATATATATTGTTTTTTAATTAATACTTTTGTTATAGTTCTATCTGACATGATCTGATCCAGTTGATCAAAGTCAGAAATTTTGAAAATTGAGTTATTGCCATTACTGATTTGCCCAGTACCTGATGTTGAAATCCTTAAGTTCCTTGCATACTTGGTTGCATAGTTACACTACAAACATTTTATATGTCCATTCCTTATGTTTTTTATTATTTTTTGCTCCTTATTTTGGCCTTTATCTCAATTTCATTATTGTTATTGCTGACTTTGGTCTGATTGGATCAGATTGTGTCACATTATTGATAGAATTTTGGAAAAAAAAACCAACCCGCACTCATGCATTTAACAAGAATCTATTGGGTTTTATTTACAATTACTTATTCAGGTTGGTGATAACCAAAGTTTGCTACAATCACTTAAAGACTCACCATACTACAAGGGCTTTGCTGACAAAGCAACCTTATGGGAACAGCGTCTAGCCGATTTGGATGAGTACCTTCATAATCTAAATCAGATCCAGCGCAAGTGGGTCTATCTGGAGCCCATCTTTGGTAGAGGTGCCTTGCCTAAAGAACAAGGAAGGTTCAGACGAGTAGATGACGACTACAAGTAAGTTTGAAACCGAATTCTGTCAACTTTCCTTTTGTCAAAGACTTTCCTTTTGTCAAAGACTTTCCTTTTTTCAAAGACTTTCCTTTTGTCAAAGACTTTCCTTTTGTCAAAGACTTCCCTTTTGTCAAAAACTTTCCTTTATCACAGACTTTCCTTTTGTCAAAGACTTTCCTTTTGTCAAAGACTTTCCTTTTGTCAAAGACTTTCCTTTTGTCAAAGACTTTCCTTTTGTCAAAGACTTTCCTTTTGTCAAAATCTTTCCTTTATCACAGACTTTCCTTTTGTCAAAGACTTTCATTTATCAAAGACTTTCCTTTATCAAAGACTTTCCTTTGTCAAAGACCATTTTAACCTTCAAGATTGATTCGATGTAAAAGTACCTGTGTATGTATTCAATCATAGATTATCAAAGAAAGGGATTACGAACAGCAGGGACTTACCTAGATTGATTTCGATACCACTCTTTTTAAAGACACTTATCTTTTACGAGTGCAAATGAAACTTACATGGATTTAACATAATGTGATTTTTCTATAGAATTACGATCCACAATCATAAAAGAAAATAGTTGGCACACTTTGACAATATGTTGGAACTCTTCATTGCTGCTCTGAGAGTTCAGTGAAATTATTATAACTATGTTTGATGAGAAGTACAAACCTTCCCCTTTCCCCTTCCCTCCCCCATTCCCCCTCAACCAATGTTGGGGGGTCTGGAGAGCCCAATGTCAAAATTGCTTTCATCAACATTGAATTGGGGGAGAGGGGCAGCGATTTACAGTTATTATGCCAGAGTGTGCCAACATTAATTTCTTTGATTGCAGGTATGTGGTGTACAGGGCTTCAACTGGCCCTATATTTTTGAACTTTTCCTATATTTTCCTATATAGTTGTAAAATGCCCTATAATTCCTATATTTTTTTTTCAAAATGTATGTAAATTTGTTTTTACATACACTGCAGAAATTTGATCAAATCATTATTTCTGCTTTATAATTGTGTCTCAATGAAGACAACTGAGGGATTCTATGACTATGTGCTCTTTTGTATTTGGGCTTCAAAATAGCAGAATTGATCGAATTGGTTTAAATTAACATTTATTATTATTTATGGAATATTTAATTGATATGAAGTTTTGAAAAACCACATAATTTGGTATAGGTGGAGTCAAATTGTGTGTTATAAGACACACCAACTGAATAAGAATTTGATGTGAATGTCAGCTAACATCATAGTGATTTTTAAAACTAAATGTCAGTAAATTATTATTATTAATCGATAAAAATCCTCTATTCTACATATATATCCATCATTTGCCCTATATTTTAACTATATTTTCCCCAAAATATTCCTATATTATCCCTATATTTTTTCCCAAAATGGTCCTATATTATCCCTATATTTTTGCAAGAGTTGAGTTGAAGCCCTGGGTGTAGGTTACATGGTGTGTGCATAAACAATGTAGCATTAGCAATGAACCCCTTTCTTGTGAAACATGTCATTGTCATTTCAATAGGGAACACTGGCATTGAGGCAAGGTATCTTAAAACTCTTTACAAATTTTTTCCTGGATTAAACGAATCTTTTAACTTTTTAAAAATTTTCCTGTTTAAAACAGGGCTATCATGGTTGACGTTGCCCGGGAGAATCGTGTTCTGTCGCTAGTGAGCAAATCTGGTCTACGTAACCTGCTGACAACACTCCTGGATCAGTTGCAACGATGTCAGAAAGCTCTCAATGAGTTCCTGGAGGTAGGACAAATTATGATGTAACATTTTCTTTCCAGTGATTTTGACTATTATGCTTTTAATCACGTGTAGTCTGTGATGTCAGAGCAAATTTATTGTGTGTAGCTACATATCGTGAGTGTTCAGTTCAAGTGCCGTCGTACACATGGGCATGTTTAATAATGCTGCATTGATAATTCTGATACCAAATAATTTAGATTTTTTGAAATTCATGATATAATACCAGAGAAGATGTAATAAAGAGGAGGTTGAACAAGCTATCCTCAAACAAAATATGTGTGAGACCGCTCATTCAAAGTAAATGATGAATCACCCTATTTAGCTGCTTTACAATAGAATACCACAATGGGGTTTGAACCTGGGATGGGTGTGATACACAAGTTGCAGCTAACTGCTTTTAGGGATAGGTCAGTGTGTGCATGTCATCATACCATGCACACCATGCATGCAGACCCTGTCATCTTGTCAGATTTCGGATAAAATATGACTGAAGTTCCATGGCAAATTATAGTTTTTGCTGCTTGTTGCCACTTTCAGCCTCTATTATTTATGATAAATAATGTTTTCAATTATCAGAATATCTTTATTAGGTTTGCAGGAAATGACAGGAAAATACATAGAATAATAAAATAGAAATGATCAACAATCATCACCTCTCTAAAAAATCCTAAAAATTTCTTCTTTAGAAATTTATATATTTACAAAAAAAGGGCGGATTTGGGGGAAAATTTTACAGCACTCGATTTCTTTCTTGTATTATCCACATTATGGTACTCCATCAAAGCAGCACACACGTTTATACTTTTCAACAAAATCTCTATAGAAACATTGGAAATATTTCCAATTCTGAAGTGAAAATCGGTCAACCATGGGCGGTCACACACATAACATCATAGGATATTTCCAGTGGATGTTTAACTACTTGAGAATAAAGGACTATGAATAGATGCGACAGGATTACCTACGGGATTATCTCAAGGATATAATTCTGTTGACCCTCCTCTTTATTACATCTTCTCTGATAATACGAATGAATATGTTCAGTATTATATGATAACAGAATATTTGTTTAAAGTAATATTAATAGTAACTCAATTTTCAAAAATGCCTCCTTTGGCCCCATGGAGCAGATTGTGTTGCATTTTTAATTTTTAATTTCTCCCAAACCCATCACAGGAGAAGCGTGCAATCCTACCACGGTTCTATTTCATCGGAGACGATGACCTCCTCGAGATCTTGGGTCAGGCTACCAATCCTCTGGTCATTCAGTCTCACCTCAAGAAACTATTTGCCGGCATTCACAGCGTCCAGTTTGATGAGAATAACAAGCATATTATGGCCATGAAATCTCTGGAAGGAGAGGTGGTGCCTTTGAAGAACGCTGTAGAGGTCACACTAGAGGTCGAGGTTGGTACTAAACTTATAATTCTTTATTATCACTTTGTCAGTGAACGAGGAAATAATATAAAAGTAGAGTACTGATTGGCTATTTGGATTATGAACTATTGGCACGTCATTGGCAGATTCAATGAAGTAGGGTAACATGATCATTTAGTTTTAGTTTACATGTACTTTTTGCATTTTATCATCACACCCGCAGTGGCATAATGAAATATTGGGTTACAAAAGACAGTGTGTTGTGGGGGATGTATGTATCCATGTATGGTCTTGCTTTTTAATTACAAAGAATGTAAGTTACAAAGAAAAATTCTGTGAAATTGTTAATAAAAAGAAAAAGATAAAAATTATCCACGGCTCTGAGCATGCATGTGAGAGTTTGCAGAGTTTAAAAAAGTCAATGAGTTCTGTTGGGGAATCGGTGACCAGACATCTTTTCTGTACCTTTTCTTGTACATTCAACATCGTCGTTAGGCAGGAATAACCTCCTATGTGTCCTTGGCCCTTGAACATGTTTAAAGCAAACCTCCAGAGGTAACCTGTTGGCAGTTTTGTTTTAAACATGTTCAGGGGTTTAGGAGGTTTTCCTGCCCAATGACAACATGCTTTTAACCATCAAGTTAATCCAAACTAAACCTTTTACAGTACAAGTTATGTAGAGAGATGCATACACTGTATTACTAATGACGTATGTTTTATGATGTAATACTGTTTTTAGGTGTGGCTAGGAGAGCTCTCAAGGGAAATGAAATCCACCTTACAGAGTCTGCTAGTAGAATGCCTTAAAGCACATAGTAAGGGAGACGTTGATCCATCCAAATATCCATCACAGGTAAGAACTTGGGCATTGTCAGTCTTGATAACATAAACTAAAGAGATACAGAATAACCACAAACAGGTAAATACCCAGCATCACCCGTTAATGAGCGCTGATCGTTCCATGAAGTGTGACAGACAAAACTGCTTATGATCATGGTACTGGAATAGCGGTGGGTAACAGGATCATGGTACTGGAATAGCGGCGGGTAACAGGATCATGGTACTGGAATAGCGGCGTAACAGGATCATGGTACTGGAATAGCGGCGGGTAACAGGATCATGGTACTGGAATAGCGGCGGGTAACAGGATCATGGTACTGGAATAGCGGCGGGTAACAGGATCATGGTACTGGAATAGCGGCGGGTAACAGGATCATGGTACTGGAATAGCGGAAACAGGATCATGGTACTGGAATAGCGGCGGGTAACAGGATCATGGTACTGGAATAGTGGCGGGTAACAGGATCATGGTACTGGAATAGTGGCGGGTAACAGGATCATGGTACTGGAATAGCGGTGGGTAACAGGATCATGGTACTGGAATAGTGGCGGGTAACAGGATCATGGTACTGGAATAGTGGCGGGTAACAGGATCATGGTACTGGAATAGTGGCGGGTAACAGGATCATGGTACTGGAATAGTGGCGGGTAACAGGATCATGGTACTGGAATAGTGGCGGGTAACAGGATCATGGTACTGGAATAGTGGCGGGTAACAGGATCATGGTACTGGAATAGTGGCGGTAACAGGATCATGGTACTGGAATAGTGGCGGTAACAGGATCATGGTACTGGAATAGTGGCGGGTAACAGGATCATGGTACTGGAATAGTGGCGGGTAACAGGATCATGGTACTGGAATAGCGGCGGGTAACAGGATCATGGTACTGGAATAGCGGCGGGTAACAGGATCATGGTACTGGAATAGTGGCGGGTAACAGTGGCGGGTAACAGGATCATGGTACTGGAATAGCGGCGGTAACAGGATCATGGTACTGGAATAGTGGCGGGTAACAGGATCATGGTACTGGAATAGCGGTGGGTAACAGGATCATGGTACTGGAATAGTGGCGGGTAACAGGATCATGGTACTGGAATAGCGGCGGGTAACAGGATCATGGTACTGGAATAGTGGCGGGTAACAGGATCATGGTACTGGAATAGTGGCGGGTAACAGGATCATGGTACTGGAATAGCGGCGGGTAACAGGATCATGGTACTGGAATAGTGGCGGATAACAGGATCATGGTACTGGAATAGCGGCGGGTAACAGGATCATGGTACTGGAATAGCGGCGGGTAACAGGATCATGGTACTGGAATTAGGCCCGTTATCGATTGTCGAAAGTATCGATAGTCGGAAAATTCATAGACTTCCGACATGTTGGTACACTCAATGGAAGTATCGATATACAAACGATATGGCACATAGATTATCCCTAATTACTGTCTCCCAATTCCAAGCTGAGCCATCATATCGTCTCAAACCCCTCTAGCAGATCCCCCGAAAGAGTGTGAAGTTACTTTGCATGGTCGTTTTGTTATGTTGGGGGCCTATTCTGTAAGTTCCATCTTGAAAATGTGTCATTATATCAACACTGTATCGATATGTCGTATAATTTGCTTCCGATATACATGTATCAACTTCAAAAAACTGTAATGATAACAGGCCTAACTGGAATAGCAGTGGGTAACACACTGCATACGCCAGATTTTTCAATTTTTTTTTGTCATTATCAGCAAATTTGATATCTTGATGACACCGAAAAAATAATATCGGCGATAGTGATATATTTGGATATTCGATTTAGTGATGATTATCAGTTTACCGATGGTGCTTAGTGTGTATTGCATTCATGTTTATGCTCATGTGTATTGTGATTTTTGAAATTTCTTTCCTTGTATAGATTCTCTGTCTAGCTGGTCAAATACAATTCACTGAACAATGTGAAAATGCAATCAGGAATAACAGTCTGCAGGAATACTTACTAGAGCTGGAGGCCCAATTAGAGAGCTATACCAGCATGGATATACACGGTGCAGGCTCACAGAATGATCCTAGTATACAAGTGTTGGAACTCAAACTCAAGGTAACCAATCTATGGTACAGTCTGTAAGAAGTATAATTCCTTAACCGTAACACACTAAAGCTGAATTTATATTCGATGATTGTGATGCACCGCTTTTGGTAACCGATGTGCCACAATTTTGCGATGCATCGTTTGTCGCTTTTGCATTTATACTTATCACAGCGATAGCGATTGCACACGACAATTAAAATATTCTAAATGCTACAAAATACATTTTTAGAACATCTTGCTGTCAATAGTTATTGCAATGGAATGTGGGACTTGTGTTAATTTCACAATTCATTTAACCCCATAATCCCCAATAGTGTTTTATGCATGGAAGTGCAAGATCCTCTATTTACATTGTTACGAGTCGTACTTGACTCAAGGCCAAAATCACCTTTTACCCGAACTCACACGAATGCACAACACAAATACACTGTTCGTTTAAGCTAACAAAATCTAAGTCTTTAATTGAAAGCAAGTTTCGTTTGGTACAATATAATGACTACAAATGCACATATACATTAATCAAATATAATCACTCTTTATCTATTTTGTACTTAGCCAGCATTCTTCTTCTTGGTGATCATAAAGTTCTTGTAATGTTCTGGACGACTGATGTAATATATCCCTATTCACTTGTCCTGCGACAATCAGCGAAGTCCTTTGTACACTTGCATTGAACTCCTTGCGTATAAAATCCTACACGAAAATGGTGTTCTCCAAACACGTTTACAACTCCTTGCGCAATTCTCCTATACTAAACTCCTTGCGCCGTCCTCCTATGCTAAACTCCTTGCGCCGTTCTCCTATGCTAAACTCCTTGCGCAGTTCTCCAAATTTAACTCCTTGCGCTGCTTTCTCCAAACTTGGTGCTATTTCCACCTTTCACACAATATCTTCAGGAAGCAGGACTGCGATGCAGTTGTCCCCACTTATTTTGACAGTTGCGTTGAATCAAAATACCAGACTTCAGCAAGTCGACAGAAGAATATATTTCCTTTCTTGGAAGAATAACGTTCTTTGACGTATTCTAGATCTTCTCCGACAACACTGGCAAATAGTAGTACTTTGACTACATAAAATATTTCTGGCTTGCAATTTCCTTTCTTTGAAGGAATTGGACTGTAAGCATAGCCCAGATCAACACTATCAACTGTGACAATAATAAAGGCTATTGCAGCCTGTCAGATCTGTATCCAGATGATAATAATTGTAACAAAATTTCATAAAGTCGCCTCTACAATCCGCAGTAGACCCTGATGTCTTACTTTGGTCCACCTTCGTAGCTTTGAAATAACCATATTTCAGGCAAGGCTGAACTTGTAGCACTGTAGGAATCCTCCATGGCTACACTTTGTAATACTCTCTGAGTACCCAGCTTAATTATTATTGATCTCTCTTTTTTGAGAGATAACTACACCAACCACATATTACAATCACATCGATACAGGTCTGCTTAGAATTATTATTAACATTGTGTTTTATCCCCATCTGGGATTTTCCCAATGTTCTAATCATAGACATTAACATTTCACCTTACATCACTTCCTGTGGGTTTTTCCCATGATGTCATCATCTTTCTTTACAGTCTCAGGGATTTCCCCTTGACATGAATAGTCTTGACAAATGATGTTGTTATTGCATTCATCTGGGTTTTCCCCTAGATGTCATAAGAAACAAACTATTGCATGATTAGAATGGTAACTTCCCCTATTTCATGAAATACAATTATACAGGGTACATCACAACATTGCCTATCAATATGATTTTGAGGGACTTCAGAGGCTCGGGGGCGATAAGGTACAGGAAGTTTATGACTGAGGATTCATTATCTGAGGCTCAGGTGCGGTCCCGGGGTGCGGTTAGGGTTAATTAACATAGGCACATTGGTGGGCAACAGAATGCATGCATATCGGGCAACAGAATGTGGGACTTGTGTTACTTTTACATCGCTTCAAACCTTACTGTTTCAGGCTCTGATTTTGGACAACATTCACTTCATTGATGTAGCTCAGCAGCTATTAGACGGCAATATCTTGAATTGTGAGGAATGGCTATGGCAGAAACAACTCAAATATTATATGGGCAATGGAAGCAAGGCAATTATGAGAATGGTGGATGCTGAGTTTGCATACACATATGAATATCAAGGTGAGGCAAAGTAAAAAGACAGCAGCATGGCCCAGTGGGGAAGGTCTTAGACTCTGATGCAGGAGGTCCCTGGTTCAATCCCCAGTGGGGGAAAATTCATATAAAGTTATCCGCTCTCTCTATTACTGCATTTGAAATGTGGGGCAGATGCAGTACATGGATGACAAAGACCTTGCAGCCAGTTCTGATCAGGGTAATACCTGACTGTGTGTACACCCGACCTTGGTTCCTAGGCATCATAGGAGAGCAGTGTTTCAACACTGAATTATCTACCCACATTAAGAATTTGTAAACAATTAAAAAAAAGTATAAAGCAGTTGATTTTGAAGACATTTATAGAATATGTAATTCATAAAAGGTTCATTTCAATAAAATGTAACTGCCGGTTGACAGCTGGCACCCTGACAAAAAATAGATCTGCTATATATTGTCCGGAACAATAGAACAAGGTTAAACAGCCAGTACTTCCAGGGATGCTGGTGGTCGACAGTTAGGTTTTGAAGAATTTGATATTGACTCCTAAATTCCCAGAAAAAAAGATTTGTATGATATGATACAGCATTACATTTAAACATTCATTTTCTTATTGACAGGCAATGCTGGCAAGCTTGTCCACACCCCTCTGACAGACAAATGCTACCTGACCCTGACTCAAGGCATGCATATGGGCATGGGCGGTAACCCATATGGACCAGCAGGTACAGGCAAAACAGAGTCAGTCAAAGCACTTGGAGGATTGTTTGGTAGACAAGTCTTGGTTTTCAACTGTGATGAGGTAGGTCATGGGCAATTCCAGTTGAAATCCACACCCCCCTATGGAAGACATGACCTTAATCTTTCACACAGGGAGTGTGAATTTCAAATGGGGTTTCTTGAGTGGTAGATTCCATTTGAATACTACACCCCCTGTGTGAGAGATTGAGGTCATATTTTTCATAGAGATGTATGGATTTCAACTGAAATAGCCAAATAAATTATTTGTATAGTGTGGAATTTTATGTGCTGCCCAAAAGGGCTTATCAAAATGCTGTACTTTTGGCTTTATTTTAAATGGATCACAACCATAAATCATTCCCCTATCGTTAGGCCTTTGAAAAAAATTCATATATATTGGTGTAAGAGGCTGAAAAAATATTAGGTAGTTTGGAAGATTTTTTATATATTTTTACTCATTTCCTTTCCAAAAATCACACATACTGTGTGATATGTGTACATTTTCCAACAATTTTTTAAGTGCACCCAAAATTGAAAAATGTAGTGCTTTTTCTGACCCTAAATTTTAGGGTAGGCCAGGTTACTCCAGTATTTAAAAAGAATTGACCTTCCTACTATAAAAATGGTGTGCCAGGTTAAAATTATGATTAAATTATTCTAATCGAGGTCTTAAGGTGGGTGGATAACCTAGGGTCGTCCGACAGCTAGTGATGAAGTTGCTTGATGACCCGATCCCAACCATTTGAAGGTTTTCTCTGACGCCTCTACTCTGGTTGAGGGATGATTTTTCCACCCTTCTTCAAGCTCAAACCAGACCCAAATTTAGTTGTAGTTGCACTGGGAGTAACTTTGCAGCATTTGAAGTGATAAGTCATATATTATGACATTCTCTTATCATTTTATTTATTTTTCCAGGGAATAGACGTGAAATCCATGGGTCGTATCTTCATAGGCCTTGTGAAGTGCGGTGCATGGGGTTGTTTTGATGAGTTCAATCGTTTAGAGGAGGCTGTGTTATCAGCTGTGTCCATGCAGATTCAAACTATCCAAGCTGCTATTAAGAGTAAGAAGAGTCACTGCCAATTACTGGGCAAAGATGTAAGTAGGTTATGCAAACTAATCATATCAGGACAATGGTATACAAATATAGACTGCTCGTGAGGGAGATGGTAGGAATTGTTTCCCCGAGGTGATCTTGAGCCCATGGGTCTACTATTTCGCCCTGACCTGACGGTCTCACCATCTCCTGAATAAAGAGCAGTCTATATTTAAGAAATAAAGGGTAGTCCATTATACTTTACACCCAAATAATGTATCCGAGGCAGTAAAAACATAAACAATTGGTGAGGCGCAGCCGAACACATCATTTAAACGTTTTTACTGCTGAGGACACATTATTTGGGTGTAAAGGATAATGCTACACCCTTTATTTCTATTCTATTACCGCAAAACAGTGCGATTTAAAGAGTAAATGTCACTTTTTTCCCCAAATATTTAAAGTTGTTTACCTCACCCGGTTGAGCGCGTACGCATAGCCAAAGCGTAAGGCCATCTTAATTAAATCCTGTGTCTCAAAGCTTGTGAGAAATTGAAAACCTAATGCAGAATGCGGTGTTTTTTACTGTATTTTTTTTAATTTTAATTTTTTTATGTGTCAGTACAGGATTTTGGACAAGCATTTTGTGCAAAAAATATCCAATGTTGCAAATGTTGGAATAGCAGACAAAAAAGTCACTGCTACAAACTATTATTCTTTTCTTTTATTATTTTTGTATCCAAAGTTTGCGAAAAAATCGAAAACTTGAAATCAAATACGAATTTTGAATTTTATTTTCGCCTCTTTGTTAAAAAAAATAATAAAAAGAGATAAAAATGAATTTCTTGATTTTCAAAGAGGACTATATATGCGCACGATTTTACTAACGCACGCGGCAGCTTTGAGACACAGGATATTATTAAGATGGCCTAAGTGACAGCTTGTATTGTGGAAATATTGAACACGTAACCAAGCGTTATGCTTTGCGTAGATGTGTAACAGCGCTAATATACAGTATCACGCTTTCAACAAATCACAGTGCACGATTTTGAATAATGGGTTGTGGAGGTAATAGAATTGTTTTATAAACTTCATACATATACGATTGGTCAAAAGCATTTTTGTATTCAGGCCTAGTACAGTAGTAGTAGTAATAAAAGCCTAAGTCACTTGAATAAAGTAATGTAAAGTACAATTTTGAATTGAAATCAGTGATGTGATGCCATGTTTTACAGATTGACCTGGACCCTAATTCGGGTATCTTCATCACCATGAACCCTGCTGGCAAAGGCTACGGCGGAAGACAAAAACTGCCTGATAATCTCAAACAACTGTTCCGTCCAGTGGCGATGTCAAGACCAGACAATGAGCAGATTGCTGAGGTCATTCTCTTCTCTGAAGGCTTCAAGGAAGGCAAGAGTTTGGGACGTAAACTGGTAGCTGTTTTCACACTCAGCAAGTATGTTCACTTTATGGGTTGAAATCCAGTTGAAATCCATACTACCGGTGTGAAAGATTTTGGAAATATCTTCCACAGAGGGAGTATGTTTTTCAAATGTAATCTGTCAGGGTTAATCATTTTGAAATCCATTTTCCCCCTGTGTAATAGCTTTACCTATATCTTCCACAACTGGAGTGAGTATTTTGAGTGGAAGTCACCCAATTGTCTATTCTAGTCTAAACTCATACTCCCACTGTGGAAGACTTGAGCTAAATCTTCCACAGAAGTAGTGTGGATTTTAAATAGAATAGCTCAAATGAAAGTGCAATTATGAAGTTGTCATTTTGATAATAATAACTTTGCACCCCCTAGTTTGAGGTCATTGTGTGAAATTTAAGGGTCTTGTTTTGGGCCAAGGTATTTTTGAAACATACAGAGGCCCGGAATAAATACCCTCTGATTTCACACAATGCACTCAGACTAAAGGGGGCAAAGTTATTATTTTCATTTGTAACTCTTCATCGAATCAAAATGGCTTTTAGTGTTATTTTATGCCGTAAAACTTTAGTTTTAACAGTATTAAAATCTATACCTGTTTCTTTCAGGGAATTACTCACTCCACAGCAACACTATGATTGGGGATTGAGAGCTCTCAAGACTGTGTTACGGGGCTCAGGAAATCTACTTCAAAAAGCGAGACAACAGAAGGCATCACAAGAAAGCAAAGGTACCTCAAGTCTGTAATCAAATTGTTTTCATATGTCCATTGGACATGCGAATGATTGTAATATATTTCTTTGTGCCATACAGAATTTAACATAAGAGCAACACCTTTGAACCATGAATGACATAACGAATGAAAATTTGTTAGAAAGAATTATTCTTCCCTATTTTGGTGATATTATTAAGTCGAGTCAGAGGTGAACGTATCCTAGCGGTGTTTGAGCTCAAATGTTGAGACAAATAAAGAGACACTCAAGAGGTACGGTATGGGTTATGTAAAGAAGATACCAAGAGGTGTAATTTATGCCCAAATGCCCATGAATCTCTCAGGAGAAACACCTAAAAAGGTTTTCGACTGTAACTCAAGAACCACAAGACCTATGGATATATAAATATGATTATTGGCTTCCTCAAAAAATTTCCTTTTGATACCGATCAATGTACACTGCAGTTTTTTAGTTAAATGGTTAAAACTTGAAAAATATGGCTCCTGCAACACGACTCACTTTGAGTTACAATGACCAGCTTCTCTAGGTTGATGTAATGATTTTGTTGATGTGTTTTTCAGATAAAATAGACGAAGCTCGTCTGGTGGTGCAAGCACTCCGAGTCAACACTCTATCCAAGTTGACATTTTCTGACAGCACTAGATTTGATAATCTCGTCAAGGATGTATTCCCTGGTATTGATATGAAGGATATTGAATACCCGAGCCTAGCGCAGGCTATTCGAGATGTGTGCACCGCCACCAATCTTATTCCAATGGACACACAGGTAAACAAATATAGTTTGTATGTTTGGAATTTGGAAATATAAAACAGTAAATTTGTTTAATTCTTCAATTCCTGGTATGCGCTGGTGATCATTGATCGCGTAGAAGGAGTGAAGTCTCCACCCTTTCTTCATATAGATGACCAATGGGTTAACTATGTTGATGTCACGACTGTTGATCAACCAATCAGTGTGATTGTTGATCATTTATGCGTTTACGCTGGTATATGTGACCCACTCCAACAAAAAACTGGAACAAGTCTCTAGGCATGTTTTTGAGTTACAGGCTTTTAAAGATGACATTCCCATAAAAAATGTTTTGAAATTCTTAATTTCATGGTACTTGATGGTGGGACTAAGTGGGCTTTCAAATCCTTGAAAGTACTTATTAAAAAGAGGTATATTTAATCAATAATCCTTATTCAATCTTGGGTAAAGCAGAAAACTGATTGCTTCATTTCTCAGAATAGCAATTAGGCAAAAATATAAAGGTATCATTTACAAAATTATCCATATATTGAAAAGTAGTGATGCTATTTATAAAATTTTGGTATCATTTTAAAACTTATTGTCTAGCGCTTACATTTATATTCAAATCATGAAATGTCAAAAATGTGACTTATTCCTGGTTTTGTTAGAGTGTGAAGTGATGCATGGCAGGCAACTCGGAAGTTTAGTTAAATTGATTTTGTTGATGAATGATACTATGGCGCATGCATCACAGAGCTTCAATTTGAGAAGAATCTGGTGATTCTAGGAAAGGTTCTTAATATACCAGAGTATATTCATCAGATATATGACACCAGTTGGGGTATTCCATTTGAAATTCATACACCCCCTATGGAAGACATGACCTTAATCTTCCACACAGGGAGTGTGAATTTCTAATGGGGTTACATGAATGGGTGCCTCCATTTTAAATCTACACTCCCTGTGTGGGAGATTCAAGGTCACGTCTTCCATAGGGGATGTATAGATTTCAACTGGAATAGCCTTTGGTGTCCTGGTATGTGGTTATTTTGATTAAATTTCAACCTTGTAAATTTGACTCTTTACTTGTTTACCTCTATATACATTGAACTTTACAGATCAAGAAAGCTCTTGAGTTGTATGAACAACTCAGACAGAGAACAGGTGTGGTTGTGGTAGGCCCAAGTGGCTCAGGCAAGTCAACCACATGGCAGATCTTGAGGGCTGGTCTCAATAAAGTTGGTCAAGTGGTCAAGCAGTATACCATGAATCCTAAGGCCATGCCAAGGACACGGCTGTTGGGTCATATTGATATGGACACAAGGGAGTGGTCAGATGGTGTGCTGACGTTCAGTGCCAGACAGGTTGTCAAAGAACCTCAAGGTAAAATAGTTTTTCAAAGTCCTTGTCATCACTGGGCGGAAAAAACATCGGGTCAAATGCAAAACCTTGTGTGTCAAAAGTGGCCCCAATTACAAAACCTCATGTGTAATTTGCTCAAATTCTATTTTTGTGTGTCAACTTAAAGAAGACATGCACGCACTTGGGTGCAGCACTAGTTGAGTATTGCATAATGCGTCACTGGCGAGCAGGGGTGAATTTACGCGAGTGTACATTTGGAGTTTATCGATGTGCACAGTAACAAAAACCAAGTAATTTTTGCCAATTATAAGCGGAACAAACTATAAGACCTAGTATTACGTGGTCTTGGAAAAAAATCAAGAGAAGAAAATTCAAATTTTCCTTTTGCTAATATTTGTGATATATTAATCTTATGCAGAGATACAGTCTTGGATCATCTGTGATGGGGATATTGACCCAGAATGGATTGAATCACTCAACTCTGTCTTGGATGACAATAGACTGCTGACCATGCCATCGGGAGAGAGGATACAGTTTGGTCCTAACGTCAACTTCTTGTTTGAGACCCATGATCTGAGCTGTGCTTCACCAGCTACAATATCCAGAATGGGAATGATCTTTATGAGGTAGGGTAATGTAAGAATGACCGCTTGATAAACATAGGTTTTAGGACCCCTCTCCTCCTAACATTATTGTGTCTTTTCTTCCGCCAGACAGTAATGTGTGTTTTGTGGTAGTTACAGCATTTACTTGTCTCAATCAAAGACAATTTATTTGACCCTCCCCACCTAGCGCGACATTATGTTTTGCTTCACTAAGACAGTGATCTTCCATTTGGTGCATCATATAATTGCAATTCTTAAAGAAATAAAGGATAATGCCATATCCTTTACACCTAAATAATGCGTTTGAGGCAGTAACATGATTGTGCATAATGAGTGAGGCGTAATGAACCTCATTATTTAAACGTTTAAAAAAAAAATTGTAATTAGAAAATGTCACATTTTTTGCTCAACTATATAAAGTTATTTGCATCAAGGTAGAGCACATTATGTGTATAATCAGAAATAATAATCCCGCCTACTAACACTATTTTTTTTTTTTCTTGAACAATTGCAAATTTTATTATTTAATTTTGATCCTGTAGTGATGAAGATACCTCAGTGAAGGATCTAGTCACCTCATGGTTACGCAAGCAGCCTGAAGACCAACAATCCACTCTTAATAACTGGATAGACAAGCACTTCTTCAAAGCATTAGACTGGGTCATGAAGAACAATGAGTTCATTGTGGATACCAGTCTTGTAGGTGTGGTTATGAATGGCTTGTCTCATCTGTATGATGTCAGGGATGAAGCTCATTTTGGGGTGTGTCTCATCAGAGGATTGGGAGCTAATCTGACGGATGCAAAGAGGGAGACGCGTTTGTGAAAGAGGTATAATAATTATGGGTTATTTTTAACACAGACCCAACAAAATCTAATTAAACATTTTTTTCAAACAAGCTCTTTCTAACACAGAGTCGTTCTGGCATTCTCATTATATGTCAGTTAAATATTATTTTAATAACTAAAAATTTAGGATAAACTATATTATTCCTATTTAGATATTCTAAAATGAACGAAACATACAAATTCAGTTACGAGTATTTTGTGTCGTATTACCCACTTTGCTTACAACATGCTACATGTGTGCAGCGAGTCCCTTTGACAAGCATGTTCCACGGCAACGCTATCTTCTGTCTACCATGTGATAGGAACCAGGAACCAACGAAATTCAGCGCTTACAAACTAAACCACAGCCACTGACTAAGAATTCATAATCTAAGACCCCGGTTAGACGTGCATGTTTTAATCAAGTAAAGATGTTAGGACCATGGTACGGGTAGCGTGTGACCGCAAGCAACCATGGTCAAACTATAGTCATACCATTTTCCCCCAACGATGCTAATTAGCATCTTTAGCGCCCAAGTTACTATGGCTAGACTATAGTTGGTACAAACAACCAACTGTGTGACCCGCACAATGCATCATCCCATCATGCATTTCAGCGTGAAATCAAGCTCTTAGTAACCATTATCCGACTATAGTACACTGCTGTGTGACCATACTTTGTTTAGTCAACTATAGCCGGACCATGATAAAGAAAATGATGGTGGGATGATGTAATTATGTACATCTGACCAGGATCTAATATGTTCTCCTTGATGAATTGAAAGAATTATTATACTCTGTGTAGTAATTCACATACGTTTGTAACATATAGTATCTTTTTGAACAAAAAGTGATATTACAATTAATGAGTTAACCCTCTCCAATGCGGGTGTCGACTGCAGACGACAAGTTCCAGATTTTCTTTTTAAAAATCAAAAATTTCATAATTGCGCATTTACATGACCATATTTGGAATCAAAATGAAAAATGTATTTAAATGAGTACCAACAAGTCTAGTATTGGTTCAGAGGTTCTTAAGATAGCTCTTGATATTTTGAAAAATATCTCAAAACTTGGACATTTTATGTTGAATCGTATGGCCAGTACAAAGAGCAATACTATTGTTTGTCTTATTACAGGTGTTGCATTGGGTGCATGAGTCACCACCTGACCCTAGACGACCCCTGGACACCTACTATGATACCAGGAGTGGCCGCCTCATGACTTACGAAACTAAGGTATGGTATAGGTTTTCTGAAATTTGAATTAGAAAGTGAGTGTGGCTTCAATGCAGATACGGTTGCAGTTACAAACATTCTACACACAATTTATATGTGTCGGTAGCAGACAATTAAAGTTATAACTTAAACCGCGTTAACAACACTAATTTTGTAACCATATATTTCTGAAGGGTTTTAATTACACCAAGTTTGAGTCTGCATCATTTATTTCCAATCCTTGCATATATTAACCCTAACACACCTGAGTACTACAAAATACTACATGATATATGCACTGTGCGTGCGTGCATCTCACATGATGTGATGACGCAATCACCTTAAGTGACGCAATCACCCTTTTTGTTGGCCCGGCCAGTGAAAGACCCGTGGGTAAGTGTCAGCGCCCTAGTGCATGCGAGGGGTCTCGGGTTCGAATCCCACCCAGAGCAAACAACTTTCTCTCCTTATTTCTTCCTTCTTTCCTTTCCAGTCGCTAAAAAGTGACTTGTGTCTCATATTAAGCTACTTGCAGTTCGCCATTATGCACTATGTGGGAGAGCCTCGAACTGGCAGCATACATGAATGGGAATTGAACTAGTCATAACGTTCTGTGTAAGGTTACATAATTCTTCCTTTCATGTATGCTGCCAGTTCGAGGCTCTCCCGCACATAGTGCATAATGGCGGAACCTGCAAGTAGCTTAATAGGCAGCCTCCTTACTTCATTATTGAGTTTGAAATAGGCAGACAGACAGACAGGCAAACAATCATAAACATGCAAACAAACAAACAAACTAAATTGTTCCATTAATTAGTCCAATGTTTTGTTGTGATAGATAGAATTTTAACATGGTATTTTATTTCTACATTATTCATGCAGGAATTAGATGAGATATCAGCATCAGATTTAAGCAAACCTAATGCATTACCTGTAGTATTGACTCCTGACATCCAGCGTTGTTTGGATTACTTTGCACCATGGCTTAACCCTGAACACAGACAACCTTTTATCCTAGTTGGACCTGATGGTTGTGGCAAAGGGTAATATTTCATTTTGTTAAATTATTGTTATTTTTCTATTTCTTCTATCTTAATAGTTTTGAGAAATTTAGAAATAGCCAATGCTGCTATAAAAGAGAAAGGTTTGTCTCGGAAGAAGCTAAAAAAAACACCCTATGTGGTATGTAGTTTAAACAAACAGGCTATGCACTATTCGTGATATCTTTTTTATTACATTTTTTTGCTTACTCACTCATCCCAATTTTGCGAAAAAAATTGCAATCGTAGATAAAATAAGGTATAATTGACCAGTTTGCAATTTTCAAAAGATATGTGTGTTGTCTTCTGAGACCAACTCTGACATAAAAGGTAACATTAAAAATTATAACTGTTGCATTCTTCCTATAGACTTGTACTTCGTCACTGTTTTGCTCAGCTGCGATCCACCCAGGTAGCTACCATACACTGCAGCGCTCAGACATCACCTGACCATGTACTACAGAAGTTACAGCAGACATGCATGGTACTGAGTCACGAACACTGGGACGAGTTTACCGACCCAAGGACTGTGAGACTCTGGTGTTATATCTCAAGGATCTGAATTTGCCTAAACCAGACAAATGGGGCACCTGTCAACTCATTGCTTTCTTACAGCAGGTGGGTAGAGCGTTAGTAAATGCCGAGCAGTGCTCATGAAGGCAACATAACACATGTGTCACTCATTAACATGGCGCTCAGTGTCGATCAGAGCAAGAGAATTTGTCATTTTTGCCTTAAAGCCTTGCACGATTTCCTTCAAATTTCAAATTTGTTATTCTATACTCAAAACGCTGATATAATACTAGTAATAATTGTTGGGAAGGGTTTCTGTCCATTTCGAGCTGAAATAACAAGGTAAAGTAAAAGAAACCCTACTGGTTATTTTGGCTGTTTAACATGCAGTTCTATGGGAGGACATATCATAATTTTTAAATTATGATAATATGTCGAACTTTGCTCTGTTGACCTACAAAGACAACAAATTTGACCGATTCCATTTAGGTGCAAGTTGGGACATGTGTAAACATTACAAATATGCAAAAAAATCAGGTTTGAAAAAAAAT
Source organism: Amphiura filiformis (assembly GCF_039555335.1). Taxonomy (NCBI): domain Eukaryota; kingdom Metazoa; phylum Echinodermata; class Ophiuroidea; order Amphilepidida; family Amphiuridae; genus Amphiura; species Amphiura filiformis. Next base: position 44,904,874 of record NC_092636.1, on the reverse strand, counting down.
AACCAATTTCATATTATAAGATCGTACATTATGGCTTTAACAAAACTCAGGGACATTGCTGCTTAGAAGCCCACACCTAGTCATTACACAAATGACCTTCGCAACCAGGATCAGGCCCCCAAGTTTCTTCCAGCTTTTGGGTTGAGTAGAGAGTATGCATGGTATAATTAAATTAGCTTGGTGTAGCCAGGAAGATTACCCAACATAGACTTTTGCGGCTGTTCCCCTAGTAGCACCATGAAACCTACTTGATAAAAAGCCTTTTGTATTGTGTCTTTACACTAGCTGTTTGAGTCGGTGATACCAATCTCACTTGAATTTTTTGGCCCTTGATGAAAGAGCAAACACCCAATTCACTGTTAGAAAATTAATCTGACGCATCGTTTATAGGTTAATAAATGCGTATCACTTGTTGCTCGAGAAATTGTACAAAATAATGCACTTGTACCGAGATGTTGATGCGTCTAATGCACCCCCTTCAGGGCTCGAGCATTAGACGCATCAACATCTCATTATGCGTGCACTATTTTGTACAATTTCACTCCCAACAAGTGATACGCATTTATTAACCTATTTCATACACGACTAAAAAATCCTGTGATTTATGCAATTTTTATAACAAAATTGTGACTAAAATGTTTGAAAATTCAAACAAATATAAATGCATCCACCCGCAAGAAAAATGAATGCGTCCGAAAGCACTGCGCGGACTGCGTGCCCGTGCAATTTATACAATATTTATGCACGACTAGTAATTTACTAACGCTTGCTCTGATTGGTTTGCACTATCTAGGAGTGTATGAATGTTAATTAAGCAGCGCTGCATTGCATATCGTGCAATCAATTTAGATAGCAACTTCTTGCAAAAGTATATGTTACAGAAAAGTAGTTAAATAATTTATTTAGTTATGCTCTTGTTTTTCTTTTTCTGTTTGTGATTTTGTTTCAGGTGCTGACATACAAAGGTTTCTATGACAGCAATCTGGAATGGGTTGGACTGGATGGTGTACAAATAGTAGCCAGTATGAATGCTGCCCACACAGTAGGCAGACACACCCTGACTTCAAGATTCACCTCTATTGTGAGGATATGCTCTATAAGGTAAAGCTATTCAAATAGTAGCCAGTATGAATGCTGCCCACACAGTAGGCAGACACACCCTGACTTCAAGATTCACCTCTATTGTGAGGATATGCTCTATAAGGTAAAGCTATTCAAATAGTAGCCAGTATGAATGCTGCCCACACAGTAGGCAGACACACCCCGACTTCAAGATTCACCTCTATTGTGAGGATATGCTCTATAAGGTAAAGCTATTCAAATAGTAGCCAGTATGAATGCTGCCCACACAGTAGGCAGACACACCCCGACTTCAAGATTCACCTCTATTGTGAGGATATGCTCTATTAGGTAAATCTATTCAACTTGGGCCAAAAGGCAGGAAGGAACATGTATTTTGGAAATTTTGCATTGAACTTTTTAAAAAGTTAATATTTTTCTTTGACCTGTGCTTGTAATTCATTTTGCTCAAATCTGGGTATGGTCTGGCAGATCTGGGTATAGGTCCTTTTTGAGTTTTATACAAATAACTGTAATAGTGATAACTGCTTTTTTCGTGGAAATCGGATATTCCAAAGCTAAGTTATTGAATTCCAAAGTTAGAGTATCATAAAAGTCAAAAATGAGATATCGTCCTTTAAAGTTCACTGTTGTGTGGGAATATGATCAAAGTTTACATCTAAAAGTGTACAAAAATGCAATTTGCAGATGAAATTTCAGTCCGAAACTTTCAGGCAACATTTTTAACATTATTACCATCACAAATGCAAAAAATTTAAATTCAATAAAAAATAGTCTGTGGCTGTTTTTTTGGCTGCTTCTGCTTTTGGCATATCACGTGACGTATGCAAGGAAAAGGTAATAAAAATGGCAACAGGAAAGTTACTGAAAAGGTGGAAAGTTTATCTCAATAATATCTGAACATTCTTTGTCTTGTTATTCTTCAGTTATGCTGATACCAACCAACTGAAGAGTATCTACAGTGCCTATTTACAGCCCGTACTCCATCGTAGTCTACAAGGCCATCCTGTGTGGGGATCATCTAGTAAAGTTATGCAGCTTGCAGGGACGACCATTGAAGTCTATCAACAGGTAGGTTAATATAAAAAGTTCATATTATTCAGTGGTTTAAACCTTTGATCACAACACAAAAATTTGCGGACCTGGAATTTTCATTGTCGACTTTCATCAGCAGACTAGCAACTCAGGTTATAGGGGGCCCATACAAACTACGTAGAGTTTACAACCCAATTTTGGGGTCAAATGTCCGAAAGGTTGCTGACCCCTAACTTGGGTTGCCAGTCTGCTGATGAAAGTCAAAGTGTCTACTAAAAATTATAGGTATGCAAATTTTTGTACTGTGATCAAAGGTTTAAACCACTAAATTATAGGTAGGTTAATTTTGAAGTGGCAATTGATGAATGTAAGAGTGAAAATTTAGAGGATCTCAAATGTGCTGATAGGGATACCGTATCTCGTCAAATAGCCGCCCCCCCCCCTCAATTACACGCCCCCACCACTTTTTTCAACCAAGATGTTTCAAAAATGCCGATATTTCCATGCTATCTTGTGTAGTAAGCTTACTAAGTTGCGCACATGGTCAATAATAGCGTCAATAATTGGCGAAAATCTGGATCAGAAACCCGGAAGTGAACCAAAAGTCAGTGTCAAAAGTTCATAGTTCGTCATTTTAGTGTGACTTTTAAGCTTACCTTGTCGTGCTAAAAATGACCTCTAATAAACGCCCCCCCCCTTGGGAAAATGTAACGCCCCCGGGGGCGTTTATTTGACGAAATACGGTATGACATATTCCATTGTAGGATTAACAATTGGTCAAATTAGTAAAATAAAGTGAAGAATATAAATGAAGATTCTACCCACCAATTTATTGGTATCCTATAAAATAATACTTAAAAAGTAAAGGGCATGTCTGAGTATTGCTCATTAGCAGAAGTGGTAAGGCTCTCTTTATCTCAGCATTGGGACATACTTCTTTGTGGGGGAAGGGAGTTGTCGCTCCCCAACACAACAAGTCTACTTTCCCAGCATGTGCTGATAAATGCATGTTCAATTAATTTCAATTCAAAGTAGAGAGTTCTTGTACCCATTTATACACTTGGATGGAGAGAAGCAACAGAGATTAAGGACAATGCATAAGAGTGCAACACAAAAGGACTCATGGGTTTTCAACCCACAGTTTTGATAATGAGTCAAAGCCTGTACCATTGCACCACTGTGTTAGAAAAATGAAACAGCAACAGAACACATATTACTAGGACCTTTGTAATCATTTAAATGCTTGAAAACTCCACGCGGGTGTCAACTGCAGACGACAAGTTTTCAATTTTCTTTTTTTTTTAATTAAAAAATTCATAATTGTCAATTTTTTTGACCATGTTTTGAGTCAGCATGAAAAATGAATTAAAATGAATACAAACAAGCCTAGTATTGGTTCAGTGGTTCTTAAGATAGGTCATGATATTTTGAGAAAATATCTCAAAACTTGGAATTTGAGCTTGGATTTTGAAGCCTATGGCTAGCATGCAAAGCATTTATTATATATTTTGTTACATAGGTGCGATCTAAATTTTCCATTGATGAGCACAGTCACTATCTGTTCACTCCTCGTGACTTAACCCAGTGGATTCTGGGCATGATGCGGTATGAATTGGACAGCGGGTCAAGTGAGGTTGGTACAGAGACTGTTCTGAAGATCTGGGCATACGAGGCAAGTCGTCAATTCAGAGATAAGCTTGTAGGAAACGATGCCATGAGTCGGTTTGACAGCATTCTTGGGGGCGCTTTGCAGTCTGATTGGAATGCAGGACATCTTTTGCAGGATCTTGGAGGTACGTATATTTGCATACTTTTCAAAATGATAATAACTGTTTAAAAAGGCTCAATGATTTGTCAAGCATGGACCACATATTTATTTGAACTTTCTTCATACAGTGTAGCTCCTTCAATGTCAAAACATTGATTTTCAAGGAGACCCTGCATTTACAAAGATACATTGAGTATAAGAAGCAGTGTCTTAGCTAGCCAACTGTCAGGCCGTCATTTCAGACGGGGAGTTTGCTCTTGGGACAGATGCTACATTATAATTGTAGGTGTTAAGAAAGGCTGTTGAATAAAGAGCAGGAACCGTTGTTTAATTAGTACGATAAAAATATTAGTCAAACGTGTACACGATGTTCATAACACAGTACATACATGGCATGTGGGACAGTCATTAACACATCAAAGGAATGTGCCGTAGCACGACTGACACCCATTATGAGTGATACACATTGGCGACATAGGCGCTGGCGCTGGTAGAAAATTCCAATTTTCTTTGCTTTACCTCAGTTGTTCAGCTCAAAATTAAAAGGGGACATATGTGACAGTAAAAGCTAACATTTTATGGTAAAGAACAAATCTATTTTATGGAAATGTTACAATATGGCTTTTTAAAGTTGTTTTAGTTTATAAACGGTTTCGATGCACCTATATCCCATGAGAATATGATCAAAGTCATTCATGAAGTGACAAAAAACATTACTGCTGTTACTCATCCAGGTTCAACTGCATATGGCTTCACATACAAAGAAATACAGCTTTGATTAGGGGTTCAATAATAGAATTGAGAGCATGATCGATTGTTTATACCTGAGGCATAACTGAAGGCATAAACTATATGATTGTTACCTGAAATGAACCCATTCATACATTCCCCAACATTTGATGATAGTATCAGCAAATAACAAATAATATGATGTAACATTCTTAAATTGCGATTTTCCTACATTACATTACATTACATAACATTACATTACATTACATTACATTACATAACATTACATTACATTACATTACATTACATTACATTACATTACATTACATTACATTACATTACATTACATTACATTACATTACATTACATTACATTACAAGCATTTATATAGCGTATCTACATCAAGAACAATGCGCTTGGAAACACAAGAAACAACAGGAACAGTGGAATAAAAAGACAATTAATGCATAAATAACTGAGTCTTGAGAGACTTCTTAAAAGTGGATATGGAATCAGAGTTTATGACAGACTTTGGGAGAGCATTCCATGTTTATGGATACTGAAATTGTCATGCTAAAGCAGTCGGGCACTAACATTGTTAGCCCTCAACCAATCATGCACTCCGTTAGAAATTGTGTATGTACAAACTTTTGAATTTTCCTTAGTGTTTACACTTTATTAAGCACTTACACATGTTTTTGTTTTGTATTGTTTCTTTTCTGTTTACCTAGCTTGTTACTATGTAACATGGGGAGCCAGGAGTGAGTCTAGTACAGGGGGACCACTGCCACCAATGGGGAGAGCCTTGGGTAAACTCAGCTCATCTGATCTTAAAGAGGTTATCAAGAAGGCAATGGTTACTTTTGGTAAGTAGAATATGATTGCATGACCAATCAAATTTACAGTTTAATACTAGTATTTAAGAAGTGAATTTGTTTTTTGTATAATTTTCACATTAAAAAATGTACAAAACTTACTGTGTAAATCTATAGTGAAAACTTTAAATTAGCGAAATTTAAAGTGGCATTTTTCATGCCAAATTTGATTGCCACTTTTACGGTCACCCACCTTTCAGCATTTCCAACTTTTTACAAGCTTAGCAACTATTAATTGGACAGAATATCCATAAACTGTTCAACTCTGTTCAAATACCATAAAGGAGAAATCCAGCAAATGTACTATAATTGCCACCACTATCACTATACACTGTACCAAATCCACCACTTAACCACACCTGGTTGCCTGTGTCCATCTGCAGTACAAGCGTAATTGACGACTGATGAAAACCAGAACCATTAGCATATGCATTTGCAATTTTTCTCCCATCTTTCACCAGTCCAATCTGTGGGTTGTTACCATTTTCTGCAATGGTCCATGTAAAAACATAGGTACCTGGGAATAGGCACGTAAATTTATGACTTGATGAATCATAATGGTTGCCGATGTTTGTTTCAACTGTGTCAAATTTTAACACTACGTCTGAACTTACAGTTTGAGAAGATGTTTTTATGACTGTAAAAGCTGATTGTCTTGTTTCCGGTGCTGTGCCGTTACTGCCCTTCTCACCGGTTGGTCCTGGTTGACCGGCAAGCCCCGGACTTCCTCGCATTCCGTTTGGCCCAACTTTTCCAGGTAAACCTCTCGGTCCAGAAGGCCCGGGCTGTCCCATCTCACCGCTTGGGCCCTGGGGGCCGGCAAGGCCCCTTTCACTGGCAGGTCCAACACTTCCTGTGTCACCGCGATCTCCTTTCAATCCATCTCTTCCGGGTAGGCCGTTGTTGCCTGGAGAGCCGGGAACTCCATTACCGGGTATACCGGGGATGCCTGCAGGGCCTTGGCAGCAAGAATTACAGGTCTCTGATTGGCTGGTTTGTGACGTGACTCCCAACAAGAGACACAGTGCAATTAGGATCAGGGATGTGAAGGCTGGTAGATGTGTGTACATGATGCTGTTCTGGAAATGAAAAAGAATGACAAAAGATTTTTAGAATCAGTGGGAAAAACAGTTGAATCGCATGCAAATAAACATTACATAAAGTAAACTTAGGCTTTTAAACAGTGTTTATAATTACCAATAAACCAATGAATCACTGACATTAAGAGCACCACCCCCCCCCTAAAAAAAAATTGCACTAAGGGGTAAGGCACTATCAACTAGGCACAAAAAGCCAAGAATACACAATGAAGGTGATACCCAATGATATATGCAAAGTATACTACTAATAAATTAAATTAATAACAAAAAGTTCATTGGTTGTAGGCAATTATGTTTCAACAGTTTTTGGAATATATCAGACCTATAGGACCCAGCAAGTTTGATGTGATATGGCAGTTTGTTCAAAATGCGAGGAATATGCTGTTTCCTCGAGAATATTGATAGACTAAATATTGCCTGTCTTTGTCTATAAATATTGTTGTTCAACTGCATATTCCTTGGCACACCTGGCAGAAAGTAAAAAAGTTTGTTTACGGATTTGAAATGTTCTGCATCCCAAAACAGATAAATGTTACCTTTTTGGTGCTAAAAACCCATAGAAAATTATATGAGTGGCATCCTAAAACATAAATGTTTATCCCTATTGTCATTAAAAAAAAAGCAATGCCATGAAAAATAAGATATCGATATACATGTATGTGCTTTTCCAAAATAAATTTTGATTATTTAACAACTATCATTCAGCCTTTACTACAAAAATCACATTTACTAACATCTACCTTGTTTGGTCTCAATGCCAACATGTGCAGAATAAAATATGTTGTTTTTAATTTTCTTCTAGAAAAGGGGTAAATTTGTTTTGTTGCCTTACATCCACAGAAGGCGCAATATAAAAGAAATGATAAAATAAATAAGAAGGCTTGAAAATTGTACCAAACCTATTATTTTAGTTTCTATTCATCAATTCACACTTTATCTAAAGACTAAAACCAAAATGAATCAAATCGAACTAGTATTAAAAAAAGCTGTTTTTCTTAATAAGTCAAAAAGTGGATATGTTAGGCCTTTTGCAACTTCAGAAAGCAAGGTATACACTTACCACTTAGATGTCAAGTTGAAATATTTTGAAGCTCTCGTAAATGTGTTCCCTTCTGAAAAGTCTCAAGTGTGAATATTCTGAATAATGTTACTTTTTCAAAAGTTCACAAAACTCAAAATTTTAAGCAGACGTGTTCCAGTTTCATTAAAGCAGTGCATTTAATGTCATCCAGTTCATTAAGATTTTTGCAGAATAATGAAAAGTTGATGAAGTGCAGAAAAAAATTAGGAGTATTAAAGGTCAAAGTCAGTAAAGAAAATTGACCAGCTGTTGTGAAATAGCAAATGTTCCTTCTGCTGATCGGGAGTGGATAGATGTACAGTATATACTGCGCTGTTTTCATAGAGAAGTCCTTGTGTCCTTTCAGGTTTGGTGATGAGCATGTACAGTGGAGACCAATACGATGGATATCCAAAATATTAACATTAACAGGCAAAATCTATGCTCTTATATTTATAAAGTCGGATTAAAATAAACATAAAATTTAGCCTACTATCCAATTGTATAATGGAGATAAGATTAACATTTAAAAAAAATGCCTAAGTATGTTGTCTAATGAATTTAAGCTTTAAAGTCACTGCATGAGTCAACCAAAGCACTGATTGGCTGTAGTGTCACTGTTCCTTTCCTTATTTGGGTATGAGTGACTATACCAAACAGTATGCAGATAAGGTGAGGTGATATACAGAGTATTAACTTTAAAAGCTGTTTTTGTGCAAGTTTGAACTTTTAGTAGTGGGAGTATTTTATGATGTGCCAACTCAAGTAACCATAAAGTGCTAAGATCAGGAAGTGTTTACCTCTCAGTTCTCATGCATCATTTGCACTTCTGGCATCTTTAATGCCCTGCTTATAAACAATATTGAATCCCCAAAGTAGTGATTACACGAAACAGGATGAAGATGTAAGCTTCATTACTTTTGATAAGATTTCCATCAAATTTTTTCAAAATGCTGAAATAATATTAGTAATAACTGCTCCATTTTAAGCTTAAATAACAAAGGAAAGTGAAAGAAACCCCACTGGCTATTTTGGTCGTGTAACATGGAGTTCTATGGCGGACACAAAGTCATTAATTATGTCCTCATGTCAAAATTACTCTGTTGACCTACAAAACAATAAATTTGGCTGATTCCATTTAGGTGTAAGTTGTGGCATATGTAACATTACAAATATGAAAAAAAAAAAAAAAAATTAACTAATTCCATATTTTAAGATCGTACATTATAGCTTTAAAGTTGTTTTTGTGCACGTTTTGAACTTTCAATGATGAGATCATTGCTTTAGAGCGGATGTTTTGCCCCAGCAAGTAAATTGAAATTTTTAAGATCAGGAAATGTTTACTTCTTTTCACTCTTTGCACTACTGACTCTATATATGTAACCAGTCACATCTAAAGATCCACTTTGCAGGAAAAATATAATTTGAGATAATACTTTTGAGAAATTTGCCTAATTTGATTTTCCATGCCAAGTGTTTTTCATCCACCATATAACTTAAATTTCCAAATCAACGAAAACTGCATATTTTTGTTCTTAAGACATAAAACTAGAAATGTTTTTCAAAAATTTTTGAATTTTGTCTTCGTTTAAAAAATGTGGGTCAAAAAGGATCAAAATTTGACCTTTTTTTTCTTCAAATGTGACCATTAACTGACCAAAAATTTTTCAGTTTTTTTGCTAGTTATTAAATGAGTGGGAGGGGATTGCAGTCAAGTTATATCCTCGAAGAATGTAGAGAATTGAAGATTTTCAGGGAAGCTTTAAATATACATATATATAAATGTGACTTGCGCTGGACACCAAAGTTTATAAGTGGCAGCAAGATTTAAATGTCATACCATAATCCTGTATCTCAGTTGTGAAGTTTTGTATTAACAAGAAGACTTGTAACAAAATAAGTTGTTATAAAGACCTGTTTCTCAGTATTGCACCTTCCATTTTACAAGAAGGTGTCTTACAAGGAACCTATTTCTCAGGAATGGCACTTTTTGCTTAAAAAGGTTAATAATAATGTTTTCTATTTCCTATAGCTCGTGAGAACCGTGAACTTGGCATCCAGCTGTTCCGTGAAGTCTTTGAACATATAGCTCGTTGTGATCGTGTGCTGACTCAACCAGGGGGATCTCTTCTCCTAGCAGGACGTAGTGGTGTAGGCAGACGTACTGCAGTCACACTCGCTGCTCATACGCATAGAATAGAACTTGTCTCGCCTAAATTATCCAAGAATTACTCACTCAAGCAGTTCAAGACTGACCTGAAAACGGTAAGAATTTCTAAACATTTCTGAACATATTTTTTCAGATGCATTTATATTGGGAACTGTATGGATTGTACAATGATATTAAATAAACACAATTTAACAATATACTCAAACACAAGTATATATGATGCAAATATTTCCAGATTTACTATACCTTGGTTCACCTCAAGCTGGATAGTGACATCAATGCCTTTTTGTGGTCATCCGGAAATTGTGCAGACAACCCCCCTCCTGTGCGCATGTGTGTATGCTCATGAGTAAACTTTGCTCCCACGATTTGTCAAGATCGGGTCGCGTGCCTGGTTTGTGTGTCTTTCGCTGATGTCATGCAGTTGGGCTCATACACCTGTTTCAAAATTTTGATATGCCATAGGCTTTATGCTGTGATCATTTCAGTGGTTCATAACAAAGAAAGCGTGAGCCTGTTGACCTAGCAACGGTCATATACTAATGTGCCAGCGAATAGACAATGAACCAAATCAAATTCATAGACGAGACATATAACTAGCAATCAATCTTTACTAAGAGATATTGTTTGTTTTTGTACCAGGTGATGCAACAAGCTGGTATTGAAGACCAACAAGTAGTCCTACTGTTAGAAGATCACCATTTCATAGAGCCACAATTCATGGAGTTAGTCAACAGTCTACTGTCAGCAGGAGAAATCCCTGGTTTATATACACCAGAAGAATTAGAACCTCTTCTGGCTCCACTCAGAGATCAGGCATCGGAGGAAGGATTTAGGGGAACACTGGCTAACTACTTTGCAGGAAGTAAGGAGGAGGGTGATATAAAGGGGCTAATTGGGAATGTTGTGCCAAGAAATTGATCAAACTTTTTGAGAACAAAGTACAAAATATAGTTCAAGCATGCATGCATCAGTCATGTAGTCACCCTAATTATTTCTGATTATTCCCTTAATTTGATTCATTATCATGCGTTCTTGTGCAAAGGTTGGTGAATAAAATATGTTTAAATTCATGTTTGAACCATGTTTTATAGTTTGTTCTCAAAATGACAAAAAATGATTAGGCAATTAGTGTAGTAGGCTAATGATATGGGATCACTGATCACTCATAAGAAATGGATGTTTATGTTGGTGCTATTATACACCTTCTTCCTTTAGTGCAAGTCAACATATTGTTCTATTGATAAATCCTGTAGTAATGGAAGAGGATTATAAATTTGTTCTTATCCAGGTACACTATGGGATTCTCATGAGAGTAGCAGCGCTGCTACTCTCGAGTACCCACGTCGGCCACCAGACCCTTGTGGCCCAGCAAGGGCTGCAACTCGCGAATACCTCGTGGGCGTAGGTACTTTGAAGGTACTCAGTACCGGCACTGGTACTCACCTGCCAGGTACTCTGCAGCTGAGTACCGATATGGGTACTCTGGCAAAAAAAAAATGAGGCAAGCGGGTTGCCATTTCTTATTTATTTCTGTTGCCATATTGATTTATATTGATTAATATGTTCTTGATTTATGTTTCTTATTTTATTCTTTGGGCATTTTTAAGCGGATACGGTAAGTTAAGTAGGCCTATTAGTAAATGAGTGAATAAATAAGTAAATAACAATACATATGTAAGTAAATAAATAAGTAAATAAGTAAGCAAATAGCTAAAGTAGTAAGTAAATAAATAAGGAAATTAGGAAAACAAGTAAATAAGTTATTAAATAAATAATAACCCAAAGATGTAAATAAATAAATTAATTCATTCATTCATTAATAGTAGGGAGATAGGTAAATAACTAATTATACAAATAAGTAAATAATTAGGTAAATAATAACTAAATAAGTAAATAAACAAGAAAATAAGAAGATAAGAAAATAAGCAACTAAATAAATAGATAAATGCATAAATATCTAAATGAGTAAGTAAATAAATAAGTGAAGATAATAAATAAGTATAAAAACAATTAAATAAAGAAAGAAAGAACTGCATGAATAAATTTATAAGTAAATAAATAAGTAACCAACTAAATAAATAAACAGGTAAAAAATAAATCAGTAAAATAACTAAAGCAAGTAATGAGTTAATGAATAAAAAAACGTATGAACATAAAATACATGATGTAATCTTTTCTAAATATTTCTGAAAAATAATAAATTTACTAAATAATTAAATAACATAAAAATTACAAAAGAAAACAACCAAGCTGAGCAACCATCAGCCAAGCAAACAGCTAACTAACCAACCAAGTAAACAATCAAACAAACAAACAAAAAACCGTCTTACTTTCCTAACAGAACAAAACGGAAAACAAAAGAAAAACAACGGTATTATAACACTGCCGCCGGCGTACGGAAAAACTGCATTGTGCAACAAGCAATTGCATCCAGATCATAACAAATTAATAATTCCACTTCAACGCGTTTGTGTGCAAGCCTTGTTGAACGCGTAGTTGAACGCGCAGTCGGCCGCGTAGTTGTACCACGGGCGCTCGCGCCTTGAAGTCAATGAACTTTACGATCAAAGGACTTTAGCGACGGAGTACCTCGCGGGTGAGTACCTTCACTGCTACTTCACTGCTGACACATGGGTACACCATGGATGCGGTTACTGTGCAGGTACTACCGCTGAAGGGCCATCGAAGTACCCCCACCATGGTCTGCCTATAAGTCACCTACTCGGTACATCGCAGTTGACTCTTAGGTGACGCATGGTGGAGTATCGATGTAAGTACTTTGCTACGGGGGTATCTACAGTATGGTGGCCGACGCTGTTACTTTGGTGTAGTACCAACGTCGGCCACAAAGGGCTTGCGTACTCGGTAGTAGCAGCGGTAGTAGCCGCGAAGTAACATTGCAGCAGAGGTACTACGTCGCCAGGAATCTTGTAGTGTAGTCCTCTGCTTCACAAAACTGCACAGAAATCTTCTATTGAAGGATTATTCAGCTTCATTCCATAAGCTACTTCTTCTATAAAGTCTTACACTAGTCTAAATCATGAATGCCTTAACGCCAAGAATGCACCCAATTTTACCATTATTATTCTGTTTGTTTGGTTCACAGAAATCCACAGTTACTTGTAATGGGACAGTGAGAATCCTGCATTTGCTGTGAATTGTTAAATCAACTCGGCATTCAACAAGAAATTATGCCTATCCAGAAGCCTTATCTAAAATGTACCCTTAACCCTACTCCCAATTTCACCATCACTATTTTGTTATCTTGATACACAGAAATTCAGATCAACCTACACATAGTACTTGTAATGGACTGTAAGAACCCATCATTTGAGGTGAATTGCCAAAGCAACCCAGCATTCAACAAGAAATGTTCTGTTCAATGGATGGACTCTTGGAGCAAGGAAAGCATGGAAGAGGTAAAAAAGACTAAGTAACTCAAGCTATATCTAATAGTCTAATAATCTTTGTATTTGACATGTGGTTGACTAACTGTAGTCTGTGCCATGCAGAAAGACAAAGAAAAATATGGTTGGTGCTGTACATTAAAATTGAGTGCAACTAAAAACATGAGGATCAGGAAAGCCAGCAGAGAAGCAGTTCCGTCTTGAAGGTACAGATGGAGGGTGCTTGCATAACTTCTGATAGAAGTCTATTCCAAATCTGGGTGGTTGTTGGATAGTAGGAGCAGCCCTGGGCATCAACTACTGAGCTGTGTTGTTGGTATTAGAGGGTGCAGTTTTTACAAATGAAGGGATGTTGAGTACTGGAATGGAGAAAACATCTATCAGTCTTTTTAGGGTGGAATCAAACTTGATCGGTGGTCGACCACATGTTCTGTCTTGTAGGAGCCAGTTTCTGTTCTAAACAATGGAACGCAGTTGAGTTTTGATTTCATCCCTTAAGGGGTGTGGTCCGATTTTATCATGTCCTGTTTTCTATCTTGCGTTCAGGTCTACCATTAAAACAATATGTTTCCAAATTTGGAGTCGCATGGCTCCAGCAGTTACCACAATTCACCACGTTTTTTAAATACGAACTCTCTTCTGATACTAAAATCTCAGTTTTGATGAAGAATAATGGTAGGTGAGGCTATTGATTGGGCCATACCCCTTTAAGTAAATGACAGGTCTGACATTAAAACAAGATAACAATTTTTCAAAATATATCGATTCACTTAATAGATTCCCAAGATGCTTTTGTCCAAATCCTCTGGAGGGGATGGCGATGGAAAAGAAAAGAAGCGCAAACGCAGGTTTTCTGGTGGTAAGGAGCTTGTCAAGAATTTCTTGACGATCCACAAATCTTGTCGTCCACGAGACGCCACACCTCGTCGATACATGTCGTTTCTGCACACATACATATCTGTGTATGAGAAGAAGAAAGCTGGTGTAGAACAGAAACAGAAGCATTTACAGGTAAAAAATCAATCAATTTCATTATTTGAACAAATACATATTTCTTGATTTTTATTTTATCTTTTAATCAATTTTTGTACATGTACCATCTACAAGCATATATGCCTCCAAATGAGGGTTTTTGAAGAAAGAGACAAAAGGCAAAAAACATTACAATAGATTGGTTTTACAATAATACTTCTTTCTGCAGCTGCCTGTATCAGTAATATACATGTAGTTGCTCAAACTCCAAATAATATAATATTTTAGTGGAGGGTGTCTGCCTTTCATCTCTTTATGAGAAAAAAAATGCACATTTAGAGGCATATATGCTTGTAGATGGAGTTCTGAGGTATGTTATATGTACCCATACCGGTTTCCTTCATGCTATATATTCACACCTTGATTTGCCATAATGCTAATTTGAATATGAACATCATTTTATTTTCTTTGCATAAAACCCAGGCTGGTGTAGCCAAGTTGAACGAAGCCAAGGCCTTGGTAGCAGAACTCAACAGCAAAGCTGGGGAACAGAGTCGGGAGTTGGCCATCAAACAGAAGGAAGCTGATGAGGCACTCAAGAAGATTCAGACTAGTATGGCGGTAAGGCGCAATCTACTAGAAACTTTGCAATGATTTGTCACTGTCACTGAGTTTTATATTTAGATATCCCAAGCCACAAGGACTCCCAAAATTATCAAGTTTTCAAGTTTCATTTATTTCACCATGCTTGGTACAATACCTATACCTACCAGCTCAGCATTATGAATTTCTGCACCTGCTGCCTTACGTAGGAGAAACCTCCACATGGCCTGGTCCTTGGTAGCAACTTCGACTTCTTCCACAGACCACCTGGTGCCAAATCTATCCAAGTCCCCATGAATAACATTCAAAGTATTGGTACAATACAGTGAGAATGAAAAAATAATTACATGGTGGGTAATCCAAAATTAGAAGAGCTCGAAAAAGATTGGTCAATCGTAAAGTGAAGAAAAATTATGAGGCAAGCTACAGACAAAGAAGACAAGACAAGATCGGAGTACACAATGAACAAACAAGACAGGTGCAGACAAACACTGATGTAAGGCCATCTTAATTAAATCCTGTGTCTCAAAGCTGACGCGCGCGTTAGTAAAATTGTGCGTGTAGTCCTCTTTGGAAAAATCATGAAATTCTTTTTATGTCTTATTTTTTTAACAAAAAGGCAAAAATAAAACCCAAAATTCATATTTGATCATGAGTTTCAGATCATTTTTGCAAATTTTGGACATGAAAACAATAAAAGAGAAGAATACTAGTTTGTAACAGTGACTTTATTTGTCTACTATTCCAACATCTGCAACATTGGATAATTTTTGCACAAAATTCTTGTCCGAAATCCTGAACTGACACTTAAAAAAAAATAAACATAAAAAAAATACAATAAAAAAAACCGCATTCTGCATTAGGTTTTCAATTTCTCACAAGCTTTGAGACACAGGATTTAATTAAGATGGCCTAAGCACAATAATGGCATTATAAGAAATCATAATTCAAACTTACATGCTGATATTCAGCACAGAAATTTTAATCAAGAAACCATTTTCAATGAATGAATACAATTTCAGATTGTTGTGTTAAAATGCCAACATATTTCATTGTAAATTGCTCTTCTTACACAGAATGCCGGTGAACAGCGACGTGAGATTGAAATACTGAAACAACAAGCTGATGAAGAAAACGTCAAACTCGAACAACGTAAGAAGACAATCGACATCGAGTTAGCCGAGATAGAACCACAGGTCAGAGCCGCCAAAGCTGCGGTAGGAAGCATCAAATCGGAAAGCTTGAGTGAGATCCGAGCATTGAGGGCGCCACCTAATGTCATCAGGGATATTCTTGAAGGTGTATTGAGTCTGATGGGAATATTTGATACATCATGGGTCAGCATGAAAAGGTGAGATGCTGTTAGGGAAGGGCTATTGGCTATTCTAGTTGGAATTCATACACCCCCTATGGAAGACATGACCTAAATCTCCCACAAAGGGGGTGTAGATTTCAAATGGAGTTGCCCAATCAGGTAACCCCATGTGAAATTTGCACTTAGTCTGTGTGAAAGATTAAGGTCATGTTTTCCCCAGGGGGAATATGGATTTCAACTGGAATAGCCCATTTGTGACACGATCAAGAGGAATGAGTCGGATGTCGCTAATATTGTTTTTGAGATATTGGCAAAAACAGTGTTCAAATTCTTTTGTTTTATATTGTTTTCAGCATTGATAAATTGCTCATAACTTGGTAACCAGATGTCCGATTTTTATGGGGTTTGCATCAAAATGTAGCATTCATAAACTGCCAGAAAATGATGTAAAAAACTTCTAATTGAAAATTGCCGACATGTGACTCATTCCCCTTGATCATGTCACATTTTTGGTACTACTGGAAAGAAGATGCTTTTATTGGATAAAGTTTGCTCTAATTCCCTAAAAATGAAACCTGCAATGGTTAAGTTACAAGTATAAGGCCAAAAAAAAAAAAAAGGTTTGTCTCATGACCCCGCGCGCATTGCTTTTAAAATGAGATTTAGCGCGTAGCGCTATGCGCTGGTGCTTTTTTTTTTTTTTTTTTTGAATGATAAAACATAGTAGTTTTCAAGAAAAATTACATTTTCGGCACAATTAATTGGCGATCATTTCTGACAAAATGTCAAAAATAAATACTCCAAGAACTGTATGACATGTTCGCTCTGAATACCGACCTCTTGAAACAGTATGCAAGTAACGGCTCTCAAGCTGAACTAAATAGCGGGACAATCGACTCTACTTGTAGATCTAGAACTCGTCACTGGGAATTCCCCATGTGCAGATATTTTGCTGCTCGATAAGCGATTTCATATCGGTATACCAGAGAAAAGATCATCATTTAACTAATTTTCATACCATGCCGAGTAAATATTGGAGTTTCCTCAACACATAAATGTCAACTTTTGTACTCCTTACTTACGGTAATGTTTAAATGTAGGACAAAATAGCGGCAAGACATCAACATTTGTGGTGCTGAATTTTGCACCAATTCATTGGCACTACTCACAACATTTACATTGTCACGTCGTGTGATCGAAATTTTTCAGAACTTGAATTATTTAGCATATTTTTTAGTATAGGTTAAGGTTAGGGTTTAGGTTTGGGGTTTTAGGAGGTGACGGTTAGAATAGTTAAACCGGGAGTAAGAACTACGTTTGCGTATGCCATGTTATGGGGCGCCGTTCTTGTTACAAAAAAAAAAAAAAAAAAAAAAAAAAAAATAAAAAAAAAAATCTTGTCAACAAAAAAAAAAAAAAAAAAGCATAGCATATAGCTTTTTAGCCAAAAGGTCCAGAGACAAACCTTTTTTTTTTTTGGCCTAAATAATGGTATTAAAACCAAATGATAGACATAGATTTGATTGTAAAATCATCTTATCAAATACATATATTGGTCTATTCCATTTAGAATCCACACTACCCCTGTGGAAGATTTTGTTAAAGTTCTCCACAGAGGGAGTATGGCTTTCAAATAGAATAGACAATTGGGTAACTTCTATTTGAAATACTCACTCCAGTTGTGGAAGAAATAGATAAAGCCATAATACAGGGATAAAGCCATAATACAGAGGGTAAAGCCATAATACAGGGGGAGTATGGGTTTCAAAATGACCAATTACATTTGAAAAACATACTCCCCCTGTGGAAGATATTTCCAAAATCTTCCACAGGGGTAGTGTGGATAACTGGAATAGTTGATTGCAACATTATCCTCATTTTGCATGTATGAACTAGTCTTATTATTTACAGGCACCAATATTATTTATTTCATTTACTTTTTCCAACAGTTTCTTGGCCAAACGTGGAATCAAAGATGATATTGTCAACTTTGATGCTCATAAAATCTCACCACAAATCAGGGAAACAGTGGAGCAGTTGTTGAAAAAAAATGGTGCCTCCTTTGATGCCAAGGTAATTTTGAGTTTGACATGTGATTCAATGGTCCCCAGTTCTTGGGCCCTTGTACCTATTAGGGGACACCACATGTCAAGTTTTGATGTTTTTATTGTGCAATAAGGACTAAAAAAATGCCAATCTTTTGAGTAACATTGTTTAACACAATATTAAAGTTATAGCTCTGTATGTGAAACAATTTTGTATTAAACTTACAGCTCTGTATGTGCTGAGACCAACGTTTTATGGATATATCATGAATATTCTATAAATATATGAAATATATGGGTAAAGGAACAAAAAAGTGAAAGCTTTGAAATACATGCACAGGAGGGATTTTAAAATCTTGTTATGTTAGTATTGCACATGGTCCTTCATATCAGAATTGTGTTTATTTTTGTTTGTTTCCTGATCTACATGAATTTCAGTTTCTAATTGTTTGTTTTCTGTCTGTTTGCAGAGTGCTAAGAGAGCTAGTGTAGCCGCAGCACCGTTGGCAGCATGGGTTAAGGCCAATGTTATGTACTCACATGCTCTGGAGAAAATTGAACCCCTGGAAACGGAACAAAACAAACTCAAAAAGTAAGAATGTATTTGATTAAGACTCATATGTGACATGATCAAGGGGAATGAGTCGGATGTTGCTAATATTGTTTGCAAGATATTGTATATATATTATATATTGTTTTCAGCCATTGATTAATTATAACTTGGTAACCAGATGTCCGATTTTAATGCGATTTGCTTCAAAATGTAGCATTCGTAAACTGCAAGAAAATGATTTGAAAAACCTCTAATGATTGCGTGCTTGTGTGATTGGTCGCTAGCAGTATTTCCTTAATCGGCTATTCAATACAGGAAAAATGAAAGATTCAGTTAAAATTGTGTTTTCAAATTTAAAAGAAGAAAATGTGACCAAAGTTGAATTAAAAAAAGTGTAAAGTGACAGTTATGAATGAGGTTAATGACTTTGCGTTAGTTATTTTTTGGGTATTGTGAAATATCTGAACATTGTGCTTTGGACCTCAGAACATCCCTCGGGGTTGCGCACCTTGGGATGTTCCTCTGTTCCAAAGCACAATGTTCAGATATTTCACAGTGCCCTCAAAACAACTGATATGCAGTCATTAACCTTTAATCATTAGAACAACCAACAAAATTACACTTAGTCATTAATGTTTTAAAGTTTTTCCCAAATGTATCAGTCAAAAACAATAATTTTAATTAATCTCAGGGCCCCCAAAATGTTGGAAGCCTTTCTGACAGCTGATATAAATCTAGGTAGACACTGGTTCCATTCATGTATTGGCACATTTTCTTTAAATTCTAATTCTTTGATTCTTTGCTGATAATCTT
Source organism: Amphiura filiformis (assembly GCF_039555335.1). Classification (NCBI taxonomy): domain Eukaryota; kingdom Metazoa; phylum Echinodermata; class Ophiuroidea; order Amphilepidida; family Amphiuridae; genus Amphiura; species Amphiura filiformis. The sequence goes on along the minus strand of NC_092636.1, from coordinate 44,885,346 downwards.
ATGTTGTCTAGTGTATTTGGGGCATTAAGTTAAACTAATCTTTCATCATGTTTTGAATATATTTAGTTTCCTTGTGTAGCTATAATAATGTTGTCTCAAACACATTTTGTTTGCTGTGGATCACACCTTGGTCTGGGGCAGACATTTTAAAAATGAATTTATAGGAGCAGCAACGACATCACTTGCATTACATTCCAGATGTTAAATCTACATCATATGCAAAATTTGAGGAAATTTGCACGAGTCCGTTTTATTTTAGGGCCATTTGTCTATAACTGGTCTTTACATGTAGCCCTATGGAGAGAGTGCCCGTTGAGGGCGCTATAACCCCCATTTTATAAGCAAAAATGTGATTTAAAAAAAACGGACTCGTGCGAATTTTCTAAAATTTTCAGAGTATGTAGTATGAACATGTAGAAATATAATCAAGTAGTTGCCTTACCTGCTCTTCTCCGAAAAAATAAAAAGTCCTATACCTCAATGACAATGAAACCTAGGTGCAATATCACGATGTTGTCAAATTTACACATCTCACTGATATTTGCTGTATTTATGCCAAATATTTGTATCGAATTTTGTATTTTGATTTCATTTTAACCTACGTCATACAGAAATCTACAAAAAGCCATAGCCAGGATGGAGAAACTTGAGAAAGGTCTGGAGGATGTGGACAGGAGGGTGGAGGAATACAAGAATAAATTCCAGAAACTCAATGAAGATGCCACTAAGTTGAAGATTAAGCTAGAGAAGGAACAAGAAACCATTGCATCGGCTGAGAATCTCATTGGGAAACTGGACGGGGAATATCAACGCTGGAGTGCACAGGTACAGTGGCACCAAAATGGACTGATCCATTTAAAGTTCACACTCCCACTGTTGAAGTTTTTGGAAATATCTTCCACTGGGGAGTATGAATTTCAAATGGAATTAGCACATTAACCAACTCTTATTTGAAACACACTAACGCTCTGTGGAAAATTCAGGTTGAATCTTTATCTCAGCGGGTGTATGAAATTCAAATGGAGCTGCATTTTTCTGGAATCAGGAGTATAGTAAACATTCACCAGCAATGCACTGTAGCTCCGTGTGACGCAGTTGGACAAGCTCTAGACCAGAGTGCGTGCTGGTGTGATCACTACCAGTTTTTAATTTTTTGCTCTCTCAATTAATTATTTTTTTAATCTCCCAAACTTTTCTTTGTTTAAATAAGTGTATTTCATAGAGGAAATTATTGTACAGTTGTATAGCCAGCTCAGAGAGCATTTTTTGAAAATGCATGTAATGTGAACATCATTTGTAAAATTATATGTCAGCCAAAATGTGCTACAATTCTATATAACTGTAGACCAATTCAAATGTTAGTTTGAATTGAATTCCGAATATACCAGTTACACCATATTGTCAAAATTTAAATTGTTCCAAACATCAACAATTTTCCATTCCAGGTATCAGAGTTACAGACAGAACTAGAGACTCTTCCCAGGAAAGCTCAGATTGCAGCTGGCTTCATCACATATCTCTCATCAGCTCCCGAGGATGAGAGGAAGCAAAGAGTAGCCAGCTGGACTGAGCTAGCCGGACTGGAGCAGTTTGACATGAGACGATTCTTGAGCACTGAGAGCGAGCAGCTTACCTGGAAGGCTGAGGGATTACCTAGCGATGATCTGTCTATGGAGAATGCTGTGGTTATCCTACAGGTGAGTCAAGTTGACATAAGCATTGGACTATTCCAGTTGAGATCCATACACCCTCTGAGGAAGACATGACCTGAGGTATATTCGTCTCAGCATGACCTTAATTTCCCACACAGGGAGTGTGAATTTCAAATGGAGTTGCTCATTTAGGTAATTCCATTTGAAATTCACACTCCCTGTGTGGAAATTCATCACCCTCTATGGAAGACATGACCTTAATCTCCCACATAGGGGGTGTAGGTTTCAAACGGAGTCACCTATTTAGGTAACCCCATTTGAATTCATACTCCCTTTGTGGAAGATGAAGGTCTTGTCTGTCATAGGGGTTGTATAGATTTCAACTGGAATAACCCATTAATATTTTAACACCAGTGTTAAATTGAGATAAACGATATTATGAGATTTGGTATGAACCATGCAACCATGTTAATATGATTTTGCACAATGTTATGTTGACAACCTAGCATGATTTATCTGTTGTGGGTTTAAGTATTTGAGGTTTACCTTGTAATTCAAAACACCATTTTGTTTGCAAAAGATTTTGTTCATCAATATCACCTCGACTGCCATCATCAGCAGTTCACATCTACACCGCTGTGTATAGTCTATATCACTATCTCCAGTCAGCGGCACTAACTTTGAAGTTCAGCGTGTGCTGTGTTGGCTTAGCGTTGTTTCTTGTGTGTATAAATGCGCCACTTTGATGGAGCACGTAAAAGTATGTACACGCACCAACTAACGCTAAGCTAACACAGAACATGCTGAACCTGAAGCTAGTGCCACTGATTGGAGGTTGATATATAGACTATAGACTTTGAAATTTGTTTTTGCATGTTGGCACAGAAGAGGAAAAAAATGAAAAAAAATCACCAGTCTGACTACTTTCAGTTCACTTAAAATACAGGCTGATGTATAATACACTGAAGTCTGTCAAGCCAAAATTTTGATATTCTTCTGACAAAGAATGAGCAAATGGATGACACAAAATTTGAATTTAAAAAAAACATTTATATTATTTGTATCAATTTACCACAAATATTTTTTGACCTTGAACCATATTAAACCATAATAACTTGCTTCTGTACACGATTATATATTTTGCTCTATTAAAATCATGCTTAATAAACTATTTAATAACAATGTTGCATGCAAACACATTCAAACTCATTTTAGTAAAGGTTTGAAAATTTTGGAAAATTGAAAATCAGCTTTGTAAATTTCTTAAGTCATAATGAATTGTGCATAATGCTAAATATGACTACAGTTGGACACAGGAAAAATTTGATCATTGGAAGTAAGCATGCTTATTCTAACTGGGGTATTTTGTTCCTGCATTTTGGCACAGAAGAGAGAAAAAAAACTGAAAGGAATTCATCAGTCAGGCTACTTCCAGTTCATTTAAATTAGTCTAATGTATAATACACTGAAGTTTATCACGTTACTCCTTAAAGCAAATCTGTGGATTTAATTTCCCAAATCAATGTTTGACTGTTCTATTTCAGTTAAAATCCATACACCCCTATGGAAGACGTTACCTTAATCTTCCACACAGGGAGTCAAATCTGTGGATTTAATTTCCCAAATCAATGTTTGACTGTTCTATTTCAGTTAAAATCCATACATCCCCTATGGAAGACATTACCTTAATCTTCCACACAGGGAGTGTGAATTTCAAATGTGGTTACCTGAATGGGTGAATCAGTTTGAAATTCACACCCCCAGTGTGAGAGATTTGTGGAGGTTTATGGATTTTAACTGGAATAGCCCTGGGCAAGAAGGTTGTAAGCAGTGTTAGAAATAAGCCAAAATGTTGTTCAAGGGCTGTTGGGCATGTAGGTCTAAAATTGTATGGCCCACAGCAATTTTGTACGGGTCTGAACTCAAAATCTTACACAAATTATACGTTTCAAACAGTACACTTTTTAAGAGGTCAGCCTCAGAGATGAACAAATAGTAATGGCAATTTAAGTAAGTGGAAAACAAGTTGCTGACTTTGCTATCAAAATATTGTGGGCCCTTAGCGTGGTATATCGGCAGACCGGCAGTGATATTTTCACTGGCATGTAGCCAGAGGGCCACCTGATTTCCAATGCCAGTTTGTGTACTTATGACCTTCTTGTATTTAATCAATAAAATGCCCCTATAAATAATCCACCTCTGTGTAAACAACATTGGTACAAATTATAATAAATTTCAATTTATTGTTGTGTGGTGCATGCCTTGGCATGTTTGTAACCATGCTGCCTCATTAATATGCATGATTTTTATGATAATGAACCTATTTGCATGTATTTTAAACCTGTTTACAACAGATTAATGATCTACCTGTTGCGGTATGTATTTTGGTGTGATGTAATAGTCATTATAGTGTATGGGTGTGATTGATGTGATCATAATTAACTCACTCCTCCTTTCTAACTCCTCAGTGTGTGTACTCCTCTCTCAAGTTTTGAAGTTAGCACAGATATTTCCATATCTCATTAGGCTAAAAAAAATGCTATGCCTCAAAGCGCTCATGTGCGTTAGTTTGTCTTAGCGTGTCCATTTCAGCTGAAGTGGCTGATACATTTTTATTTGCTTTTCCCCCCCATTCTTTGTTTTTCATTTTTTTGCTGTAAAATCGTAAAATTCTGATAAGTATTTTTTAAAGAACATTTACTTTATTTGATTATAGGTATAAAACAATTGATATTTGTACTTCAATTAAATGAACCAACATTTTATGCTGTGTACTTTTGAACTCTCACAAATCACTCTTAGTTGAAAAGTAAGTTTACAAAGAAAATGCATTTAAACTGTCAAGGGCTTTGAGACATAGCATTTTTATCAATCTCACATTCAATGCTTTCAAAAAAATATGTTTTGGAACACTGGATTATCAGTGTTAACTTGATCAGAAAGTATTCACTCTGTGCATTCATTGTCATCATAAATATGTAGAGCCGTGAACTGACTACAATAATGAAAGGAGGAAATACATAACTCTGGTTTGTTACAATACTGTAGATTCCTTCTACTACAAACATAATGCCTCTAAATGAGGGTTTTTGGATGAAAGAGACAAAAGGCAGATATCCTCCACAAAAAACATTATTTGACTTTGAGCAACTATATTACTGATACAGGGGGCTGTACAAATATGTGTTATTGTAAGACCAATCTATTGTAATATATTTGTGGAGGGTGTCTGCCTCGCATCTCTTTGCTGAAAAATTCATGCACCTCAGGTGGAATTCTTCAGTATGTATAGACCCCTTGACATGTGACCTTATTGTCCGGCAGTATGCGCACAAATTATGGCAATTTCCATTGTTCTTTGCCCTGCAGTGTGCGTACGCATCATAGTTTGCTCAGGGCATGTATATTTTAAATCGCCCACCACATTTCATATAGTACAAGAAAGCCATTGAACAGTGTAACGGTTCGTTCAAGCATATCAATAGACCAGTCCCTCACCTTTGTTGATAAACAATGATGTCAAGTGGTCTGTAGATGAGTTGACATGTGTTTGGTCTGTTGGTCTGAGATAAAAATTGCAGAGCAAAAGACCCTATAGGCTACATAGAGGAAATTAATTTTTTAATTTACAGCTACAAGCTGCATAAATGAGCCCTGTTCTCACAAAATGAGCGGAAAGTTGCCAGGAAAAAAGGGAGATATGGCTCATTAAACATACCAGAAACACAATAGAATAAAAAACAATCCCTCTTTGAAATATTAACTTTTGAACACCAAGTGATGGAGCAATCCTGGCACGTAACTCAAAAATAAAGATTTGCAACTTTGCTCTCATTTTGTGGGAGCAGGGCTCATATGTAAGCTCCATAATATCACAAAAATTAAAACAGCAAGGGTTTTGCATGTTGGGTTTTGAAAAGTTTTTATGTGGTCTGTCATAGACACTGGTGTATTATTGTGACTTATGCGAATCAACAGAGGGCATTTTGAATGTAAACATGTCAAAGATATGGAGACACTACAGCAAATGGTCTAATTGGCCAATGGTGTAATTGTGCAACATTTAATTGTGGTAGTTTTTGTGTATAGTCTGTATACCCTCCTCAAGTCAGTAATTTACATATTATTTGTTATTCTATCTCTAAATGTAATGATGAGAAGTATATAAAAGTATACATTTTCAGAAGGGAAATGATGCAAGAAATCCAACTAGCATAACAGATTCCTGCAAATATTTACAGTTTTTGAGAAAATCTCAAAATTTGATTTTACTTTACTGACTCGAGGAAGGTATACAGAGTATAGTAATGTCTTCTACATACAGATTTTTTTCAAGAAAGTTTCTGAAATAGAAAAAGTGTGGCCTGTCTCAAGTTGAGAGTAATGCCGTGTTGGATTTTGCAGTGGCAGATTCGAATCAGTGCTTCGCCAGCATACGGATAAAATTCTCTTGTACATATGTATATATGCCCTGCAGCATTTGGTTATTCGAATCTGCCACTGCAAAATCCAACATGGCATTACTCTCAACTTGAGACGAGACAGACTATAGGAGAGTCTGAACTCAGAATAGTAGTGTGCATACTTCTATGCAAAGTATACCATGTAGGATTGTCATGCATGGGGAACAAAATAGTGCAATATGGCATTTTTTAACGTCAAGGGTAATCTAGGCATTAACAGCAGAAATCTATTTTGCCTAATGGGTTGAAAGCAAGATAGCTATTAACCTCAAGGTTAAAGCTCTGCCAATCATGATTTGAAGCTACATATCGTCGTTGGGCAGGAAAAACCTCCTATGTACTTGTGGCCCTTGAACATGTTTAAAACAAAACTGCCAAGAGATTACATAGGAGGTTCTGCTTTAAACATGTTCAGGGGCCAGTGACACATTGGAGGGTTTCCTGCCTAACAACGATATGCTGGTAGATCATGTATGCAGAGTATGGGGGAAATGATCTGTGGGAGACCATGCGCCATGTGCGATTTGATTGAGCTCCCTAGGCAATGGTCAACCATATAAAGCTCTGAGATAAGTTGGTCATATTCACTGGATGGGCTTTGCTGTTCTGGAGAAGTGGTAATTTTTGTGTGTGTAATACATATATTTCACGCCTTACCAATTTCACTTGTTGAAATTATTATACTATTACCGTAACCACCCGGGTATAAGCCCACCTTCGGCTATAAGCCCACCCCCTATTTTTCAAAACATTCTGGGAACAAGGGTGCACTCAGGTATAAGCCCAGTACTAAATTTTGGCCAAGTTCTTAAATCAAATCAATGCTTTGCTCTTATATTTGAGAACAAATATAAAATATATCACTTGATAATTAACATTCCACACTTTAAATTGTAAGAAATTGACATAGAAGATAGAAATTACTGGTACATTGGGCATATACAAATGGGGGTGATTGTTCTTATTTTTAAATTCAAGCACTGGCCCTTCCCCGGTTATAAGCCCACCCCCATTTTTGAAGTGAAATCTGCCATCTAGGGGGGTGGGCTTATACCCGAGTGGTTACGGTAATAGTTCTCTTGAGTTGATAGGATGAACAAATTTGAATCTTTACCTAGAGCATCTAGCGTATATAAATGTTTCTGTATATAATATACATAAAAGAACTTATCTGTGTGTATTTCTTTTTCGGTAGTTGTGTTGAGCCCAAAAATCATGTAGATTAATGTTACACAAAAATGTCCACTTTTCAAGTAGAGAAACTTCACTTTAAATATGTGTACTATTATCACAAAGCACATTTATTTCAAAGCATTTGTTTCACTATTTTTTACATTCTTGGTGTGTAGAAGATGTGTATATATATGTAGTGGTGTTGTCAAGTTGATCTTTGTGTATTTGATTCATATCATGTGCACAACACCGTATGTCATTTCAACACATTTACACAGTGATATTCCATTGTTTCACCTGCCTGCATTTGTCAACACAGTGTAATTTTGATTGATGTTAGTAGAAAAACACTATCTCTTAATTCAATATCTTGCTTTCCATCCGCATACACTTGTCAAAATGTGTGGTCTTATCGCTAATTCCAAGAACAACCTTACGGAGATCATTTTGCTCCATAAGGACAAAACTGGTTAATTCTCACAAGTTGTGGTCTTTATTTGGTAAGGGGTTTGCGTATGTGTGTGGGGGATGTGTGAGTTTGTAGCTATATGGGTGCATGTGAGTGTATTTAGGAATATGACAGGTATAGTTTAGTTTAGTTTAAATCTTTATTAACGTCACACTCTCACATAGAGACCAGCCAATTCTGGCTTATGAGTGACAAAACAATAATATACAATATAAAAATATAGCACATAAATAATACATATAAATAGCACATAATAATACATGTAAATATAGTCAAGGTTTTTAAAAACAATAACATGCATATACATTTAAAAAAAATAAACACAAGGCAATGTTAGCTGAAACCTCATCAAACGCCCATCATGCTTTTAGGCCTAGATCAAAAGAACAAAATAAATGCAAGAAGCCGCAAATGTGCAACATGGCAGAAGCAAGCATGATGTTGACGTGTACATGAGGAGACAGCTAAATAATAATTACAATTATTTATCCCTTAGTGTACACAATAGATTGACGAAGTGTGAGAATTTCATTTGCAAATTTTGCTACCCTGCAACAATGGTTGCCATCTGACATTACAAAAATCAATTTACTGTAATCTGAAAGATCTGATATCATTATACGTTGAACAAATTATAAAACAATGGAACTCATCTTCAATACAATTCATATTACAAATATTACAAATTCGATCCTGTACCTGAGTGTTATTATAACGACCCGTTTCAATGGCAATTGGAGCGCATCCACACCTGAAGAGGGCTAAAGCCCGTCTATTACACTTCTTCATAATGGTGTTTACATACTCAGCAGTGCCATAAGTGGCTTTAAAGGTGCGATACGTACGAAGTTTATTGCGAGCATTTGGGTTCTTTCTTCGGTCATTAAAGATTGCCTCTTTCCAACGATTTTCTACAAACAATTTAGCAGCATCGGATATATGATTAACTAAGTTTCGAGTACCGATCTGTTCAGAAATACTCAGAATTAGATCACAATTCAGCTTAGAACATAACGATCTTACTTTGTAACACCAGTTCTTAATACCTTTACCTGCTAAATGTTGTGACCATTGAAAAACTTTACTTGGGTAACGATTGCTGTCTAGTTTTGAAAGACGACTCCACAATCTAGCCACTGACTGCATTTGACGCTCAAAGGGGAAACCCATCCCAAGTCACCAAGCATGGCGTCATTTGGAACATATTTCCCAACACCAAGGAAAAATCGGCAAGCGGTAGAACACAGAATTAATCGAGGAAAACTCATCAATACCCCAGACCCCACTGCCGTAGTCTAAAATTGGACCAACGAAAGAGTCAAAAAGCTTGGTGAAAGAATTGAAATTGATACCACCCAGGGCTTTGACTTTACTGATGACCATTCCCAGAGCTCTGGATGCAGAAGCAGCTAGATTTCGGTAGACACATGAAAATCAAGATATTCGTCAAACCAAATGCCTAAATATTTATAACCATTTACTGTAGAGATGTTAGTATCACAGCATGTAAACTGTACATTTGATTTATCACGGCTTTTAGTGCGGAAATGAACTACCTGAGTCTTTGTATCATTTAAACTTATACGCCATCTTTTAGTCCAGTTTGATACACAGTCTAACATTCTTTGAATAGAACTTTCACTTTCAGCAACAAGTACAATATCATCCGCATACATTAGCAGATCAATTTTTGTGTCAAGCACAGGAACACCACAGTTTAATTCTTTTATTTCATTCACAATACTATTCAAATAAATGTTAAAGAGCACGGGAGAAAGTAAACAACCTTGTTTTCACACCGATTTCAACATCAAACCAATTTGTCATAAAGTTATTAACCCTTACAGAACATTTCACATCTTCATAAAGACTTTTAATACAGTTATAAAAGTTACCATTAATACCTATACTTCTAAGTTTATACCATAAACAATCACGATTGACACGGTCAAATGCCTACTTGGCATCGATAAAACAAGCAAATGTGTCTTTTTTGCAAAGATTTCTATTCTGTACAATAGATGAAAATGTGTATAAATGATCAAGACAACTACGATTCTTTCTAAATCCATTCTGCTCTTCATTGATAATGTTATTTTCTTCAAGCCAATCTGTGAGCCTTTTACGGATCACATCACAATATATTTTACATACCACTGAAATCAGCGTTATACCTCTGTAACTCATCGGATCTCTAGGATCATTATTACCAGATTTACGTATTGGGTTTATTAAACCAAATCTCCATTTGGATGGACAAATACCACATGTAAAACAACGGCTAAAGAGAGCATGGAGAACAACTGTCATAGTTTTGTTCTTAAGTAGTTCTGTTACAATACCATCAACACCAGCAGCTTTATTCAATTTAGCTCTATTAATTGCACCAATAACTTCATCAAGCTCAAGAGGTTTATTGAGATTAACTGCAGTATAATCTTTCTCAGACAAACTAGCTTCAAGATCTTTCAATTTTGTCTTTATATGTGACAAAAACTCGTCATCAAAATTATTTGCATCAGCTTTGAAAAGCGATTCAAATTCATTACACCATTTGTTTAAAACATGGTCAGTATTATCTGTAGTTTCACCAGTATCTGTTATTACCTCCATTGGTATACTACTACTTTGTTTACAACTGTTAACACCAATTTTACCGATCTCTTTCCAAAACATAGATTGGTCACCATTCAACATATCATCAATATCTTTGATCTTACTGTATTGAAATTGTCGTTTAGCTTTCTTCACAGCTTTATCAAATTGTCTATGAGCTGATTTATATTGCACAAATAAGGTATTACGCATGTTAGGTATTTTACATCTTAGCCAAGATTTTTGTTTACAACACACCTCATCCCAAATCAATTGAAGTGATTCGTTCCACCATGGTTTAGGAGTATGTCTCATACCCTAAAGCAGTATACAGACTTTTTTTGTATGCGTACAATATTGTATGTACAATATATACGTTATTTAATCTATTGCCATTTATTTCCAGTAATGTTTAAGTTCTAACGAATGTTTGATGACGTAAAATCGATAATATATTTCTGCTAGATATTGTATGTAACATATTATCGATTTTTCGTCATCAAACATTCGTTAGAACTTAAACATTACTGGAAATAGAATGGCAATAGATTAAATAACGTATATATTGTACATACAATATTGTACGCATAATACTGGAGTCTGAAGCGCGCTTTATTGTGTTTACCACGCTTATTGTTCTTTTTCTTAAAGTTCTTTTCAACTGCAGACTTAATGTAAGTTTCAAACTTGTCATATACACTGTCAACCTCACTCTGATTGCCTTGGTTGGTATTGATTTCAGCAATCAATTCATTTGCTTTTGACACACTAGACTCATCCATAAGAAAAGTGGACGGCATTTCACGCATATCATACAATTTAGCCAGACTTTTCAAGTCGACATTTGACTTATTCACAGATTTTTCATAACAAGAGAAAACATTAGTTTTGTTAGGGAGGTACCAATCTGGATAGTAAAAACTACCAAGGGTATATTGAAAATGTTCCCGATTATGTCCCCGATTGTAACACAGAACATGTGGAATGGAGTGTGGTCGTGTGGGGGTGATATGCGTTGGTAATATGACTGAACTCGGTTAAGGAATGGGTTGGCTAATTTGAAAGTCATCTGTACCTTTTTATTTTTATTTTATTTTATTATTTTACAGATAATATTTTACATATGCTTATTCCTTTATAATATACACATACTTCTTTCGTCCAAGTTATTTTACTGCGTATGTTGTCCCTTTTTACATAGAAATAATAGGAAATCAACAATTTTACTAAAGATTTTTAACTGTGTAAATAAAAATATTATCATGATAAAGTAATATCTTTCAGAGATGCATTTTTCACGGATTTATATTGTTTTTAAAATTTTAATAGGATGATGATATTTTATCATCATAAAAAGTGCCAAAAGCCCACATAGCCTAATTTCCGATCCCTCACGTTCGCTAAAAAGATTGCGCCCAAAGCAATCACAGCATATCACTGAATAATACTAATATTATAACTAAAGATGTATGCCTTTTAGTTAAAATTGCCTTTTGTTTAATTGGGCTGTTCCGGTTGAAATCCACACTACCCATGTGGAAGACTTTGGGAATATCTTCCACAGGGTATGGAGGTAGTAGACCCCCATGCACAGGGGAGTATGTTTTTCAAATGTAATTGGTCAGAGTTAATCAATTTGAAACCCATATTCCCCTTGTATTATGGCTTTACCAATTATCTTCCACAACTAGAGTGAGTATTTCAAATGGAAGTAACTCAATTTGCCTACACTAATCGAAACTCATACTCCCTCTGTGGAAGACTTTAGCTAAATCTTCTACAGGGGGAGTGTGGATTTTGAATGGAATAGTCCATTTGCATTAACAGATTAAGTCAAAACTCTGAAGATGTAACTCTGTTTAAGGGATCTAAAATGAGCGTTTATTGCGTTTCGACAGTATTTTTTGTGGGACATGAGAGCACCTCGGACCTATCGAATTGCATTCTGAATACGAAGCATGTCTTTCTGAAATCAAATAATTTTAATTTTTTGAAAATCACAATATAATACAAATTTTATGACAAATTATAAAAATTTGATATTTTTCAAATTTTGATATATAACAGTCCTCGAAGTAAATTATATAAATCTAATGATATATTCTTAAAGTGTATGTAGCAGGGAGGAAAAGCCGACGGTCAATTGAAAATTTTGACCTTTCATATTGAAGATATGGATTTTTTTCCCAAAAAGACCTAATTTTTGTTGGTGTTTTAGGAATAAAATCCATATCTTCAATATCTAAAGGTCAAAATTTTCAACTGATCGTCGGCTTTTCATCCCACCTACATATACTTTAAGTATAAATCATCAGATTTATAAAGTTTACTTCAAGTATTGTTAAATATCAAAATATCAATTTTAATGATTTGCCATAAAATGTGTATTAAATTGCGAATTTCAAAAATCAAAATTATTTGATATCAGAATGACATTCTTCGTATTCAGAATGCAATTCGATATGTCTGCTGTGCTCTAATGTCCCAAAATAAATACTGTCCAAACGTTCATACCCCAGCCCTTAAGGAGCCTGTTAATTGCTTTCTTTTCCTCTGAGAAGTGGTGTTATGAATGTATTTCTGAACTTTTTGGCTGATGGGACAATGATGTTGAGGCTGTGCTTGGTGTCTTTGCTGTATTTGATAGCCCACTGTCACCAGTTTCCTTCTTTCTTACAACCAACTCTTTATCTTTCTTCGCTTTAGGTCTAGCTCTGTAATCCGACAATATTATTGCTATGGTATAAATATATGGATTGACAGCGGAATTGATTGGTAGAATAAACACAACAATATAGACGTAAACCACAGGGGAAATTGTCACAGTGGCTGACTGGACCAAGATCCCGATCACCACGATCGGTACCCAGCATAAGAAGTCTGTTATAACAATAGCGCCCATTCTGATGGCCAAACTTATCTCCCTGTCAGTCCGAGATGTGCCTGCTCTTCCTGTTGCTTGCTTGTAGAGGACAAAGATACAAATATAGCTGATGGCTATGATAAGGAAACATAAGAGATTTATGCCTAAAAAGAGAACTATAGAGAAGTAAAGGCCTGGATCATCTCCAGTAACAGGATAGATGTAGTATTGTTCTAACGTATTATCTTTGCCAGCAGAGAAAAGTATGCCACTGTAATCAAAATCAAATTCTGCAGCTACAACAGTGTTGTTGAGAAAAATAGGAGCTCTGACAAAGGGCAAGCCAATGCAAACCTCAGAGACGTCATAAAAATCAGGATTCACACCGCTGAGACTGGTTGGAATGATGCTAAGAAATATGGCAAGAATCCAAAGACAAATGAGAGTTATCGTAGCTGATTTCTTGGTGAGTCGTTGTTTTCCTCTGGGATACTTGATGGCTAAGAATCTATCAATGCTGATGAGAGTGATGAAGAATACAGAAGCTTCACTGGACAACACAGAGAGTGTCCCTGCCAACTTGCAGATGGGTCCATTCCTCCAGTTGTCAGATTCAGACGGAAAATACTGTTGATAGTAAGCATCTGCAGATGCGATGATCAACATGTACATGCCCATTAGCAAGTCAGAAGCAGCAAGGTTCTCAATCAAAAGGACTTGGATGATGTTTTCTCGTCCATGCTTAAGGCATCTCCACAGCAACACAGAAACATTTCCCACAAATGCAAACAAGCCAAAAATCCACATGAAAGCTCTGACAGAAGTAAAAGGCAGAAGACGCAAACAAGTTAAATACGGCTCTTTGGTGTTTTGGGCTCTGCATTGGGCTGTATCAATAAAACAACATGTAGCTGGTTCATCAACTAATATATATGTATCATTTCTAACAAGTGTCTTAAATGTACTCTTATCTACTCTTTTTAACGGATTTCCCCGTAAATCTATAGACTCTATTACTGGCATTTCTTGAAAAATATTTTCATCAATCCTTATAATATTATTGTCATTTACTTGGAACAGTTTCAGCCTAGGAAAAATGCTTGTTTCATTGTTATATTGAGTATTATTACTTGAAACCACATTTAAACCATGTTGAAGAAATTCAATGTGATTTCCAGATATGTTCAAAGTCAATAACTTTTGAAGGCTGGTGAAGGGTCGGAGATCCATCTGAGTTAGCTGATTGTAGTCCAAAGACAACTGCAGCAAATTAGGTGTGCGCCTAAATACATCCGGTGATAGAGAAGTGATTTCATTTCTAGAAAGCAGAAGGTCTACCACTTTCTCTGCTCCTTTGAACATATCAGGATCAATTGTTGTCAGTCTGTTACCACTAAGGTGTAATCTGAGCAATAAATTGGGCCCTCTAAATGTGTCCGGTAAGAGTGTAGTGAGCTTGTTATCATCTATATACAGCCATTCAAGTCCTTTCAAATCTTGGAACGTACCTGGCTGAAGGCTGGTGATGTTATTTTTCTCAATTATAAGGACGCCTAGTGAGCCAAGAAGCTTAAAAGTGTCAGGAGACAGAGTCCCTATATTATTGCGGCTTATATCCAACCCAAGAAGTGAAAGGCGCTGATTGCTGAATAGATTTGGATGCAGACTAGTAAGTTGGTTACCATGGAGATCCAGAAGGAATAAAAAAGGTAGGCTGTTGAAAAGATCAGATTGCAATTCAGTTAGCTTGTTGTCAGCTAATTGTAGGATATGTAACTCATACCAACCAAATGTTCCAGATGCAATATGCATCAGTAAATTGTTGTTCAAAATGAGCCGATTTATATATCTCAAATCTTGAAATGCTCTCACATCTATGCTTTCAAGTCGCCGGTTTGATGCATCCAAAACTTTGATGGGTTGTTGAAAAAATTTGGGTACAAAGTTTGGGTAGAGAAGCAATGTCCAAGTCAGTTTTTCTCTACATTGTTGTACAAATTGTTGGTAGTGGAGACTACATACACAGTGAGTAGGACATTGGGGTAAATCACCCTTAACATCAATGGCTCCAATCCTCCTGATGAGATTATCATGAACATATTCAGTTTCAAATGTTGCATTTCGTTGTTGGTATATCACTTCCCACACATTGTCTGAAATAAGTAACCCGTTGCAATCCTTGGTAATATTACATGCACTGATGTTGAAGTCAAAGCAAAGTTCCTTGGAGCTTAAAAACTCTGTCCTAATCACAAGATTAGCATCCATCTTGAAATGGATTTCTATCTCGTTTGTCAGAAACAGTGCGCTACATGGGGTAGTGGTTCCTGTGAAACTGATGGTTTTTCCTCCAGCATATGGGATGTAGAATTGATGATATTGTTTCCAGTTTGTAAGCGACTTGACATCCAAGTAGATTCCATGTTGGCTTGTAGTGTTCAGTTTGAGTACACAGGCACCACAGGATGAGGAAGTATCCAGCAATAATGTCTCACCAATTTCAGAAATTTGTGTATTTGCGCTACATGAATCAGTGTCTATAGAACAACTCAGGTTTGCACTGATATATGCACTTTGACAAACTTGTAGACTTGTAATTCCTAAAAGGAATTGTAGGCTGATGTAGAGAAATATTTTGCCTTTCATGATGATGATGATGGTGTTTCACAGTTTAATTGAAAATTCATTGTAAGAAGTTTTTCTGATTTTATTGTAACAAGAAGAATAGCGGAATACAAAATGTGATTAATAAGTTCAAGTATAAAAGGAAGTTCATCTGTAACCACAAAATGTAATTTCCTCAATTATTTCCTCATAGTTATTACAAGGGGTGGTGTTGGTTTCATTGATTGTGGATTAGGAAAATGGTTTTATTTGAAAGCTGTCAAGCAGTCACAAGGTCGTGGTTACACATGTTTTTAGAAAAACAAAATAACTCAGTCATAATTCTTTATTTAGCCCACACTGACTGTGAATGAAAGTAATTTTGTTGTTGAAAGTAATGAAAAACCTGTACATGTACTTTTTGTTTATTTTTTTCTTTAAATTGACATTTTTGTACTGTGCTTGTACTGTGTGATATTCAAATTTCTTGTGTATGAAATAGGTTAATAAATGCGTATCACTTGTTGCTCAAGAAATTGTACAAAATAATGCACTTGTTAGTACAAGCAAACTATTAATAAGACCCAACAAAGTTAGACATAGACATAGACAGTAGAGATTCTCTCCACTGTCTATGGTTTATCTATTCAATTTCAACACATCAAAAGTTATGAAAGCAGTTGTGCATGTCACAAGTGTATGGTAACATTTGATTGAAGAAGGAAATAAATACAAAAATAAAACATAGCTCAGTCATAATCCTTTATGTAGCCTTGGCTGTGAATTAAAGTTAAAACTGATGTTTAAAGTAAAAACCTGTATTTTGGTTAGTTTTTTGGGTGGGGGTGTGTTTGTGCAGAGGTATGAAAAGTGGTTGTATGGATGTGGAGTGACTTATTATTATGTTGTTTACTGGCTCAGATTTCTGCTGAAGGAAATTTAACATAAATTTTATTTTCTTGTAACAGAATGCACTCAGACCTTACTTGTTGGATCCTTCTTCAAGGGCTACAGAATGGCTGAAAACTCATCTCAAAGAGCAGAGATTAGAAGTCATTAATCACCAGGTAAGCTGATTACAAAATTTGGCTATTCCATTGGAAATCAACCAAGCTTATGGCACCAAAGAATAATAAGTATATTATATAATCCAATGTTCTAAATTATATTTCTCTATCAACTGAAAAAGTCAAAGAGAAATATTAGATTCCATCTACAAGCATACATGTATATGCCCATTTAATGAGTGTTTTTGATGAAAGATACGAAACGCAAATTAATGCAGATGTCCTCCATAAAATACTTTATTTGGACTTTCAACAAATAATACATTTTGTATAGCCACATGTATTGTTAATTGATTTGTTAAAAGTCACAATAATCTTGGTATTTTGTGGAGGGTGTCTATACATTCATGTACTTTACTCTCTTTTGTCAAAAACACTTATTAAAAGGCATGATTTGATTTGATTTGATTTGTTCAGGTTTTGACAACCCTGGATAACCAAAGAAAGCCTCTATTGAAGCTTATTTCCATTGGGGTCCATTTGAACACCGGGGCGGGTTGGGAACAGTCAGGGGTTAACACCCTACTCTTTTTGAAACTGGCTGCGAGATACATGTACAGGTATGGCTCTCTGTACACGCGACCGACGGCTTAACGTCCCCTCCAAAGGACGGAGTACTTTCATGATTCATTTACCCAATTCTAAATGAACCATGGGAAGAGCGGAAGTCTGAATTAATCTACAGAGGTTGCCAATTAATTTCAGACTTTTTTTTCCAAGTCAATATCCCAGCAAATCGCCACCGCTGAATCGAACCGGGACCTCATGCACTAAAGGCAAGTACCCTAACCATTGCGCCACGCTCTCCCTGTTATGCTTGTTGGTGGAATTCTATTGTATAATTGATGGAATTCTATTGTTTAATTAATGAACTTCCTTGTGTGAAACTTTTTCCTTATATACGATTTATTTGTGTTTTTTCCCCAGGATTCTAACTTTCACACTGCTCTTGAGCTTGCAGTGCGTTTTGGCAAGACACTAGTCATTCAAGAGTTGGATCGCATAGAGCCAGTGCTATTCCCGCTCCTCAGAGCTGATCTCATTAGTCAAGGTAATGTATAGCAGAGGAATATTGGGAAGAATTTATGTTGTTTCAAATGTGATGTACAAATATTCAAAATGCCACTGTACATTATCAAGCATGACACATATTTTGTTGATATTTATTGTTTTAAATTCACTTCCGTAAGTTGATCATCCAAAATAGTAAATGTGACATGATTTGCTCTCTGTCGGCCAAAGGAGACATCTTGAAAAAATTTGGTTGCTATAATTATTACCTTATACAAATATCAGGCTATCATATACTGAAAACACCAAATAGTGTAATTATTTTCAACTTAGGAATGTGACATCTGATATGCATCATGCATGAAATTGATTTTGAAAACATGCAATTAAAGCCATAATGTACAATCTTATAATATGAAATTGGTACATTGTAATTCCAGCTGCAGACAATCTTCTTTCAATTACACTACTAGCATTGTTATCAAGTAGCTACATGTATATAACCCCATGGGAACTACCTGCCGATTGGCCGAAAAGAAGTTTCCATTATCAATTGGACCAATCAGCAACATTGTTAGAATGATATCACCACACACACAAATTGGGGTGAATTATTTGCAAAGCTCCATTCTGATTGGTGATTAAAGTGAAGATATCATGTAATTGACTAATCAGTGGCAATAATAGATCGGCAGGTAGTGCTCAGGGGGTTAATATTCAGAATATCCTGTCAAATTAATTGTGACTACGTACTGTATTTGACCTATTTAGTGCTCTGGGTGCTTAAGTCAGTCATTTTTAGACAGGGGGCACTTATTAAAATGATGAAATGAAAGTCAAATTTGGATATGTACACACATAAACTGTTTTAAAATACAGTGTATCTTAAGTCAAAATCATCATAATCCGAAACTGGAAGATTAAGGTGGTAATTTTATTTTGACATTTGATGGAATTTAGTTGCATAGGTGTATTAGAAAGTGGTGCTTAGACATGTGTTGCTTGAAAAATTCTATAGGGGGCGCTTATATGATGAAAGGGGCGCTAATTAGGTAGACTACTAATACAATATTTTGTGTTGTGTCATTCTAGGGCCAAGATTTGTAGTCCAGATCGGAGACAAGGTGATAGACTACCATGAAGATTTCCGCTTATTCATGTGCACACGTAATCCTAACCCAGAAATCCCACCGGATGCGGCATCCATTATATCAGAGATAAACTTCACAACAACAAGGGCTGGCTTGTCTGGTCAGGTTAGTGGACGTAATATGACTGGATGAATTCATCTTGGGCTGCTATGTCTCAAAGCGCTTGGCAGTTTCAAAAATGAATGCGGATCTGTTTTTTTTTTAAAGATTGTTTTATTTTGAATTAAGATGTCATTTGCGAGTGTTCAAAAGTACACAGCACAAAATTGTGGTTCATTTACACAATTGAAGAATATCGATTGTTTTATACCTGTAATCAAATGAAGTAAATTTTCTTCAAAATGTTTCTCATGATTTTACTGCAAAAAACTATTTAAAAAAATTAAACAAAAAATGAATTTACTATTTCAACTGGAATTGAAGCGCTAAAAAAATGAATGCGCGCATGGGCTTTGAAACACTGCTTTTTTTAAAGCCTTAGTATTAGTAATCACATAGAAATAATGAAAATATGTATAAAAAATACATTTTAATATGACCAATTTTGTGTGTACAGCTGTTAGCTAACACTATACAACATGAGAAACCTGAGCTGGAGGTCAGAAAGACTGAACTGTTAAAACAAGAGGAAGATCTGAAGATCCAACTGGCTCAACTTGAAGAATCACTTCTTGAGGTAGGTGGAAATGATATAGTTGGTTATTTCAGATATGCCTTGATCCTGAGTTTAAATAGGGAGCAGCATGGCACACTGGTTCAGGTCTTTGCCTTTGGTATGAGAGGTCCCAGGTTCAAACCCCGACAGGACCAAAAAATAATCAAGACACAAATTCCCTTTCCCTGTGCTGTGGCTCAAGGCGGGGCAGATGAGCCATGATAAAAGACCTTGTTATAGTCAGTTCCGATCAGTGTAATATGCCCAATTGTTGGCTACACTTACCTGTCCTGTAAAAATGCACCAACCAGCTATGTAAGGTGACCCCCTTCACCATGTCACTTGTGCCTGGCCAAAGTTTCATCGGCGTTATCTCCTAGATTTCAGCTGTTAATGGCTAGATATGCTTGACATAAAAAAAATAATGTTATCAATTTAGATAAGCATTGTAAGGTTATGAACCCTGGGTGCTATCACAAGATATTGGAAAACAAAATCAGTGCTTTTGTACCTCCTGCTATAGGACTACCCAGCAAACACAAAACGTTTTCGACATCATTCGCAAAAGGTTATAAAAGGTTGTCAGAAAAACGTTTAAATGTCGGGTTATATAAAGGGTATATTAAGAGTATTAAACGTTTTCATAACCTTAAAAACATTTTTGATATTCTACTGCTCAGCAAACAAAAATGTTTTACAGAAAACGTTTAAATGTCGGGTTATATAAAGGGTATAAAAACGTTTTAATAACATCCAAAAACATTCTTGAAAACCTGATACAAAACATTCTAAACAGAATGTTATATAGGGGTTGAAAAAATATTTTGCGAAAAATGTTTGCCCAAAATATTTTCAATACCGTTTTATAAACGTATTCATGACCTTTATATAACCCGACATTTAAATGTTATTAAAAGGTTTTGACAAAAACATTTTAAGAACATTTCTGTGTTTGCTGGGTTCAAATATTTTAATATAATGTTATTTAAGTATTGACACAATATTTGGCAAAAATGTTTGCAAAAATAGTTTACAATAACATTTTTTGAAAACATTTAAAAATATTGTTGTAGTGTGTTTTCATACAAAATGTTTTAAAACGTTATCATGACCTTTATATAACCCGACATTTTAATGTTATTAAAACATTTTACCTAAACCAAAAGCCAAAATATAACTTATTTAAAACGTTTTTAAAACGTTTTTGTGTTTGCTGGGTATGCTAAGGACATTATCTTTGAAACACCATCATATATGACATGACCAACACTGAGCCTCTTATCAATTTTGTAAGAAATTGGCAGGTAAAGCCAGTGCAGCCCCTGTTAGATGGCTGCCAGGATGTGGTTAGTGTATGTGATATAGACATATAATAGTTGAATTGCTTGTAAGATCTGTAACATGCAAGATTGGATTCAGATTTTGAAACTTGTCTTTTTTCTGCTGATTGTGCTGCTTGTACATTTCAATATTACAAATATTACTTTCATTGCTTTATTTTGTGATTCTAGACTCTTGCACAAGCTGAAGGTAACATCCTAGAAGACAAACGCTTACTTGAAAGTCTGAACAAGACTAAGGAGAGCAGTCAGACCATCTCTACCTCCCTGGAGGAGTCAGTACAGCTACAGATATCATTAGATCAGGTAATTATAATTGTGTTGCTTTAAATTATATTCCCATCAGTTACACCTCGGGTAAAAAATAAATAATTAGAGATTTCGTGTATAAATTATTTTGCCGAACTACTCCACAAAATGGGGATTTTCAGTTGGAATCCACACACCCCTTATGGAAGACATGACATTAATCTTCCACAGAGAGAGTGTGAATTTTACATGGGATTACCTGAATGGGTGACCCCATTTGATATTCACACTCCCTGTGTGAAAGATGGTCATGTATGGATTCCAACTGGACTAGCCCATATATCAACAAGAATCGTAAAAGCTCTGTAATTATTTCATAAAACCTGACAGATAAATTGTTACATAAGTGGAAATGGCTATCCTCTGTATTGACCGTTATGATAACCAATGTTTCTTGACAGTAGAAGTAATGTTAAATATTTTGTGCGAGAAAAACATATTTAAAGCCAATAACAATTTTCTTTATCATTTGTTACAGGAAAGAGCTGCCTATCTCCCCCTGGCAGAGAATGGAAGCACACTATTTTTTGTTATCAGTGATTTATCAAAACTCAACAATATGTATCGCTTCAGTCTTAGTGCATTCCTAAGGCTCTTCTCTAGAGCACTGCAAGAAAGAACAGTAAGTAAAGCTTAACAGGGGGCAGTTTTGAAAAGGGTACACATTTTTTTTTTTTTTTTTGGAGTTGGTTTACTGATTTTTATTTTTTTTGTTTCATTTTAGAAAGCCATAAAAAATCCAAGTATAAAATGCATCAGAAATTTAAAAAACATTTTTTCAGCTGTTTCTACCTTGAAAAGTGGATTTATTTTAAAGTTTTTTTGGGGGGATGCACCCCCTCCATACCAGCCTGATTCTACATATGACACAATCTGGTCCATGGGGCCAAAGGCTGCAAATTTGAAACAAATAATAAAATAATAGATAATGGTAAACATATGGAGTAAAAAAACAAGAAAATACACAAGAAAATAGGCATCAAAAAACTTCATAACTTTAGAACCAAGTATGCTAGACCTTTGGTGTTTTCAGTAAATGATAGCCTATTGTATGTATAATGTAATAATTACAGTAACTCAATTTTCAAAAATGCCTCCTTTGGCCCCCATGGACCAGATCATGTCACATATTATAAATTCTTTGTCTTTGTATTTCAGGATGGAAGCAGTACAGAGATGCGTATACAGAAACTGATTACATCTTTACAGAATCTTGTGTATGGGTATGTGTGTCGGTGTCTCTTCAAAGCAGACAGGCTCATGTTTGCACTGCACTTGGTACATGGAATGCATTCACATCATTTCCAAGAAAATGTAAGTATTCTTTTGGAAAATGTATTTAAATTTGTTTGTATTCTTTTGTTATCTATTTAGTTTCTAGCATTAAACTTATAAAAATCATGTGACGATTACAAAAGAGACTAGTTTAATTTTCAACAAGTTCTGCTTCACAATTTGGTTCCAAGTTTACATATAAGTGCACCCTTACAAGGGCATACATTTTGTTGTTACAGGAATGGGAGGCATTCCTAGGTCAGATCGTAACAGATGTGAAGTCACATGACACAGCACCAAACTGGATTGATCAGGATCGTACACAGGCTGTATTACAGCTCAAGGTATGTACCAGACATGTTTTTTCTTCTCCTATCTTGTGAGACCAGAAGAGAAGGGTACAGGTTAAGGGATTGGATAGCGACTGTTTCACATATTTTTGTTGGACCTGAGAGCATGTCAGACACACCAAATTGCATTTGGAATACAAGTAATGTCCTTCTAATATCAAATAATTTTGAAATTCCTATGTAAAACAAATTTTATGGCAAATTATATAAATCTAATGATATGTACTTTAAGTGTATGTAGCCGGGGGGAAAAGCCATCCATCAATTGAAAATTTTGACCTTATGTATTAAAGATAAACATTTTGTCCCCAAAAGACCTAAAATTTTTTTAGGTGTTTGGGGGGAATGTATATCTTGAATACTAAGTGTCAAAATGATGGGACAGCTTTTCATCCCAGCTACATATGCTTTAAGTACATATCATTAGGTGTATATATTTTACTTCATGGACTGTTAAATGTCAAAATTTTCAAATTTTAATAATTTGCCATTATATTTGTATTATATTCTTTAAAAATGAGTTGTAGTTATTTCTATAGCAACATGAACTTGATAAGTTTCTCTCATTTTGAACACTTGTAGTAGACATTTCTGCCATGTGCACAGCAATAATACAGCTATTTATGTTCTCTATTTCAGTCCACATTTGCAAATTTGTACCAGATTCTCAGCTTTGAAGACACCCATCTATGGTCAGAATTCTCCAGGAGTTCTCAATGTGAACAGGCATTCCCAACATCACTGGAAAAGAGGTTATCAACATTCCAACAGGTAAATCAAGTGAAACAAATAAGAAAAGACATCTTAAAGCAAAACCTCCTATGTAACTGGTTGGCAATTTTGTTTTAAACATGTTCACGGGCCACAAACACATAGGAGGTCCCAATGACGTAATAACCCAATATGAAATCACACAACTTGCTAGGGATACAGTTCTCAAGTATTGTAAAGCATGATATTTTTGTGGTATAAATTTTTTGTGATTTGAAATTTTCGAAGCAGTTTTGTGTTTTCTTATATTTGCAATTACAAACGGTTACATAAGTAAAGTCTATGGGTAAAACATATGTTCTCTGACTTTAGAATTTGAACATAATGAGAGCATTTGTTGTAGTATTTCTATTGTTTTTGATACCACCCTTGCCTCCCCCAATTCAACACAAAAGTTGGTGGTAACCATGAGAGTTACCAAATCTTTCAAAGACCCCCTTTGCAATGCAGAGATGCCACTTTTCCGATTTTTATCGGAATTCCGATTTTTTAGAAATCCTGACTAAAATTCCGATTTTTTTTGGTTAAAATTCTGATTTTATTAATTTTTTTTTCCCCCGAACGGAGCACCTTTTTTTTTAAAAAGAAATTCTTTTTATAATTGGCGTAGTGTATTTTCTTTCTCTTGATCAATAATACATGTCGTTGGATCGACTACGTATATATACGCATAACACGTTCTTTCCGACTCTTGAAAGAGACTGTTTGCATACTTGGTCTCGAGTACAGACTCGAAGCAGATACCGGAGTATACGCTGCAACCAGCAAGCAATGAGCAAGGCTACGGAACTGATTAAAAATCGAAGTGAAAATTGACAGTGAAGACTGTCGTCAAAAAAAATGAATTTCGTCACTCGTGAGGACGATTTGGCGGAGATTGAAAAGGACAAAGATACAAAATCCAGGACAAAATTTTGCCAAAAACAACCCCTTTTTGTGGTTTTCAATGACTATAATTTTCAATGACACTAAATATTGACATAAAATTACCGGATTTTCCCAAGTACCCCCTTGTATCCTAATTTCGCGGATAGTGCAAATTAAATACCCCCTATTTTGCTGATTTTTCTGTCCTCACTACTGGTAAAATAATTACCACTTTTCAGTGCTATTTGGTAACTCTCATGGTTACCAGCTTTCGTGTTTAGAGTTGGGGGCTGGGCCCTTGCCTCTTTGGATAAGACAACAAACACACTTGCAACTGCCTTTTTTGTCTCTTTTCAGGTTCTTGTTGTGCAAGCAGTAAGACCAGACAGATTACAGAGTGCTATGGGAGTTTTTGCAGCTAAGGCTCTGGGTAAGTGCCAACAATAACAGTTTATATTATACAAATATTGACTGCTATGAGGGGCACAGTTAAAATTATAGGCCCGAGGTGATGTAAAAACCATGACTATGCCCGAAGTGAAACGAATATTAAGCAGTCAATATTTGTTTTATATACCGAATAATATAGATTCTTCTCATTTGATTGGTTAAAAGATTTCCTGACTGACAAGGCCTACAAGCTTTTAACTGCATAGGCCTAAGTAGGCTTAAATGCACACAGTGCATGCAAGAGCAAGGGTGCAGAATTTGGACCGATATCTACCGATTTCATATCTAAAACAACCCTCCCTACCGTTTCTGTGCTAACATCACACACTGCTGAGTCTCCAGGTCGTAGCAATTTGTCTAAAAAGTGACATTTGGCAGGTATAAATCCTTGACATGTAACAGATTGTAAACAATCACTGCACTCACGGCGGCCGGTGAAAGATCGTCGTCAAGGAGAGGTCAAATTCATTTCGAACTGTGACCGCGATAGTCTCTTTTACAACACTGTAATCAACGCTGGCCGTATAGTGGGTGTGCAATGTATACAAGCGATCTGTGTATTCGGGGTTGCGAATATCCAATTATTTTCCGGGCACAGTTGAATCTATGCCCGGGGCACAGTTGTTGCTTATGACGTCATCTTGATAGAAAAAAGGGGCACAGCTATTTTAATGACTCCACTTTTAACCAATCAGATGAGAGGAATCTATATATGAGGTATATAAAAACAATATATGACACTTAATAGTACAATAATGATGGTAGCTTAGTAATTGACACAAAGGAAATAAGACACAGCTGTGGTGCTCTTGTCAATGATGTACAAACAAATCCACCAACTTCTTCTATAAGCTGTTGATATATTGAACATCAAGATTTGTAAATTTCTGATTTGCCTCAGAATGACAATTGTCAATTTAATATTTGTAGGATTGAACTGACTTAAAGGAGGATTTCGTGATCCTAGCATCCTCTTTTTATGACATTTTTCAGTAGATATTATATTCAAAATTTCCAAAATTTCAGTTGATACCGATTTTGCGTTTGCGAGTTAAGCATGATTATGTGTATTACACTGCTCCATAGACAATGTGTTGTAATTTCGTTTTGGTGCACCAGAACAAAATTCAAATTTGGCGATATTTTTGCTAAACGAATTAATCTGCAAGAAATATTTGGTACATAAACATTATGAAGCCAGAGGTATCCAGTGGTGTAAAAATCTCAACTTTTTTTGGGAAAAGTGGGGGGATGAGGCTGTGGATCACGAAATGCCCCTTTAAGCTGAATTTATACTTGACTTTTGCAGAAAAGCGATTCTCACGCATGCTCGTTCAGTGTTTACTTACATTTCCAGAGCGTCAAGTCGATCAATCGATTAAAAAATCGCTGATGCAAAAACGACGTCGCTTTTGCAAGTTGAAGAAATCTCAACTTCCCAGCGATATCGCTTGACACGTGAATGCGTCAACCAATCATATATCACCTACTGGATCTATTATTTTGCTAATTAATTTACCTTTCTTGATTATTAACTTTTGGTGATGAATTAATTCAAAGCAATAATTATTGACAACAACTGATGTTTTAAATGTGTATTTTTTGGCATTTAGATATTTTAATTGTCGTTTGCAATCGATATCGCCGTGATAGGTATAAATGCAAAAGCGACTAGCAATGCATCACAAAATTTGGAGATTGCCCATGGCTTTCCAAACTTGGTTCATCGCAATCGCTCGGTGATCGAGTTTAAATTTAGCTTTAAACAGTAGTGTGTATACATCGCATATTGAACTGGAATGAAGGAATATTCTCCATAGACAGTGTTCAAGGTTACAGCAGCTTTGCTATATTTGTATGGAATATAATATGTAGGATAGACTTCGTCAGCATTTTCTGATTCTTAAACATCATGTGTTGATGTAACTTTGCAGGTATGAAGGAACTCTCCCCACCGACAGTGAACTTAAAGCGTCTTTATCAGGAAACGGTGCCCATTGAGCCTATACTTGTTATCATATCTCCTGGTGCTGACCCATCGGAGGAACTTCAAGAAGTGGCTAATGAAGTGGTTGGGGCAGATAAATATCACCAGGTTAGTCTTTATAATAGTCATTAGTCGATTAGTGGTGATTTTTTTTTAAAGTTAAAAATACATACAAGAGGGCTTCATGGTATCAATGTTTATTATCCAAAAACACCATCAAAGTATACTTGATTTTGGACTAAAATGTTAAAGAATGAAATATTTAACAGCAAAAATACACTTTCGGCCTCAAACAATTAACATAAAATCATTTCTAATGTTATATACATTCAAGTTACATGTAATTACAAAATGTGCTATTTGATGCATTTGACCTTAGTTGATATTAACCCAGCCTTGATGTTGTCTCATCATTTTTTTTCAGGTTGCAATGGGTCAAGGTCAAGCAGACATTGCATTACAGAAGCTTAGTGAGTGCTCTAGAAATGGAGAATGGCTGTGTCTCAAGAATCTTCATCTTGTTACTGCATGGCTACCAGTATTGGAAAAGGTAAAATGGAAACTATAATAAAAAATTAGCAATAAAGAGATTTGTTCGCCTCTGACGACCGTGTCTATCAAACGTCCCACAGCCCGTGATTGGTTAGTAGCACTTAAAACGGGAGGTATTCATCTGGTGCTGCTTTGGAGAAAAGGAATCGCAGAAAATGGTTAGCGATGTTGGTACTTTTATAAGGGAAAAGCAACTTTTCTAAGCATTGTTGACATGGTGACTATAGGAAAGGTTTTCTTTTACTAAGACGTAAGGGTAGACGTCTAGACGATGTATTATTGGTTGAAGCAGCCAAAAAAAAATTCAATTTTCATTATCTAAATCTATATAAACACCTCAAAAGAAATAAGTCCCCCTCTGAACATGTCGTCATAACATCGTAAGGTTTCATTTTGTACCAACAAAACTAACTTTGAAATAATTATATGACTGTTTACTAAGTGCTGTGTGAAAATGAAAGATTTCCATGACTTCAGGGCTGAATGAGCCTAAATTGAAGGCAAAAACTGCCCTTTTCAAAAGTCACAAAGTAGGCCTATGCTTGTCACAAAAGTTGATTCATGGCTTGTTACTAATGGAAAACCCCATGTGTTTGAGTGCAGTTTAAAATCCTCACCAAGTGAACATTTACTGTAATGTGTATCGATTCTTGATCATTCAGCCATGCAAATCCCCTTGGTGCAGAGTTCAGCACAGTGAGTTGTAAGATGGTCAGTTCCATTCCTTGTCCCAATACGCCTTGCAGTTAACAAGCATAGGCCTACTTTGTGACTTTTGGAAAGGGCACTTTTTGTCTTCAATTTAGGCTCATTCAGCCCTGAAGTCATGGAAATCTCTCATTTTCACACAGCACTTAGTAAACAGTCATATAATTATTTCAAAGTTAGTTTTGTTGGTACAAAACGAAACCTTACGATGTTATGACGACATGTTCAGAGGGGGACTTATTTCTTTTGAGGTGTTTATTATTGAAAAATGACACTTTGATGTTTTCCAAAAGTTCATTCTACAAATCATATACTTTGAAATCTTGCTTGATTTATTGTTGTTATGCACATTTTACAAAAGTGTTGTTGTTTCAGCACTCTTTACAACATAACTCAAGAACCACATGACTTACAAAAGTATATTTGTACTATTTGAATTCTTCTACACACTCATTATGAAATGATCAATGCAATAGTTGCCAAAGCTCACTATCATTCCCAAGATGCTGTGAACTACCAAATCGCAACAGGTTAAATAGTTGCTAGCTTTAACTTTTGAGATGGTTTGTGTTTGAAAATGAAAAAGTAACCATAGGCCACGCTTTTTACTCATATTGTCTTTTCAGGAGTTGAAATCCTTACAGCCTCATGAGAGTTTCCGTCTCTGGTTGACGGCTGAGAGTCATCCCAAGTTCCCAACCATTCTACTCCAGTCAAGTCTCAAAATCACATATGAGGTAAGGTACAAGAGGATATTAGATAGAAAGAGAGAAATGTCTGTACCTCTTCTGTAAATGTAGTAAATTGTTTACCAAGCTGTAAATTCCTGCCACATTCAACTACTGGGCTGTCACAGCAGTGGAATTGTGACTCTCTTCTGTAGAACGTTTTACTACAAAACACCTGACCTCTATCTTTAAATACCAGCTATTTCCAGAGCAACACACAATTGATGCAGGCATTAGAATTATATCTGATCATGTGACTTTCCTGTAGAAATCCTTATACTGTGTCTCGTCTCAAGTTCACAGTAACACCATGTTGGATTTCACAGTGGCATAAATATTACAAAATTGTATTTTATTAGTTTCAAGTGAAACAATACATCTTGGTGTTGATAAGTATCAAGATATCTCAAATTCGGGCATGGAAGAATGTGTCTCCCGTTTTTCTGCCCTTATATCTCTTATTAAAGTTGCCTCAGAACTTGTTGTATGTAATAGAAGTGCTAATAATCACTTACTTCTGAAGTGTTCACACTGTTTTATTGATAATAAAATCAACTATATATTAATGATTCTGATGATACGATTACAGGCGCCACCTGGCATCAAGAAAAACCTACTGAGAACCTACGAGAGCTGGTCATCAGAGTTTGTCTCCAAAGAGAACAATACCGTGAGATCTCAAGCATTGTTTGCGTTGGCATGGTTCCATGCTGTGTGCCAGGAAAGAAGGAACTATATACCACAAGGATGGACCAAATATTATGAATTCTCTATGTCGGATCTTAGAGCGGGTGCTGATATTATCGACAGGCTCAGCAAAGGCAAAGGTATGTAATTTGAGTAGGCCTATTAATGTTTTACCAATTGGTCCCTACTTTATTGGGTTATTCCAGTTGAAATTCAATGGAAGATGTGACCTTAATCTCAGACATAGGGAGTGTGAATTTCAAATGGCGTTACCTGTGTGGGAGATTAAGGTACAGAGTTCAACTGAAATAGCCCATTAGAGCTTTATTTCCCAAGTGAAGAGAAAAATGGGGATGAGGTTATTGATCAGACATCCTCTTATCTTGACCAAAAGCAGCAATTAAATCCAAGAAGATCATTAGTATATGTACTTAATAATAGAATTGTTGTCGAATAGAACTTTCATTGTCGACAATGTCAAATCTCAAGATCCGACGTCGGCAAGTTGTCGACAAAGCAATACATCAATAAAGTCCAAATATTAAGTTAAGAGACAACCTTATGCGTCATTTATTTACATCAAAATATTGCTGTCAGCTACACATATTGGTAACTAACCACTACAAAATGAAGTCTATTCATGCACCATATCATTGTCATCTTGTGCTCAATTATTACTTTTTTTTTCTACCTAGAAGTTATTTCATGGTAAATAATATTGATCTGATGCTTATCGCTAATATTTTTAATGGCAAGTCCTTCTGACCTTACAGTCAAGTATCAAATTGTGTACTTTTAGTTGACAATAAACAATATTATTGTTCTACAGGTGGACAGATTTTAAAAATCAGAAATTTTGTGAAAATATTTTCAACATTGGCCCAAACAATCACTGTTTTTAGAGATAAAAAAACTAAGGAAAGGCAAAATCTGTGTCAGTCAGGCTAGTAGAACATGTTTTTTGTGTCTCCTTATAGGCAAATTTGACTGCTCAGTGTCAGAAGTGGGTAAGTACAATAGCTTTTGGCAATTTACACACAGTATATTGTATTCATCTACACATGGTAGCCACGCATGGCAGCTATTGCACTTACCCACTTCTGGCACTGAGCAGTCAAATTATTTTAGCCAAATAAAGAGGCATGTTAAAAGCGCACAAGGGGTAATTGAAACTGGAAAAATATTCATGGTGGTTATTTTTAACACATAATGATTTCAGGTAATGAAATGAATTGGGACTTCATCCATGGGCTCTTTGAGAACGCCATCTATGGAGGACGTGTTGACAACCCATTTGACATGCGTGTGTTGAGGTCATACTTGGCGCAGTATTTCAACAAGGATGTACTGAGTGGTGGAGGGTCTCGTCGACCAAAGAAGCTTGCATCTGGGGTGTCTATGCCCACATCCGCTTACTATAGGGTAAGTCCACCATAATGATGTGGGTGTGTTGGGGTGCACATACTGCCCTAATTAATGTACGTATCATGGGCTATTCCAGTTGAAATCGATACATCCTCTATGGACGACATGACCTTAATCCTATACAGTGGGTGTGAATTTCAAATGTGAGTTACATGAATGACTGTAATTGAAATCTACACTCCCTTGTGAGAGTTTAAGGTCACATCTTCCATAGAGGTTATCCGTGTTCTATAAGTTCATATCCTATCAGCAACTGCTATACCTTGTTTAGGACTTTCAAAAGAGGTACCTGCATGTGCAACCATGACTGCTTCAAAATAGCCCGCCAAAGTCATGCAGGTAACTCCGAGGTTGTGCATTGAATTGGTTTGAATGAAGTATACTACGGGAATCAATGCATGAGTAAAGTGGATAACCTCCATTGGGGGTGTGTGGATTTCAACTGGAATAGCCCAAATAGCCGTGAAAATTACACATCAAACAGACAAGTATAAATGCAAAGGACATGAAACTGCATACAATGCTTGGATTAAGGTTGGATAGTGCTATGTTAAAATGGTCCATAAATGGGGACACTTTTTTTACAACGATTGAAAATGGACAGATCCATTCAAAGTCCAAGTAAATCAACCACAACCACAAATATTATTTTATTTAATTGATTACTGTCTGTTGATTGATTTTAGCATATTTTCACCAACGTTTTTTTAACATTTTGGTGAAAATTTCTTGAAATAATCAGAATAAAGTTATGGTTGTCTATCCTCTTCAATGATACTGTGATATTGTTTTTGGTGTAAAATAACTTTGCCTTTGGCTTTGTTGTTTTCCTTTAAGCAATGGTGTTGCCGGTGTGATATGAGAAGATAGATGCATGACAAGAGGCTAAATATGATACATTCTTATTCAGTTGGTGCATCTTGTCAAGAATACAAAAAATTTGATTGCTTTTCAGCTATACATTATGACATGATAGTGGATAGTCATATAAGACACGCAACGGCGACACGCTTGTAGATCCTCAATGATTGCGCAATAATACATGTGCGCAAACTAAGAAAGCAGTTTCCTTTAAAACAATGTGGATGTCCTCACAAGTTTTACTTATAAGTAGCGGATAATGGATGAGTGGTGGATGCCGGCACAGCTGCTGGTATACTACGATAAAAATATTGGCCAGCCCGTCCATAATGACACAATATTCGATAGGCAAAAGACAATAGCCTATCTTTTATTCTCTAATTAATATTGTCTAAATAACAAACAGCAATACTAAATGGTTGTGGGACAATGTCCAACTAATGCCTTTAGATACAGGAGAGGTGTGGTACAAAATAATGTGGCCAATATTCATTTACTTCTTCACTTAGGACTACACTGATATGGTGGCAGCCTTCCCTGAAGATGATAAACCATCCTACTTTGGTCTACCGGCAAATATTGAACGCTCATCTCAGCGCATCATAAGTGGTCAGGTCATAGGTCAGCTCAAAGTGTTGAGGAGGTCAGATGAAGCTGCTGTTAAGTTTGACATGGACTGCTGGAACTCAGAACTTGGGCCAATCCTGAATCTGTGGAAGAAACTGAATCAGGTTAGTGATGAGATAATATTATATAATTCTAGATTTTAGAAATATATTTCTAGAAATGTTGAGGCTTTTAAGTTAAATATTTTGGATCTGAGCATTGATTAATTAATTTTCTTGTGGCACAATGCTTGTCTGCTATGTGCCTCACTTGGGTGTAGTGAAGTGAAGGTGACTTGCTGTGAGCAAAATAATCATGTTCCTAAAACCTCTCCTAAACTGGAAATCTCTCTAGCCTCGATTGCCAGTAGCTGCAGTCACTTCTTATTAAAGTGTTGATAAAGGCAACAGTATTTGCTGAAACATTCACAATTACTGGATCAGAAACAAATAACCTTGTTTACCAATCTTGTCATCATAATTTCAAATTGTAGGTTGATGTACTATTTGTTGTGTTGGAGAATCGGTGACGTCAGCACGCTGAGGCAGCTGTTTCTCACATGTTATGCACTGTCTTTAAATGTACATTTATATGCCGGCCCTTTGAGCAAAAGCTTCCGATTTGAAGCTGTGGTCAATAAAATGTGCACTTATGTCACCGACTCGCCAAGATAGAAAATAGTATAGGTGGAAGAAAATGTAATTTATTGATAAAGATTTCTTAAATTCTGAAGTACAATATTCCCAATTATGTTTAATCTTGACTTTCACACAGGGCATTCAGCTTATCCAAACTAAAGTTGATATACCAGCAGATAAGTCCGGCACAGAAGCTCCAGTAACATCCTTCATTAAGCTGGAGTATTACAACGCTATCAAGTTGGTACAGTATGTACATTCAACATTGGCTGCACTCAGCAAGGTGATCCGTGGTACATCACTCCTTACTAGTGAGGTACAGGCTATGGCTGGGTGTCTTCTCATGCAAGAAGTAAGTTGATTAGGGAATTAAGGGCAATTTGGTAAGGTTTGTGTGTTTTTACAAAGTAATTGTGTGCATGACAAGAAATTGATGTTGTGTACCTGTTTGTTCAAGCAAAATAAGTTTGACTAAATTATATACCAAATCAACATTCATAGCAGTGTGGCACACTGGTTAAGGTCTTTTCCTTTGGTGCGAGAGGTCCCGGGTTCAATTCAATGCAGGACCAAAAAAAAGAAACCCTAATTCTACTCTCCATGTGGCTCATCTGGTGAAGGCGGGACAGATGACCCATGATAAAAGACCTCGTTACAGTCACTTCCGAACAGGGTAATAAGCCGATTATTGGCTACACTTACCTGTCCTGTGAAAATCCCCCGACCAGCTAACTATGGCAAGTTTAGTCAACATTATATTATCTCCTAGATTTCAGCTGTTTATGTCTAGATATGTTTGACATAAAAAATAAAAATAAAAAATTGAAAGAAAATGTGGATTCTCCATTACATTTATTTTCAGACTCCACTATCCTGGCTGAGCAAGTGGGATGGTCCAGAGGATCCTATACTATACTTGCGTACATTGGTGGCTAGGACTCAGGCTATTCAGGGATGGGTTAGGAAAGCTGAATCACGTGCCTTACTATCAGAAACATTGGATCTCTCCGAGCTATTCCATCCCGATACATTCTTGAATGCATTGAGGCAACAGACAGCCAGGTAAGATAATGACTAGTTTAGATATTAATTTCATTCGTAATGTGACCTTCTATTCATCAAAGAACTTCCTAAGAGCTTCTTTTTGACTGTGTGCAACATGCAATGAAATGTGTCAGACTCAACATTCTGATCTGATGTAGATGAGGGTGCCCATGTGGTTGTCTTTTATTATGCCTAGGTGCCTATATAATTCTTGAACTGTGTCACCCCTCATGGGCTATTGTTCACTCTTGCATTTTATAGAAAAAAAAATCCACACAACCCCTATGGAAGACATGACCTTAATAAACCCACATGGGGGTGTTGATTTCAATTGGAGTCACCCATTCAAGTAACTCTGTTTAAAATTCACACCCCCTGTGTGTGGAATTCAACTGGAATAGCCCAATGATTTAGCATATAGCGCATATATAAAGTGTGCTTTTTGAGTTCTATCACTTCATCAGCCTGGGTATTAAAAGTAAAAATGTGAATCACAGTGGCCCATAGAAGACATGATGTTCTGCTTGTTTTCATATGTGACACAATCTGCTCCATTGGGGCCAAATGAGGCATTTTTGAAAATTGAGTTACTATAATACCTTATGCAAACAATAGGCTATCATATATTGAAAACACCAAAGGGCTGGCATACTTAGTTCTAAAGTTCTGAAGCTTTGTGATGTGTATTTTGTTATGTATGTTGTTGTGTTTTTTTACTCCATATTTTTATCTCAGTTTCACATTTGCCCCCTTTGGCCCCATGGACCAGATCGTGTCACATATTGTGAAATTGCAGCGGGGGATATATCAAATTGGGGTAAAGTGGGGGGATGAGGCTGTATTTATTTCTCATCGTAGTGTGTCGTCAAAATTGATCGTTGCCGGCTCAACTGGTTCACAATGTCAATGGGTTGCTAACAGGTGTGCAAATCAAGCATATTGTATAAAACCTAATGATATAAATGAAATACTTTTTACAAGACTCAATTTATTATTGGTTTTATTCACTTCAGGGAGGTGCAGAAGTCAATGGATAGCCTCAAATTTGTCTGTAAATGGTCTGGAAGTATTTCTGGGGCCAAAACACAAATTAAGGTAAGTTTGATATACTGCGCCAATAAAGTATCCTTACAGTTGGAAAAATATCACAATTTTAAAACTGAACAATATTGGGGTAACTTTGTTTTTTTAATAGATGCACTATTTAATCCTGCACATTATGGCACCACATTGAATCCAATGTGACCTCTAGAAGTAAAGTTACAAGCATTTGAATAGACGAAGGTCCAGTTTTAAAAGTGATAAACTGGCCTATACAAGGCGCAAAAAGATTCCAACAAGCGAAACAAAGAGACAACACAGTTTCTTCAATGAAGCGTTATTTAAAGCAATTTTTATTTCAGTTTTTACTTCTCTGTACTTTTCAAAGCTTTCATTTTATTTGTCAGTTCTTTTGTTTCAATTTTCTTTTGTTCCTTTTGATTTAAATTAAAGCCAAACGCAGAAATTAGCCATTTACCACTCTCAAACCAGATGTCTAGTCTGTGGAGTTTTGAATAGGCCAGTTTGTCACTTTTAAAACTGGACCTTCGTCTAATCAAATGCTTGTAACTTTGCTTCTTGAAGTCACATTGGATTCAATGTGGTGTCATAATGTGCAAGATTAGCTAGTGCATCTATTAAAAAAACAAATTTACCCCAATATTGTTCAGATCGGAAATTGTGATTATTTTTCCAAGTGTAAGGATACTTTATTGGCGCAGTATATTTACATCGTGTAGCTATTCAATAGAATCGTGAATTTTGTTTATTTTGTACAATTCCAAAAAAAAAATAAGAAGTTGAACTCACATTTTAGTGATGTTTCACATTTCACAATTGAATGTTTTTAATCATTATAGTTTAGTGAATTACTATGTTTTTCATGTACGCATACAGTCACACACTGAAATTTGCTTACTATCTGTCTCAAACACAAATTGGCCATTAAGTTCTTGATTTTGTCTGTAAAAAGATGAACAGTTTTACCTGATTGTGTTAAAATATTTCAGCAGAGAAATAGAATATTGTTTGGTGGTTCATGTCATACATGCCATCATTTATTGAGTCAAGCTCTCACTTTTGTATCAATTGGTTGATATACTGCAAGTATATATATATCTTTCCTGGCCCAGCCAGGTGCTCTGGCACTGCTCTGGTCCAGCCAGTCCTGGGGTATGGGAGTATCACTTGGCACCCCCTTAAGAGCAATCTGGATTCAGCCCAGCATTTTGCTGCCTGGGTCATCCTTCAATCTTGGAATCTTTCCAATGATAACCTCTTGCCAATCTTCAGAATGTAAGTTGGTGTGTCTAATGTGCTCTCAGGTCCCACAAAATATACTGTGCTAATGATTTTGATTTAAACTTTTGATCCAAACACAAGGACATAATTCCGACCTCAGAATTTTCAGATGGTACTCCATCTTTCATCAGCGAGTGAGTGACTGTATCAGGTCGTGATTTTCTTGACCTTTGACCTGATAACAGACTCGTAGACTCCTGAAAGCTTGAACCGGCCCCCGTCTTTGTTGAGAGATGGTTGGTTGGCTTTGATGTGAACGGCTTCTTTGACTCCACGTTGGAACCACCTGCGTGGAGTCAAAGAACCACCTGCGTGGAGTCAAAGAAGGCTTTGGAACCACCTGCAGAACATACTGTGCTAATGTCGCTGCCACCTGCAGGTGGTTCCAACGTGGAGTCAAAGAAGCAGTTCACATCAAAGCCAACCAACCATCTCTCAACAAAGACGGGGCCGGTTCAAGCTTTCAGGAGTCTACGAGTCTGTTATCAGGTCAAAGGTCAAGAAAATCACGACCTGATACAGTCACTCACTCGCTGATGAAAGATGGAGTACCATCTGAAAATTCCGAGGTAGGAATTATTTCCTTGTGTTTGGATCAAAAGTTTAAATCAAAATCATGATTTATACCAACACAGATGAACATACTAAATGTCGCTGTTCAATCCAGTAAATCATATGAAGCACTTTTCATTATATTATATCATTTCTCCATTCCATTTATATAGATTGGTGGTTTACAACTAGAGGGCTGTACATTTGATGGGGCAAGGCTGTCTGAAAACCAGCGAGATTCACCAACCGTTTCCTCAATCCCACCTTGTACTGTCGCATGGGTTATGAAGGTAAGTTTTGTTTTATTACATGTTTCAAACACATGCATGTAAGGAGGTTATAATAATAGGCATGTCCACTAAAATTTGAAGTACTTTTAAATTGATTCAGATCTAACTTATTGGCTGGTAATTGATGAAAGAAACATTTTGGCGTTTAAATAATCTTAATCGGACGTTTCATTCCAGAGATATGGCCTTTTGAGTGTTACGGTTTTATATAGGGCTGCTAGAACATGTTAAAAAGTTAAAGTCCAAAAGGATTACTAACAGAAAGTGCAATTTTAAGGTACTTTTTCTTAATGTATTTATTAACTAGCGTTATCTGGAACATTATATTTGCTTATAACAACATGAAAATAAGATCATCCTGAAAATTTAATCGATTTTGTTGACATACAACAAAAAATATAAGACCTCAAAACCCATGGTTTGTTTGGTGAAACCATAAGCATGATCATAGATGGCCGCCATGGAAAATATCTCCATAGAGGAGATGAACAATAAGTGCATTATTTCACATGAATGGCGGTAGTCTTAAACATTGTTCAATCTTTTTCGGTCAGCACATTTTATCTTCAAAAATTATTATATTTCATCATGGCATAAGTTTGGTAATATTAATCACTACCAATTTTGAGAAATTTGCTCCAACTCAAAGGCTATCTTTAATACATTGAGCAATACACTGTGTGTGCATGGAAGCCATGATGGATAGCATATGAAATGGACATGGTAGTGAGAAGTGCATGATTTGAGATGGGCGCATGTAGGCTTAAACATTCTTAAATTTCTTAACATCCTGTACATTTTGTCTTCAAAAATAGTTACATTTTATGACTATGTAAGTTTGCTTGTCTGATTCACTCCAAATTCGGAAATAATTGCGTTTGAACACCTGATGCACGGAATGGTGTCACTTCAACCTGTTGTAGTTCTCATCTCATTAAATTTTTCATTAAAAAAGTTGATCTCTGCATGAAGGAAGGTCCTCTCTATTCACTGACCAATCAGGAAAAAGTTTGGTTAATGTTTTCCGGTGGAATCAGGAATTTCTTGAAACACCCAGATGTAGGCCTACATTTGGATCAAAAACAAGTATGTACGCCATTTAACAGGCCTGGGATTTCTTGTATCGATCAGTTTCTCCATAGACAATACGTGTGTGAGTGCACGCACACAGTAAATGAAAAATCGTTCTTGTGGAAACTGTATGGAGAGTGGGCATCCCTAATAATAAACATGGAGAAGCAATACATTATATTCCTTTGAAGGGGTATAGGAGTGAGAGGGTAGATGAGGAAGAAAAAACAAGATGAAAGGAAATAGAGGAGGTGGAGAAGGGTAGGGAGAGAGAGAAAGTGTAAGAAAGAAGAAGAGCAGAGAAAGTGAAAGAGAAGAAGAAATAAATGAATGGAATAATACTTGCAACGTAGATTTAAACTGTCATTCAACACAAATATATTGAGATATTTACCTCAATATACAACAGACATCATCATCAGGAGGCTCCAATAATGAACTGATGGAGTTGAATGTCTTGCTCTCCACCACAGATTAAGGCATTATATAATGAAGGGAGCTCAAGTCCTGGATCACGGTTGAGCACTGAAGTGTGTTTTCTGATCTGGATGGCCTTCTGCACCAGACGGGGGATATTCTCCGTCTTCACTATTCAAAACCGTCAGTATATATTTGCGTTGATTGACAGTTTAAATCTACTTTGCTTGTTTATCTACCAACACATATAAGCATACACAGTGGAATAATACTTATTAGAAATGACACAAGGTAGTCATTTGAACCAATTTTGTTTGTTCTGTTGATAGGATGCACCTGATACATACAGCCCTGGGGAATGCATCTCTCTACCAGTGTACTACACCTCAACCAGAGAGAAGATTGTTACTAATCTAACTGTGCCTTGTGGAGGAGACCAAGATCACTGGATACAAACAGGAGCTTCAATCTTCCTTAAAAGTATATGAGTGGCTTGTATTCAGGGGAAAATAAGAGATTAACATTAGAGAATATTATGTTGTCTGGCCACTCTCTAAACAGAAATGGACCAAAACCACAAATTATTTGAAATTATTGATATTAGCCTTTCCTGGCCAGAGTCACAGCTGGGTATAATCCCTGGTACATGCCTGCATAATCAAATGTCACTTATCCCTTCTCCATGTTTTGCACAGCAATATCTTGTCTATATGTGACATGATCAAGGGAAATGAGTCACATGTCAGCAATTTTCAATTAGAAGTTTACATTTTCTGGCAGTTTACAAATTCTACATTTTGATGCAAACCCCATCAAAATTGGACATCTGGTTACCGAGTTATGAGCAATTTACCAATGGCTGAAAACAATATAAAACAAAAGAAATTGAACACTGTTTTTGCCAATATCTCAAAAACAATATTAGCGACATCGACTCATTCCCCTTGATCATGTCAAATATGTGTATGTAACATGACTGGTCAGTGGTCACTGGCCTTGTATGCCAAGAGAGCTGTTAATTGGTCAGTTGCTCAAGTGGTCAGCAGTATTCTCGCCTTGGTAATTAGGCAGAATTTGATGTCTGTTTAGATAGAGTGGCTTGAGTATTATAGGTATCCACATAGCGGGACATTCAGGTGAACCACAATCATGTATGAAAATGTTTGGGCACTGCCTACAACATCCTAGGCTTGCACAAGTTTGATATAAAATTGGATCAATTGAGCCCATATTTTATTAGTCGAGCTAGGAGTTTTAAAATGTTGGACAAGCAGTTGAGTCCACTATTTTAAAACTCATAGCAAGACCCATCGATATTGGATGTAAAGCGGTCAAAACAGCCAAGCATAATTCAAAATAATGCTTTAAAGTGCAAGGCCTTCATGTTAATTATAGGTGTGATATATAGTAGTCTAGTTGTGCAAAAGTGCATTATTTCATGGAGCAAACTAGCTGGTATAAACTGTGCAAGTGGTTGTAAACATTTAATAGTTGTAATTGGTCAAATCAATTTGCAACTAATGCTTCAATTTAAAGTGGTAAGTTTTTGTTTAAAGCTTATATACTTAGTTTATTTACTTGGATTGTCGCTCAGAATTTGTAAAGCGATAAGTTATAAATTCCCTTCATGTGCGATTAGTCACATATGTGACCCGGCAGCACAAACGAGCTGTAAATTCCCTAAATTGTATTCTGAGTTATGGTGTAAAATGTGTACGAACTACGAAGGTTGTATTCATCGGTCACTTAAGCTGGCGCGACATCTGTCTTATTTTGATAATCACAACACCAATCAGTAATCCTATTATTGAAGTGGATAATAAGCTTCTACCTTAGATGGCTATAGAACTTTTAATAGCTCTGGTCTTTGTTTGCCTTTGCTAAATCCTTTTCAAGTGGTGGGTTACCAGGCATTGTATAGGTATGCATAACCAACCATTAACAATGAGAGAACATTCTTAAACCTCGTTGACTTGGGGATGATTTGAAATGACTGCCAATTATGACTGTTTGATATTTATTGCCAGCAATGTGGAAAAAGAGACACACGTAAAAACGTAAAAAGCTATAATTTTGTTGAAGGAGCAAAGTTTAACTAACCATAACCCCGCTTCTGGTATCGTTTGAAGTCAAATGATATACCATTTTTAAGTTTATGATGTTTATTCTTTAAACACGAAATAAAACAAAATTGACCGGGGAGGAATTTACGGCTCATTCGCCGTGGACGGTCACATATATTGTAAAACATCTGATTAGTACCTAAATATCTGTAGAAAAAACAATGACAGCATTTTTATTCTTTGTGTGCTGTACTGTGCAATGCTATAAAATCTTAATCACCTTGATAATCAGAGTAAAAGATTTGAAGACATTTCACCTATAAACCAGATTACCATTTGATGGGCTAGCATGTGATAGGTATTTATAGCAGAAGCATGTGATAGGTATTTATAGCAGAAGCAGAGCATGTGATTGTTTATATTTCCCCGATATATGTTGCTTTCCTTGAATAGTCGAAGAAGTTACTTTCACAATAGCTGCTCAAACTGACATACAACTAATGCATTTACATGAAATGTAATTAAAATTTCTTATGTAAATGTGGCTGGTATAAAGTGCAGATTTACCCAAAAATCACAAAATATTAGGATTTTAATTAAATTTTAATTAAAATTTTAGAACCGGGACCAATAATCAAAGATTAGGTTTTCAGTGACACCAATACCAAACAAAAAAGTCTGCTAGTCCACCTGCCTCATAAGTTAATGGCAGGTTGCATTTGAGAGGGTAAACGAACATCATTGCCCAATTTCTTTGGAAATAAATCAGTGGTTTAGAAATAGTTGAAATGCTTCAATATCTTTTACTCGGATAAATATAATTTGATTGCAACTTCTGCATTGAAACAAAATGAATAGTTCTTTGTCCTTGAGAAAAAACTTAAGTGTGAAATTCTAACCAAATTCAATAGTTTTAGCCATTCCAAATCTTGTTTATTCAAAAATAGTCTAGTGGAAATAAAAATGTAGATTTTGGAATTCCAAATAAAATTTTCCAAAATAAGGAAACACTGTACAATCCAATTGGATTTCAACACTTATGTATGTGAAAACATAAAATGCACAAAATGTCCACCAGGATTTAACTGGAATGTCCACC
The DNA here is from genome assembly GCF_039555335.1 of Amphiura filiformis. Taxonomy (NCBI): domain Eukaryota; kingdom Metazoa; phylum Echinodermata; class Ophiuroidea; order Amphilepidida; family Amphiuridae; genus Amphiura; species Amphiura filiformis. The sequence continues at coordinate 44,843,210 of NC_092636.1, read as the reverse complement.
AGGATTTAACTGGAATTTTAAGGGTATGGGACCGGCATGAGCTTGAAATGGAAATGAAAATGGAAATTGAAATGGAAATGCCCATTACCTTCTATCTATATGAATTAGAGAACATCAGATTAATAATTTTGAGGATCATAAAAATAAAATTTCTCTTCCTGATCCATTTCACTTTCTCATAATATTCAAAATTTGTATACCTTATTCATCACTATGCAGAAGTTGCATCAAATTATGTAGTTGTAGATAATGTGTGTGATGTAAATAGCTGCTTGAAGTGTACTTATATCAATGAGGTAAAACCAAAGAGTTCCAACTCCACCATGATGGCGTGTTCCTTTACAATGGATGAAACATTTGTACTTTTGGATAATTTTGTAATGTGCTCGCAAACTGAGATTCAAAGTGCATTGTTGCTTGGGGTGTGCCAAAAATGCACACTAAGCGCCGAGTGCACAAACATTTGTAATGTTCAAGCTTAAATATGCAAATTATTGTTTAATTTCAGATTTGTGCCGAAAAATGCCAGAGACACTATTTGCCTCCGTAAGGGACAATCCAAAATAGCGGGATTTTGAGTTGGTGCTCTTTGTGTATAATCTCTTTGACTTATATTCAAATTAAGAGGCCAAAGACAATAGTATATAAATATATATATATATATATATTGCTTACTATGATGTATAGAAGCAGAATTGTGATTGAATTAGAATTGTGAGAAAAATAAATGTGATATGCTGAATGGATCATTCTAAATATAAATGTTAGTCTAGCTGTGTTTATTGTTGGTCATTTTGGATTTGGAAAAACAATCTTCATTGTGCCATCAGGTATACATGAGGGAAGAAATCTGGAAGCTCCCATCATACATTATTTTTTACCCCCAGTCTCATGGCAGAAATTTGCTGGTTTCTGTAAACTATTTAGAAATATTAATATGAATGAATTTCTTTTTACTATCAATTTGATTTACCCGATTTCTTCTCTTGGTTTGGTAGGTCAGGTCAGGTAACTATGATACCTTCCAAATGTGTGAAATAATGCCCAGGATAATCAAGACCAGTTTCCGAAAGTCCTGGCAAAAGTTAATTTGGTATTTTGAAAGAATTGTCAATTTGTCAGCTAAGTGGTTACATAGCTTCCTGGTAAATGGATCACGCACCTTTTGGAATTGGTAGTACATGTCGTAGTGCAGGACTCAAAAGCGTGATCCATAGTGATAATCGGATTACACGTAACACTTCACTGGTGAATTGAAAAATGACACCCAATTTGATTTTGTACCATGCAGTTTTGAGAAAAAAAATTATGCATTTCTCTAATCCTCTTCTTACACACCACTGTTTTGTAATGGTCATTGGTATGCATCGTTTGAAGTATGTATCAATCCATAATCACAGGCCATGGTTTACATACCCTAAACATTTGTATATAAGCATATGTGCCTATTACAAGTTGCTCAGACAAAAACAAATTTTTTAGAGTAGTTTGTTAAACATCAATTTTTTTTCTTTTAATCTGTAACAGATATTTTATTCTGTAACACAGGTATTTGGAAATTTAAATTTAAAAAAAAGTTTCACTACCGTAAAAATTTGTTCTTGTCTGAGCAACTCGCTAATAGACACAAGGGTTTTATCTTTCTTTGTCCACATATACCGGACTCAAATTTTTGTGTTTATCAAGGCATCCTTTGGTGTTTTGTACCTCGTCTGTTGGAGACACCATCACCTACTTTATCCCTATTCATTACATCATACAAATAATATGCACATAAAACAGACAATTTGGTTTTCTATTTCTTTAATATCAAAGTCCATATTAAAAAAGTGTGTAACATTGAACAGCATGTACTACTTAGGCACAAGAAAATATTAACAGATACAAAATAAATATAAAATTATACAAGTATTTTTCCTTTTCAAGGTTTAGGATAAGGTGTTTCCAGAAGAAAACTTTTATCGAGGGGTTAGTGCAAGAACCCCTACCTGCAATAGCTGCCATGTACACATTTGACTACACTTCTAACATTGTTACACATGGCAGATTGGCAGCTACTGCAGATGGAATCGGAGCTGCTTATTTTATTTCATTTTATTTACAACATGTTTACCCAGGGTAGCCCGATTCAGCCGATGCTGGTCTATCATGGGGCCCTGTAAAATACATTTTTTTTTAATGTGAATAATTCACCTTTTCATGCAGTAATTCCCAGAATCTTTAGCAATAGTATGTCTTTGTACATCATCATCAATGATCAGAAAAGATATCTTTCCTTCCCAGAATCCTTTGCAACAATTTCATGAAATGATACGCCCATAGTTGTACAAGCTCCCTTTCGTTTTCATTTTGAACATGGACTGGCTAAGCATTGGTTGATAGTCAAGAAATAAACATATTTTGTAAGATCTTGATGTGCCCAGTTCAATGAGGTTCATTTCATCACTATCAACCCACGTTGCACTAGATAGAAATTCAATAAGGAAAATTGAAATGGGAGAAATGCATTATTATGAGAAGCATAAGATATTTTCTCAAATCCATGATGATGTATTGGCAAATTCACAAAGGCTTTCCAGAATAACAAAAATAGTTTAGTGATTTTCTGGTGACTTTGTATTCCCTGTGAAGAAACTGAATTTCAGTCATAAAATTACAAAAACATTTTTGCCAGATTGATCCATAAAGAATTGCACATAACCTACAGGAAAATCAAACTCAAATTATCATATTCCCAACATAATTTACAGCAAGCCTATGTGTTGTGTCACATGAGTCAAGGTGGCTTTTCACTATCAATTACAGCACATCTGTAAGTCCTTGCACCCATCGTATTTATATCCTAGAGTTATGATGGGTTTAAGGACTTATTATTATTATGCATCGTAAATGTTGTGAATTTCTCCCCAGATATGAAAGTTAAGATTTTGTTTTAAATTATGAAGATAGATTTAAATGCTTTGAAAAGAGACTAAGATGGTAACAATAGCATGAGGCATTTTTGTTACGTAAAGTTGTTAGTTTTAAAGCGGAAGCCCCACTTTTGGTTCAAATTCCTTAGGGAATTAGTTAAGGTTAAAATGTATCCATGTAAATTCTTTTCTGTCTGTCATCAAAGTAACAGGTATAAGTCAGTTCTTCTGCGACAAACTAGCCAAGCGGGACTTCCTGTTTAAGTAAATCACCTTTAAAAGCTCCACAATGAAATTGCAAGACCCATTACATTACTGCAACAAAATTTATTCACTCATAAACAAAATCTACATTTTAGGGCCACCAAAGTCCTACAAGTTCACAAAACATTTTCTTCATTACATTATGTATTCTCAACATAATAAATACGCTAAACTAAATGAGACTTGTTCTCACAAAATGAGCTGAAAGTCACAAGGGAAGAAAAGGAGGTATGTTCATTGAGCATGCCAGAAAACAATAGAAAATATTTAAAAAATAATTCTTCATTGAAATACCGACTTTGAACACAAGTGACAGAGTGACCCAAGTAATTATACATCACTCCTGGGATATCACTTTAAAGCTTATGATACAGAGATGCTCGAAAATTCAGATCTCCAACTTAACCTCTCATTTTGTGGGAACATGTCTCAAATACACAATTACAAGAGATTAAAAATTGCACAATAAACTACAATATATGCTAACCTGATGATTTTCCTGGTCCGTTATAAAAAGGCACATTTAATTAATGCATATGTGAAATGATTTGGTCCATGGGGGTTCAAAGGTGGCAAATTTGAAATTGTGATAAATTATGGAGTAAAAAAACCCAGTTAAATACATAAGAAAATACACATCACAAAACTTTAGAACCAAGTATGCTAAATCTTTATATCATAAGTGTATTTGGTACCCCAATTTTTAAAAATGCCTCCTTTGGCCCCATATAGCAGATCATTATCACATTATGTGCCGCAATGAAAGACCAAGCATACGCATTTCAATTGTTACAAGTAGCTTTATAAAAGATTTAACTATACATGTTCTGAAAGTTTTCTGTTTTACCTACAATGTAAAAATATTTTAGAAATCAGTGACATCAACATGTTGCTAGGGCTCAAAATTTGAAGCTACAACAATTGAAATTGTATTTTGGGCGAAAATATGGTAAAATTGCAAACTTTTGCACGACTGGCTCATCAAATACAAACTTTAAAATTCATTTTAGGCAAAAGTAGTCTGAAATTGAACAAATTTATTTAAACACCAAAATGTTTCTTTCATCATTTCCCAATAAGTTAGGTCTGAATCAATTTAAAAGTACTTCAATTTTTAGTGGACATGCCTACTCATAGAGTATATATTAGATACGGTACTCTTTTATTAACATTCCCGAATCTGATTCCGACTTGATATTCGACTGGTTAGCCAAAGAACTCCTAGATAAGGGACAGTCAGCAGACAGAGTTACAGTGTATTGTGGAAGTCGCCGTCAGTGCTCGCAATTATACGCCCATTTTGAAGAGGAGACTGAAGACACAAGACAGTTTGCAATGTATTACCAAATCTTACTATATAGCGAAAAGCTGTATGTAGGCCTATATAAGTGACTATGTGGGTATGTCCAGAAAGGCTCCGTCAGTTTCGGTCAAAATGTCGCCAAATTCATAAGGGAGATTGATGAATATACCAAGACAATAATGCACTTTATTCTCGCTCTCTTAAACAATGTGATATCATTAACCTTCACCAAAGAGGAGTTGGCTCAAGCCCAATGTATTGGCCTTCGTCAAAAGGGCAGAGAGGGCAAGAGCCTCAATCAGTGAAAAGGAGAGGGTGATCAAATCCATGACCACTGCAGATGGAGATGTCAGAGTTCTCTTTGCTACAGTACGTGGCATTTGGTATGGGAGTGGATGCAAAAGCTGTACAATGTATCATCCACTTTTCTTTGTCTAAATCTGAGGAATGGTACTTTCACGAATGTGGTCGCAATGGAAGAGATGGCGTACAAAGCTATGCCATCTTAGTACAACATCCTCAATGGAGAGCTGGGCGAGTTAAAGTAGATCCTAACATGAAAGATTATGCCTCACCTGCCCTGACTATTAAAGTGCAGACTGAATATATGGCTTGAAGACTCATCTGGCACCATTTTCACTGGGGTTTTCCCCAGAGTTTCCCCATCTGCATTGCGGCGGCCACCATCACCACCAACCAGTGTTCTTGTAGGCCTCAACAATGTCTCTTGTTAACAATAATTTCATGATTTAATAATTTAACTGTCTTGAACTGATAAACAAATGACATGTAAAATGCTTTAAACCTATACCCCCTATAAGGGTTCTCAGGATGTAGAGGATTGGTTGGATGAACCATGGAGGACAGATATCAAGTCGTCTTAACTGAAGTTGAACTAACATTGGATAACAACGTACCTGTACCAATAAGGATATATGCAGAGCCTGATAATCCAGTTGATGTCAATGCGTACAAAGTAGATGCCCAAATTGACAACTAGTGGAAAATTATTGGCTATATACCAACGCAAATGATCAGGAAATTTAAAAGTGTCATGGACAGGAGCGAAATTGTGTCGTCATCATTGTTACCTGTTCTGTTCTTGCATAACCCTGTAAGAATTGGACTTTTTCCAATAATTGTGGTGTTAAAAAACAAGTACCGTCGGATCCGTAGCGGTCGCTGCGGGACAAGGAATTCAATTTTGCAGTGTTGGTGTCTTTGAAGCAGGTTCAAGTTTGACCCCTATTTTGACCTGTAACCCCTCTGTGAGCTTAACCTTTGAGGCGCTCATCGTAAAATAATGCCAGAAAGGGTATTTCCATCCACACCAAAAAAAAAATCAAAATTTGAAAAATTGTGTTCGGAAACCAATTATGGACACTTTTGATGTCCAAACGATTTTCGGGAAAAAAGCGTCTTGACATCGAAAGTGTTCGGACACCGATTCTGGACACTTTTGATGTCCAAACGATTTTCGGGAAAAAGCGGCTTGACATCAAAAGTGTTCGAAACCGATTTCGGACACTTTTGATGTCCAAATGATTTTCGGGAAAAAAGCGTCTTGACATCAAAAGTGTTCGGAAACCGATTTCAGACACTTTTGATGTCCAAACGATTTTCGGGAAAAAGCGTCTTGACATCAAAAGTGTTCGAAACCGATTTCGGACACTTTTGATGTCCAAACGTTTTTCGGAAAAAAGCGTCTTAACATCGAAAGTGTTCGGAAACCGATTTCGGACACTTTTGATGTCCAAATGATTTTCGGGAAAAAAGCGTCTTGACATCAAAAGTGTTCGGAAACCGATTTCGGACACTTTTGATGTTCAAACAATTTTCGGGAAAAAGCATCTTGACATCGAAAGTGTTCGTAAACCGATTTCGGACACGCGTTTGATGTCCAAACGATTTTCGGAAAGAAAGCCGCTTGACATCGAAAGTGTTCGTAAACCGATTTCGGACATTTTGATGTCCAAACGATTTTCGGAAAACGCGTCTTGACATCAAAAGTGTTCAGTAAACCGATTTCGGACATTTTGATGTCCAAACGATTTTCGGAAAAAAGCGTCTTTACATCCAAAGAGTTCCGAAACCGACTGCGGACACTTTTGATGTCCACACTATTCTCGGGGAACAAGCGTCTTGACATCAAAAGTGCTCAGTAAACCGATTTCGGACACTTTTGATGTCCAAACGATTTTCGCGGAAAAAGCGTCTTGACATCAAAAGTGTTCGGAAACCGATTTCGGACACTTTTGAGGTCCAAACGATTTTCGGGAAAAAAGCGTCTGGACATCAAAAGTGTTCGGAAACCGATTTCGGACACTTTTGATATCCAAACGATTTTCGGGAAAAAGCGTCTTGACATCCAAAATGTTCGAAACCGATTTCGGACACTTTTGATGTCCACACGATTTTCGGGAAAACAGCGCCTTGACATCAAGTGTTAAATCCCCTAATTTCCCTTAATTCTTGTCAATTTCCTTAATTCACCAGTATTTCCTTAATTCTCTTCAATTTCCCAAATTTCCCTTAACTGCCCTCTATTTTCCCAAATTTCCCTTAATTCTTGTCAATTTCCCTTAATTCACCTGAATTTCCCTCAATTTCCCTTAATTCTTAATTTCCCCCAATTTCCCTCAATTTCCCTTAATTGCCCACAAAATCAATTAATTCACCTGAATTTCCCTGAATTTCCTTAATTCCCCAAAATTGCCCTTAATTTCCCCATTCCCCCAATTTCCCTCATGTTCCCCACTTTTCCCAAATTTCCCTATAGGCCCTCTCCCTCACCAAGTAGTTACCATAGCCATGCGACAAATGATGTTGACGTAACAGCATTTTTTAGAAATTGTTGAAAATCGTGTAATGCCCCTTTAATGACCTAATTAGCATATTTCGGGACGAAACTCTTTTCCAGTATGGGGCGGTACCTGCCTTCCCCTCACCAAGTACCATAGCCATGCGACAAACGATGTTGACGTAACAGCATTTGTTAGAAATTGTTGAAAATCGTGTAATGCCCCTTTAATGACCTAATTAGCATATTTCGGGACGAAACTCTTTTCCAGTATGGGGCCGGTATAGGCCCTACCCCTCACAAAGTACCATAGCCATGCGACAAACAATGTTGACGTAACAGCATCTTTTAGCGTTTGTTACTAACGGACGGACGGACGGATGGACGGACGGACGGACTAACGGAGAGACATGGTGACTTATAGAGCTGCTACCCGCAGCTAAAAATTAATGGCTGCCAAATGACTACAACTGCACATATGTGATGCGATCAAGCAAAATCAGTCGGAACTCGGGAATACTGATTTTGATCAACAAAGGAACCATTTCCTTTTGTTTCCTATTGTTTTGGAAGCTCTTTAACTGCTCATATCTTTGGAACAGGTTGCTCAATTGGTCTATTGCCATTTGGTCTAATACCATTTCTTCTAATTCCCATTTAGTCTATATTCAATTGGTCTATTACCAGAAAGGCTAATTGGCACTTAGTCTAATAATCATATAGTCTAATGTCCATTTAGTCTAATATTGTTTGGTCTAATAACCGGTATGTCTACTAACCATATAGTCTAATAACCATTTGGTCTAATATTTCTTTAATAACCATTTGGTCTAATAACCATTTGGTCTAATAACCGTTAGGTCTACTACTTGTATGGTCTAATAACCAGTTAGTATAATACCATTTTGTCTATTTATTAATAAACTAAATGCTTGTAAGACTAAATGGTGTGTAGACCAAATGAGTATTAGACCAAATGCCTATTAGACCTATTGGTTATAGACCAAATGGGTATTAGACTAAATGGTTGTTAGACTAAATGGTTTTAGACTTATTGGTTATTAGACTAACTGGTTATCGGACCAAATGGTTATCAAACCAAATGGTTAAAGGACCAAATGATTATTGGACATAGTGGATATAGACCTAATGGGTTTAGACAAAATGGATGTAGATGAAATGGATATTAGACCAAATGGTATTAGACCAAATGGCAAATCCCCGTTCAATTTCAACGAGGTTTTCTGGAAAATACAGCTGTGTAAACATTTTTTACTAAACTGTAAGAAACTGAAAATTTAATATTTCCGAGTTTTGACTGACTTTGCTTGATCGCATCACATATGTGACCGTACACCACGAATGAGCCGTAAATGTCCTCAATTGTATTCTGAGTTACAGTGTAAAATGGGCATGAAGGTCATATTCATAGGTATTTCAATTTGGTGCTACGTGTATCTCATTAAATGAGGTACACGTAGCACCATATTAAGGTACCTATGAATACGACCTTCATGCCCATTTTACACTGTAACTCAGAATACAATTGAGGACATTTACGGCTCATTCGTGGTGTACGGTCACATATAATGATATTTTTCTTTTGAATGTGAAAGTTATTCATCACTATGGTCTTCACGGAAAAACTCCTGAAGAAACTTGTGCTTATGTGAGAATGTTGAGACACATGAACATGTTACTGCAAGATTGCCTCAGAGTGCAACATTTCAGCCAGCAGCGTTTACAGAATCGTTCAAGGGGATCAAGTAAATCAAGCTGTGGGTAGGTGCATGATGGGAAGACCCAAGGAAGATCAACCCAAGACAGAAGCAGCACATTTTATGTGAACTCAAGAAACTGAGACAGCGTGAAGGAACCTTTATGATTTCATTGCTAATGCAGGTTGCTGATATACCAAAAGAACAACGACAGTGAACAAACTGCAACAAATTGTTGTTGCAATAAGCCACAACATTGTAATATGTTATAAAATTCATTGGAATATATTCGAAATTTTGTTTCCAGACCAAATGTATCTCTGGTTGTAAAGACAGATGCTGCGATGGATTTTGTCAAATGTGCTGGCGGACTATTACAACAAATTCGGCAAATGAGAAGAAATTGTCCCAGATGCATAATATTTACAGGGTATGTATTATATATCAGCACAGAATCATTTCATAATCATATTTTAGGTTAAATTTTTCCAAGTGTGAACCCTATGAGAAGATATCTGGAGCCTACTTTGCTGAATTCATCAAAGACAATTTCATTAATATGTTTGAGGTTGCTGACAAGGACAGTTATCTTTTTGTACAAGATGGAGACCATTCCCAAAATAGAGCGCTCATGATTGAAGCGCTAGACAGGGCAAATGCTCAGTTGTTGAAAATTACTGCAAGAAGTCCTGACATTAACCCCATTGAAAATTTCTTTCATTTAGTTAGCGAGAAGTACTGTTGAGACAAGATGCAATTTGTAACCAATGCAATAGGGAATCATTTAAGAAGTTTCAAGCATGAGTCATCATCAGCACCATGAGAGCTATTCCACACTATTGTGCAGTGCTTCATGTGAGAATATTTTCAACCACAATAGGTGGTAAATACAAATGACATTTGATGCAAACTTGTAATAAACAATATATGAATGACCTGCCCCAAGCATATGTAATAATCCTCCATATAATAAGAAGTACCTGGATTGACAGTTCGGATACAGTTCAGATTCGAAGAAAAACTGATGCGTCAACAAGTATTTAGACTCTGCATAATTTCAGTAGTCCACATGTTCTTCGAGTATGCTGCCCTCTCCTAAGAAACATGCCATTTAAAAGTAGGATGCACAGACAGTAAGGGTCTGTCTGTAGTGAGCCAGGAGTGAGCTAGCACTGTGTTCAAAATGTGAGTTGGTAGTCGGAGTTGACAGTTAAAACCATGTAGGTGTTAACAAGTCTAAAAATGGCATGATTTCCATAGGCAGAAGAAGTAATACTGAGAACTCGTCTTATTAAACACTAAGGCTTGGGCCAAGATGATCTGTGTATTGTTCTTGAGCGCCCACAGAAATAAAGTAGTGATACATCGACAGTCTTAAAGAAAGTTGTCTCATCGCCTCTCAATTGTGTGTTTCTCCAAATCAAGAAGGACACGGACCCAGGGATTGTAGGCCCCGTTCGCGTGTAATAATTATGTTTTTGTTTATCATGCAGAACATTCTTAACAACTGACATCCCTACACATATATAACGGAGCTCCTGATCCAGAAGGACTCACAAGAAAAAGGCAGTGAAGATAATAAACACACTCTAAAATTGTTCAATCCAAACTTTTTGGGTACAACATTGAATGTGTAAAATCTGAAGAGAGTTTTAGAGGAATAGTATAGAGGCCACATTTTATTCATTACAAATTTGGGTCAACATCATGATTTTGCACTTGCAACATTATGTCACTGTAGTTTTCTACCCTGATACTCATGAAGTTATATGATTCACTTCATAATCTACAACAGATGTATGTAAATATAACACTTGATAAACTTTCATATCTGCGTGTTGCACAGCAACCATACTCTGATCCATTATGTGCTGCATTTGCCTAAGCGTTTGCTTTCTCATATGTCCTTGGAAAACCGCAAGAAAGAGAACAATATCCAACCAATAGAATGAGGGATCATCTGAGATATTGCATCCTGACTAAGCAGATTCTCCCATTTCCCACAAGATCAACACCAGAAGAAACAACACACAGGAAGCTCCAGCAATGGTTTTTCAGTTACCGCCAAGAACCAAACCAGGATCTTCTAAGCTGTTCCTTAGCATTAGTTCATTTGTATGACCGTATGTCATGCTTGGATGAGTCTTACAAAGCAAGTCAGCAAATTTCACTGAAAGGGCAACTTGCAGAAGCAGTCCACGATGAGAATTTGAGACGGGAGCTACGGTGCCTAAACATTGAATCACCGTCATTGTCTTACTTTGATTTTCGGGATCGAGCAGTAAAGTGGTTAGGAACATCGCCAAAGAAGACAAAAGATGTCTCTCTTAATGAGACAAGTACTGGTGAAGACAGTGTGTTGGCACTCCTGAAGAAGCAGGTAGAGCAACTTGATGCCCAGCAGAAGCAGATAAATAAACTGCAGACAATGCTCCAGACAAGGAGAGAACGTAGATGTTTCCGGTGCAACCAAGTTGGACACTTCAAGGCCAACTGCCCCAAGAAATCTAGTGAGACAACAAGGGACCAACAACAACGTCCTTTAAACGCATAAAGCCTGCCATTTCGAGCCAAATGGTGGGCAGGTCAAACGATGGCTCCTTCCCCATAATGGAGCTGGAGAAGCTACAACAAACAGATACCTCCAAAGGGAGATTGCTTCATTTCTGGAGATCTGGAAAGCCAAGTTCTCGGCGGCAACAAATGAAAGAACCTAAGACTGTCAGGAAACTCCTTAAACAGTGGGATAGGCTTGCTACTGAGATAGGGATAATGTACAGGAATGTAAAAATGCTTTAAACCTATACCCCCCTTTAAGGGTTCTCAGGATGTAGAGGATTGGTTGGATAAACCATGGAGGACAGATATCAAGTCGGATAACAACGTACCTGTACCAATAAGGATATATGCAGAGCCTGATAATCCAGTTGATGTCAATGCGTACAAAGTAGATTTTTGACTATATACCAACGCAAATGATCAGGAAATTAAAGAGTGTCATGGACAGGAGCGAAATTGTGTTGTCATCATTGTTACCTGTTCTGTTCTTGCATAACCCTGTACTGAATTGGACTTTTTCCAATAATTGTGGTGTTAAAAAAAATTAATGGCTGCCAAATGACTACAACTACACATATGGGATGCGATCTAAAGCAAAATCAGTCGCAACTTGGGAATACTGATTTTGATATATAGCCAAACAAAGGAACCTATTGTTTCCTATTGTTTTGGAAGCTCTTTAACTGCTCAGGTTGTTCAATTTCAACTAGGTTTTCTGGAAAATACAGCTGTGTAAACGTTTTTTACTAAACTGTAAGAAACTGAAAATTTAATATTTCTGAGTTCCCGACTGACTTTGCTTGCTCGCATCACATATAATGATATTTTTTTCTTTTCAATGTGAAAGTTATTCATCACTACGGTCTTCACGGGAAAAACTCCTGAAGAAACTTGTGCATATGTGAGAATGTTGAGGAGACACAAGAACATGTTACTCTGCAAGATTGCCTCAGAGTGCAACATTTCAGCCAGCAGCGTTTACAGAATCGTTCAAGGGGATCAAGTAAATCAAGCTGTGGGTAGGTGCATGATAGGAAGACCCAAGGAAGATCAACCCAAGACAGAAGCAGCACATTTTATGTGAACTCAAGAAACTGAGACAGTGTGAAGGAACCTTTATGATTTCATTGCTAATGCAGGTTGCTGATATACCAAAAGAACAACGTCAGTGTCAAACAAACTGCAACAAATTTATCACATCGAAACGGCTATAGATTAAGGCAAACGCGAAAGAAAGGACTACTTTCCACTTCGGACTTACATAAATTGTGTACAATTTGCCCAAAAATATGGTAAAGAGGCTAGCCAGCTTTTGGTGTAAGGATGAGGTGTCTTTCTTTAATGAGTAGCCGTTACTCACAAAACAAATCCGCTTGACCAAGCCAAAGCACCAAAGTCAAATATATATCGGCAGAAGCGTGAAGGTCTGGCGCATGATTGTACGTTAAAGGGCAGGAAAAAATGAACTGGTGGCAAGTATGCAAAATTTGTTGTTGCAATAAGCCACAACATTGTAATATGTTATAAAATTCATTGGAATATATTCGAAATTTTGTTTCCAGACCAAATATATCTCTGGTTGTAAAGACAGATGCTGCGATGGATTTTGTCAAATGTGCTGGCGGACTATTACAACGAATTCGGCTAATGAGAAGAAATTGTCCCAGATGCATAATATTTACAGGGTATGTATTATATATCAGCACAGAATCATTTCATAATCATATTTTAGGTTAAATTTTTCCAAGTGTGAACCCTATGAGAAGATATCTGGAGCCTACTTTGCTGAATTCATCAATGACAATTTCATTAATATGTTTGAGGTTGCTGACCAGGACAGTTATCTTTTTGTACAAGATGGAGACCATTCCCAAAATAGAGCGCTCATGAAGCGCTAGACAGGGCAAATGCTCAGTTGTTGAAAATTTCTGCAAGAAGTCCTGACATTAACCCATTGAAAATTTCTTTCATTTAGTTAGCGAGAAGTACTGTTGAGACAAGATGCAATTTGTAACCAATGCAATAGGGAATCATTTGAGAAGTTTCAAGCATGAGTCATCATCAGCACCATGAGAGCTATTCCACAGTATTGTACAGTGCTTCATGTGAGAATATTTTCAACCACAATAGGTGGTAAATACAAATGACATTTGATGCAAACTTGTAATAAACAATATATGAATGACCTGCCCCAAGCATATGTAATAATCCTCCATATAATAAGAAGTACCTGGATTGACAGTTCGGATACAGTTCAGATTAGAAGAAAAACTGATGCGTCACACAGTGTCATCGGCCCGATATCTTCATGGCAGAAAATGCCATGGTAGGTTGAATCCACAGCCACGGATGGCCATTGTATTCCCACCTGTTTAATAGGTTTTAAATGCATAGTACATGTAGGCAGAAGGACATCCGACTAAGGCTAATGACATTAGCCTGTGACTGACCTCTCAGCGAGCACACATTCGCCATTGTCATATGCTTATAGACTGTCTCTACGATAGTCTCCTACACAGCCAGTTTGTGTCAGTCGGTCTGACACTCGTGGATCCTGTATGTTCGTGATAGCCACATATAGTCTGGCCTGAGACTACCTCCACGAGGTTCTACGCTGCGCTATTTAAAATCTTGAATTTTGGTCACTTTTTCAGCTCAAGACGCAAGCTACTCTCTCAAAGCGCAAACTAACGACTATCATATATCTGTTCAAAACGTATTTTCAAGTGTATGAGACCACATCTGGTTTCTTGAGAAAAAATCATTTACGGGAGATATTCATCATTTTTCCGACCCGGTATCCGAAGATTTTCGTCTGATATCAAAATCATGCATAGCAATTCACGTGTATCGATCCCGTGTATTTATTTGAATATCTCTGCTGCATCAAATAATTATTAGCCAGGCGATGTCGGTGTGCGTCAACAAGTATTTAGACTCTGCATAATTTCAGTAGTCCACATGTTCTTCAAGTATGCTGCCCTCTCCTAAGAAACATGCCATTTAAAAGTAGGATGCACAGACAGCAAGGGTCTGTCTGTAGCGAGCCAGGAGTGAGCTAGCACTGTGTTCAAAATGTGAGTTGGTAGTCGGAGTTGACAGTTAAAACCATGCAGGTGTTAACAAGTCTAAAAATGGCATGATTTCCATAGGCAGAAGAAGTAATACTGAGAACTCGTCTTATTAAACACTAAGGCTTGGGCCAAGATGATCTGTGTATTGTTCTTGAGCGCCCACAGAAATAAAGTAGTGATACATCGACAGTCTTAAAGAAAGTTGTATCATCGCCTCTCGATTGTGTGTTTCTCCAAATCAAGAAGGACCCGGACCCAGGGATTGTAGGCCCCGTTCACGTGTATTAATTATGTTTTTGTTTATCATGCAGAACATTCTTAACAACTGACATCCCTACACATATATAACGGAGCTCCTGATCCAGAAGGACTCACAAGAAAAAGGCAGTGAAGATAATAAACACACTCTAAAATTGTTCAATCCACAACTACAGCAGCTCATACCGTAATTTACAAACTTTTTGGGTACAACATTGAATGTGTAAAATCTGAAGAGAGTTTTAGAGGAATAGTATAGAGGCCACATATCAACATCATGATTTTGCACCAACATTATGTCACTGTAGTTTTCTACCCTGATACTCATGAAGTTATATGATTCACTTCATAATCTACAACAGATGTATGTAAATATAACACTTGATAAACTTTCATATCTGCGTGTTGCACAGCAACCATACTCTGATCCATTATGTGCTGCATTTGCCATAGCTTTTGCTTTCTCATATGTCCTTGGAAAACCGCCAGAAAGAGAACAATATCCAACCAATAGAATGAGGGATCATCTGAGATATTGCATCCTGACTAAGCAGATTCTCCCATTTCCCACAAGATCAACACCAGAAGAAACAACACACGAAGCTCCAGCAATGGTTTTTCAGTTACCGACAAGAACCAAACCAGGATCTTCTAAGCTGTTCCTTAGCATTAGTTCATTTGTATGACCGTATGTCATGCTTGGACGAGTCTTACAAAGCAAGTCAGCAAATTTCACTGAAAGGGCAACTTGCAGAAGCAGTCCACGATGAGAATTTGAGACGGGAGCTACGGTGCCTAAACATTGAATCACCATCATTGTCTTACTTTGATTTTCGGGATCGAGCAGTAAAGTGGTTAGGAACATCGCCAAAGAAGACAAAAGATGTCTCTCTTAATGAGACAAGTACTGGCGAAGACAGTGTGTTGGCACTCCTGAAGAAGCAGGTAGAGCAACTTGATGCCCAACAGAAGCAGATAAATAAACTGCAGACAATGCTCCAGACAAGGAGAGAACGTAGATGTTTCCGGTGCAACCAAGTTGGACACTTCAAGGCCAACTGCCCCAAGAAATCTAGTGAGACAACAAGGGACCAACAACAACATCCTTTAAACGCATAAAGCCTGCCATTTCGAGCCAAATGGTGGGCAGGTCAAACGATGGCTCCTTCCCCATAATGGAGCTGGAGAAGCTACAACAAACAGATACCTCCATAGGGAGATTGCTTCATTTCTGGAGATCTGGAAAGCCAAGTTCTCGGCAGCAACAAATGAAAGAACCTAAGACTGTCAGGAAACTCCTTAAACAGTGGGATAGGCTTGCTACTGAGAAAGGGATAATGTACAGGAATGTAAAAATGCTTTAAACCTATACCCCCCTTTAAGGGTTCTCAGGATGTAGAGGATTGGTTGGATAAACCATGGAGGACAGATATCAAGTCCTCGTAACTGAAGTTGAACTAAAATTGGATAACAACGTACCTGTACCAATAAGGATATATGCAGAGCCTGATTATCCAGTTGATGTCAATGTGTACAAAGTAGATGCCCAAATTGACAACTGGTGGAAAATTACTGGCAATATACCAATGCAATTGCATAACCCTGTAAGAATTGGACTTTTTCCAATAATTGTGGTGTTAAAAAAATTAATGGCTGCCAAATGACTACAACTGCACATATGTGATGCGATCAAGCAAAATCAGTCGGAACCGGGAATACTGATTTTGATCAACGAAGAACCATTTCCTTTTGTTTCCTATTGTTTTGGAAGCTCTTTAACTGCTCATATCTTTGGAACAGGTTGTTCAATTTCAACGAGGTTTTCTGGAAAAAAAAGCTGTGTAAACATTTTTTAGTAAACTGTAAGAAACTGAAAATTTAATATTTCTGAGTTCCGACTGACTTTGCTTGATCGCATCACATATAATGATATTTTTTCTTTTGAATGTGAAAGTTATTCATCACTATGGTCTTCACGGGAAAAACTCCTGAAGAAACTTGTGCTTATGTGAGAATGTTGAGACACATGAACATGTTACTGCAAGATTGCCTCAGAGTGCAACATTTCAGCCAGCAGCGTTTACAGAATCGTTCAAGGGGATCAAATAAATCAAGCTGTGGGTAGGTGCATGATGGGAAGACCAAGGAAGATCAACCCAAGACAGAAGCAGCACATTTTATGTGAACTCAAGAAACTGAGACAGCGTGAAGGAACCTTTATGATTTCACGCCTAATGCAGGTTGCTGATATACCAAAAGAACAATGTCAGTGAACAAACTGCAACAAATTTATCACATCGAAACAGCTATAGATTAAGGCAAACGCGAAAGAAAGGACTACTTTCCACTTCGGACAAATTGTGTACAATTTGCCCAAAAATATGGTAAAGAGGCTAGTCAGCTTTTTGGTGTAAGGAGGATGAGGTGTCTTTCTTAGATGAGTAGCCGTTACTCACAAAACAAATCCGCTTGACCAAGCCAAAGCACCAAAGTCAAATATATATCGGCAGAAGCGTGAAGGTCTGGCGCATGATTGTACGTTAAAGGGCAGGAAAGAATGAACTGGTGGCAAGTATGCAAAATTTGTTGTTGCAATAAGTCACAACATTGTAATATGTTATAAAATTCATTGGAATATATTCGAAATTTTGTTTCCAGACCAAATATATCTCTGGTTGTAAAGACAGATGCTGCGATGGATTTTGTCAAATGTGCTGGCGGATTATTACAATGAATTCAGCAAATAAGAAGAAATTGTCCCAGATGCATAATATTTACAGGGTCATGTATTATATATCAGCACAGAATCATTTCATAATCATATTTGAGGTTAACGTTTTCAAGTGTGAACCCTATGAGAAGATATCTGGAGCCTACTTTACTGAATTCATCAATGACAATTTCATTAATATGTTTGAGGTTGCTGACCAGGACAGTTATCTTTTTGTACAAGATGGAGACCATTCCCAAAATAGAGTGCTCATGAAGCGCTAGACAGGGCAAATGCTCAGTTGTTGAAAATTTCTGCAAGAAGTCCTGACATTAACCCCATTGAAAATTTCTTTCATTTAGTTAGCGAGAAGTACTGTTGAGACAAGATGCAATTTGTAAGCAATGCAATAGGGAATCATTTGAGAAGTTTCAAGCATGAGTCATCATCAGCACCATGAGAGCTACAATGTATTCCACAGTATTGTACAGTGCTTCATGTGAGAATATTTTCAACCACAATAGGTGGTAAATACAAATGACATTTGATGCAAACTTGTAATAAACAATATATGAATGACCTGCCCCAAGCATTATGTAATAATCCTCCATATAATAAGAAGTACCTGGATTGACAGTTCGGATACAGTTTAGATACGAAGAAAAACTGATGCGTCAACAAGTATTTAGACTCTGCATAATTTCAGTAGTCCACATGTTCTTCGAGTATGCTGCCCTCTCCTAAGAAACATGCCATTTAAAAGTAGGATGCACAGACAGTAAGGGTCTGTCTGTAGCGAGCCAGGAGTGAGCTAGCACTGTGTTCAAAATGTGAGTTGGTAGTCGGAGTTGACAGTTAAAACCATGTAGGTGTTAACAAGTCTAAAAATGGCATTATTTGCATAGGCAGAATAAGTAATACTGAGAACTCGTCTTATTAAACACTAAGGCTTGGGCCAAGATGATCTGTGTATTGTTCTTGAGCGCCCACAGAAATAAAGTAGTGATACATCGACAGTCTTAAAGAAAGTTATCTCATCGCCTCTCAATTGTGTGTTTCTCCAAATCAAGAAGGACCCGGACCCAGGGATTGTAGGCCCCGTTCGCGTGTAATAATTATGTGTTTGTTTATCATGCAGAACATTCTTAACAACTGACATCCCTACACATATATAACGGAGCTCCTGATCCAGAAGGACTCACAAGAAAAAGGCAGTGAAGATAATAAACACACTCTAAAATTGTTCAATCCAAACTTTTTGGGTACAACATTGAATGTGTAAAATCTGAAGAGAGTTTTAGAGGAATAGTATAGAGGCCACATTTTATTCATTACAAATTTGGGTCAACATCATGATTTTGCACTTGCAACATTATGTCACTGTAGTTTTCTACCCTGATACTCATGAAGTTATGATTCACTTCATAATCTAAATTTTGATAAATTTTATGATCGTCCGGATGAGCAAATCACTGAATGGGCCTTAAAGGGGATCAAGTAAATCAAGCTGTGGGTAGGTGCATGATGGGAAGACCAAGGAAGATCAACCCAAGACAGAAGCAGCACATTTTATGTGAACTCAAGAAACTGAGACAGCGTGAAGGAACCTTTATGATTTCACGCCTAATGCAGGTTGCTGATATACCAAAAGAACAATGTCAGTGAACAAACTGCAACAAATTTATCACATCGAAACGGCTATAGATTAAGGCAAACGCGAAAGAAAGGACTACTTTCCACTTCGGACAAATTGTGTACAATTTGCCCAAAAATATGGTAAAGAGGCTAGTCAGCTTTTTGGTGTAAGGAGGATGAGGTGTCTTTCTTAGATGAGTAGCCGTTACTCACAAAACAAATCCGCTTGACCAAGCCAAAGCAC
This sequence comes from Amphiura filiformis, assembly GCF_039555335.1. Taxonomy (NCBI): domain Eukaryota; kingdom Metazoa; phylum Echinodermata; class Ophiuroidea; order Amphilepidida; family Amphiuridae; genus Amphiura; species Amphiura filiformis. The sequence goes on along the minus strand of NC_092636.1, from coordinate 44,823,733 downwards.
CAAAGTCAAATATATATCGGCAGAAGCGTGAAGGTCTGGCGCATGATTGTACATTAAAGGGCAGGAAAGAATGAACTGGTGGCAAGTATGCAAAATTTGTTGTTGCAATAAGTCACAACATTGTAATATGTTATAAAATTCATTGGAATATATTCGAAATTTTGTTTCCAGACCAAATATATCTCTGGTTGTAAAGACAGATGCTGCGATGGATTTTGTCAAATGTGCTGGCGGATTATTACAATGAATTCAGCAAATAAGAAGAAATTGTCCCAGATGCATAATATTTACAGGGTCATGTATTATATATCAGCACAGAATCATTTCATAATCATATTTGAGGTTAACGTTTTCAAGTGTGAACCCTATGAGAAGATATCTGGAGCCTACTTTACTGAATTCATCAATGACAATTTCATTAATATGTTTGAGGTTGCTGACCAGGCCAGTTATCTTTTTGTACAAGATGGAGACCATTCCCAAAATAGAGTGCTCATGAAGCGCTAGACAGGGCAAATGCTCAGTTGTTGAAAATTTCTGCAAGAAGTCCTGACATTAACCCCATTGAAAATTTCTTTCATTTAGTTAGCGAGAAGTACTGTTGAGACAAGATGCAATTTGTAAGCAATGCAATAGGGAATCATTTGAGAAGTTTCAAGCATGAGTCATCATCAGCACCATGAGAGCTACAATGTATTCCACAGTATTGTACAGTGCTTCATGTGAGAATATTTTCAACCACAATAGGTGGTAAATACAAATGACATTTGATGCAAACTTGTAATAAACAATATATGAATGACCTGCCCCAAGCATTATGTAATAATCCTCCATATAATAAGAAGTACCTGGATTGACAGTTCGGATACAGTTTAGATTCGAAGAAAAACTGATGCGTCAACAAGTATTTAGACTCTGCATAATTTCAGTAGTCCACATGTTCTTCGAGTATGCTGCCCTCTCCTAAGAAACATGCCATTTAAAAGTAGGATGCACAGACAGTAAGGGTCTGTCTGTAGCGAGCCAGGAGTGAGCTAGCACTGTGTTCAAAATGTGAGTTGGTAGTCGGAGTTGACAGTTAAAACCATGTAGGTGTTAACAAGTCTAAAAATGGCATTATTTCCATAGGCAGAAGAAGTAATACTGAGAACTCGTCTTATTAAACACTAAGGCTTGGGCCAAGATGATCTGTGTATTGTTCTTGAGCGCCCACAGAAATAAAGTAGTGATACATCGACAGTCTTAAAGAAAGTTATCTCATCGCCTCTCGATTGTGTGTTTCTCCAAATCAAGAAGGACCCGGACCCAGGGATTGTAGGCCCCATTCGCGTGTAATAATTATGTGTTTGTTTATCATGCAGAACATTCTTAACAACTGACATCCCTACACATATATAACGGAGCTCCTGATCCAGAAGGACTCACAAGAAAAAGGCAGTGAAGATAATAAACACACTCTAAAATTGTTCAATCCACAACTACAGCAGCTCATACCGTAGTTTACAAACTTTTTGGGTACAACATTGAATGTTGAGTTTTAGAGGAATAGTATAGAGGCCACATTTTATTCATTACAAATTTGGGTCAACATCATGATTTTGCACTTGCAACATTATGTCACTGTAGTTTTCTACCCTGATACTCATGAAGTTATGATTCACTTCATAATCTAAATTTTGATGATTTTTACGATCGTCCGGATGAGCAAATCACTGAATGGGCCTTAAAGGGGATCAAGTAAATCAAGCTGTGGGTAGGTGCATGATGGGAAGACCAAGGAAGATCAACCCAAGACAGAAGCAGCACATTTTATGTGAACTCAAGAAACTGAGACAGCGTGAAGGAACCTTTATGATTTCACGCCTAATGCAGGTTGCTGATATACCAAAAGAACAATGTCAGTGAACAAACTGCAACAAATTTATCACATCGAAACGGCTATAGATTAAGGCAAACGCGAAAGAAAGGACTACTTTCCACTTCGGACAAATTGTGTACAATTTGCCCAAAAATATGGTAAAGAGGCTAGTCAGCTTTTGGTGTAAGGAGGTGTTTTTCTTAGATGAGTAGCAGTTACTCACAAAACAAATCCGCTTGACCAAGCCAAAGCACCAAAGTCAAATATACCGTATTGGTCCGAGTATAGTCCCACCCGTTTTTTAGGTGAAAATTTTTCACAATTGGGGGGTGGGATTATACTCGAATTTCAAAAAAAAAAATTTTCATAGGTCAACCATGAATGATCCTAGCATATAGGTCTAGGTCCAGGGACACTCCAAAACCAAACAAACGAGGGACTATACTCGTACGAATATGGTATATCGGCAGAAGCGTGAAGGTCTGACGCATGATTGTACGTCAAAGGGCAGGAAAGAATGAACTGGTGGCAAGTATGCAAAATTTGTTGTTGCAATAAGCCGAAACATTGTAATATGTTATAAAATTCATTGGAATATCTTCGAAATTTTGTTTCCAGACCAAATATATCTCTGGTTGTAAAGACAGATGCTGCGATGGATTTTGTCAAATGTGCTGGCGGACTATTACAACGAATTCGGCAAATGAGAAGAAATTGTCCCAGATGCATATAAATATTTACAGAGTATGTATTATATCAGCACAGAATCATGCATAATCATATTTGAGGTTAAAGTTTTCAAGTGTGAACCCTATGAGAAGATATCTGGAGCCTACTTTGCTGAATTCATGACAATTTCATTAATATGTTTGAGGTTGCTGCCAAGGAGTTATCTTTTTGTACAAGATGGAGACCATTCCCAAAATAGAGCGCTCATGAAGCGCTAGACAGGGCAAATGCTCAGTTGTTGAAAATTTCTGCAAGAAGTCCTGACATTAATCCTATTGAAAATTGTAGTCTACTGTCGTACAGTAGGAATGCATTGCTCCAAAGTCCTCCTTGAATCCTCTCCAGTTCATGACATTTTCAGAGCAATTACAAAACAAGTCTACAGAATAAAGGCAGACTGTATTCAACTAATGCAAACTGTATGTGCACACATATATTATCATACATTATCAAATGTAAATCATTCATTTATCTGCATACATTTGTAACTTTTGTTTTATCAGGTTGTACCCGAAAGTCTTCAAGGAGAATTATGGTGAAGGCACAGGAGAAGATATATCCCACTGCCTGAAGGAGATGGCAACACAATACAACAGCAACTGTCAAAGCATATCTAAGGCTGTGGATACAACTTATAATTATGGTGTAACCCCTCTGTCAGAATCCAGAAACTGAAACGCCTTGCAAGTGACAGCAAGTTGGGTTATAACACTAAACTGATGTTGGCACTGCACAAACATTTGTACAATGAGGCATGCGAGTTTGTTTGAACAGGCATGACAGGTGATGGACTCAACACACCTACCATACTCAAACTTAATCAACAGAGTAAGAGAGAAAACATTGTAGTCTATTTACAACTATGCAAAATTTATTAGAGGTAAGCTTTTTAATTTTTAGGTCGGAACCAGTTTCATCATCATGTTGATATTAATATCATCAATCATATCAAGTATTCTCTCGATCATTTGTTTGGGTTGTGCACTTATCCATTTTTCACGTCTGTCAAATGGGACACCCTCGCGAAATCCTACAGGTAAATTAACCGAACTAAGTGTCCTTTATGTACAGTAGGAATGCATTTCATACTGTAAAGTCCTCCATGAATCCTCTCCAGTTCATGACAGAGAACAATTAATGTCATACATTCTCAGAGTACTTATAAAACAGTGTACAGAATTTCAGATGCTAAATAAGGCAGATTATATCTAACTAGAGGCAAACTGTATGTGCACACATACATATAATCATACATTATAAAATGTAGATTATTCATTTATCTGCAAACACTTGTGTAACTTTTATTTTATCAGGTTGTACCCGAAAGTCTTCAAGGAGAATTATGGTGACGGCACAGGAGAAGATATACCCCACTGCCTGAAGGAGATGGCAAACAATACAACAGCGACTGTCAAAGCACATCAAGGCTTGTGAATACAAATTACGACAATCAGGTAATAGTGGCAATTAGATACCCACAGATTCCGCGTCTGCAAATTTGGCGGAATCTTATCAAGATGGAGATGCAGCGTGGACATACACTAGAAAAGCACAGCTGGGAGCTGTGTTTTATGGATGCTTCCAGTAACATGGACAGGAGCTGCTCAGGCTGGCGGTTTGTACACTGTTAATGCAGCGTGGACATACACTGGAAAAGCACAGCTGGGAGCTGTGTTTTATGGATGCTTCCAGTAACATGGACAGGCATAATTGCAAGGTTTTCCTCCACTCACAGTTGTGCGAGAGGCCTTTGAATTGGTGTGTTGATAACCATCTCAGAAACACAAGGTACCATTGTGGCTGCATTAAAGCTGTACAAATCCATTCTACCACCTGGTTGTTTGGGCGGCAGAGGCACCATTGGTCTGCAGGTTTTCATCACTGATTACTGTCTAGCAGAGCGTCGTGCATTGAATGACACATTTACGCAAGCCACGCTTCTGCTTTGCGTATTCCATGTTTTGCAGACAATCTGGCGTTGGTTGTGGAATGCATCACATAAAGTTCTACTTCATGACCAGCCAAATCACTTAACACACATGAAGAGGATGGTGTTTGCCCAATCAGAAGAAGAGGCACAGAGCTTATATGAATCCACTATGTCTGATTCATCTCTGGAGGAAGAATTGCAGCTGAAGAACTTTTTTCTGGTGGAGTGCTGGATAATAATTCCAACTGGTGTGTTGATAACCACCTCGAGAACACAAAATACCATAGCCGCTGCATTAAAGCTGTACAAATCCATTCTACCACCTGGTTGTTTTGATCCGCAGGTTTTCATCACTGATTACTGTCTAGCAGAGCGTCGTGCTTTGAATGGCACATTTCCCAAGCCGCGCTTCTGCTTTGCGTATTTCATGTTTTGCAGGCAATCTGGCATTGGTTGTGGAATGCATCACATAAAGTCTACTTCATGACCAGCCAATCACTTAAGGGTGGTCTGAACCCTGGAATTATGGAAACTTTCGGGCCTCATAACTGCTAAATTATTAGTCTAAATAATATAAAAGTATACATTTTTAGAATGGAAATGACTTGATGAATTAATCTGTGAGGTCCAATTTGAAATTTGGGCGAAAATCAGGCTTTCTTATGATTTTTTTGAAAAATTTGCATTTTTTGACCATTTTTGGTGCAAATTTCTCAAAGTTGGTCAAAATTAAAAAAAATTAAAAAACGGTCCCTAGATATTTTTATCTAGTTTTTAAAAATTAATAAAAAAATTTGTTTTTTGTTATTTTCTCCAAAAATGAGCATTTTAGCCCGAATTGGACCTCACAGATGAATTCATCAAGTCATTTCCATTTAAGACCAACCTTAACACACATGAAGAGGATGGTGTTTGCTCAATCACTTAGAATATTTCTTGACAAACTTGCTGTTGACTTCAGCCAGATAAAGGCTGTCGAGAGATCAACATCATCAACGTGTGGCCAGTGGGATAACAGGATGTGGGGAATATTCACAAAGGGAAGAATTACTGCAAGTAATTTTGGCAAGATAATGAAGGCTTGCAATAGTATACGCTCAACTTCCACAATTTGCAGGCAATCACATTGGTATATATACCACAGGACCACCTGATTAGTGATCATTGTACACCCTGCTTTACTGTTGCAAACATCTCTTGAAGTCTATATTCATGCTAGATTGGTTACACACAGTTTTTTAAGACGTTTCGGAATATCTCCACTCTAATTTCTACAGCCTACACAGGAACTCTTGATTCACATATAAGATTCTCAGTATATTCATATTCAGTCCAACATATCTGAAGCCTGCACATTTGAGGGATGCAACTATGTATGCAAGACAGGGAACAAGTATAACATGTTCAGACACATGTTCACGCACTGGTTATGGCAAACGAACAAATATGTCTGTGCCTACTGCGAAAGCGTGGTTATCAAGAGAAATCCCAGTTTGAGGCGCACCTGAGGGCAGACCAGCATGTACAGCAGCAGCTCCTAGCCAAGGTGCAAAATAAGCCGCAGTACCATGTGGTGCAGTTTGCACAAAACTGGGTGGACAGGTCGCTGCGTAATGGCATAGGCCTTTATGGGCTCCTATCACAGGACCACTACACAAAACTTACCAGCTACAGCCAGACGACCAGTGACAGCTGCACAGCTTCGACAGCTACCCCTGACCCTGAGTATGACCCCGTTTCCCCTGGGTTTGACAATATGGCCATAGATAACCCTGCAATTCCAAATGGGTACCAGCACATGTCAGCCACCCTGGTCCAGGATGAACCAAAGGAATACGGTTCACAATTACACCAAACCACCATGCCCACCGAACAATATCACGCTGCATCTTCTATGTCCAGCACACAACAACCGCAGGCAAGTACATCTGGGCCCTTCCCACATCAGATCCCGACAGACATGAATCACCAGCACGCTTCCATCCCCCCATGAACAATGGACAAATATCTGCAATCCCCTGGAACAATATTGCTAACTCCATAGGTGGACTAACTATGCCACTGCAAGTCTCCCCCCTCAAGGAGGGTAACGGTACCAAACAAGTGGCAACAGAGTTTCAAATTCAACAGACCCAACACAGCAGCAGCTACCACACAGCCACAGCAAACTCCATATGACCAACTCTTAATGGTTGCAACTAACCATAACGCCCGACTACAACTTCAAGCGCAATGAAACCGCCAGCCATAACCCCTCTCCCAAAGATCAAGAGACATGGTTACAATGCCCTGCCCTCTCCCAACTGTCGTCCAGCAGCTAGCTTGCACCTGCCGTTCCCAAAGCGACAGTGCATGGACTTAGTCCAGCGGGTGTCAGCAGCAGCAGACCACCACACCCAAAACATATTACTGGCTACCGCATTGGAGCACATAAATGCTAGGTTGGACAAAATTGAGTGCAACATGAAGAATAAGTTTGTCGAGGTAAGCAAGGAACAAACTGCCGACTTGGCCAAGCAATTTCATGACGGACTTGCAGAGGAATCTTTCCAAAATAAATCATATAACAAGGAACTAGTGCAAGCACTACAGGATAAGATCCTAAAATTTCCATCAAAATAACTGTAAATGCAACTTGAAATTCTTAAATGATGAGTATTAAGTTGCAACAGGTGGAGTGGTAGCTACTAAAGCATTTATAGCCAAGGATTTGGACAGGCACCAGAGAAAACGATCAAAGCCTTCTCGTTATGTAGAGTAAAGTAAGCACTTTCTCAAATCTGTTTCTGATTTGCCATTGATGTATTCTGCAGATATGCAATGAAAACACTCATTTTCCTTTTCATTCTTTATTTCAGATGGAAAGGATATGAAGTTGCATTATGTGAAGTAGTAGCTACTAAAGCATTTGTAGCCAAGGATTTAGACAGGCACCAGAGAAAACGATCAAAGCCTTCTCGTTATGTAGAGTAAAGAAAGCACTTTCTCAAATCTGTTTCTGATTTGCCATTGATGTATTCTGCAGATATGCAATGCAAACACTTATTTTTCCTTTTCATTCTTTATTTCAGATGGAAAGGATATGAAGTTGCAACATGTGAAGTAGTAGCTACTAAAGCATTTATAGTCAAGGATTTGGACAGGCACCAGAGAAAACGATCAAAGCCTTCTCGTTATGTAGAGTAAAGTAAGCACTTTCTCAAATCTGTTTCTGATTTGCCATTGATGTATTCTGCAGATATGCAATGCAAACACTTATTTTCCTTTTCATTCTTTATTTCAGATGGAAGGGATATGAAGTTGCAACAGGTGAAGTGGTAGCTACTAAAGCATTTGTAGCCAAGGATTTGGACAGGCACCAGAGAAAACGATCAAAGCCTTCTCGTTTTGACTAATAAAGCACTCATGCATGGCATAAGTTTGAGTATGTTTATAATATCTTTGCTTACTATACGTGGCATGTTTCCACAGTATTCAGTAAGATTGGATGAAATGAGTGCAGAAACCATGATAACAGAGTGCATGTTATACTTCAGACCCATAACATGCAATGAGTATTATAGGCCTATAAGATGTGGAAAGGATATTGGTATAAACTAGCCTACTAATATTGTTATTGATATTGGTATAAACTAGCCTATTAATATTTGTTTGTTGTTGTCACTAATTAGCCTGACTAATTTTGTCCTTTATCTATCGATTTTACAGACATGCACATGCAGTGAAGTTGAACAGCTGCCAACCTAATACTAGTATGGCACCAGTAGGCCTACAGACAAACCCTGAAAGAGACCCAAAGATTTATTTGTAGATATCCATATACAATGTTTATAATACTTTTCACCAGGAAAATTGCAATATTATCAGTAGAGTTGTTTGTCAAAAGTGCCTTCAAAATTATTATCATCACACGGGTCACAAGAAGTTTTAATCACTTCCTGCAGATTCATGCAGTCATCATTCACCCTAGTGCAGATATTTTCCATTCAACGTTTACGTCATCCAAGTCATCATTATAAATATATAATGTACTCCCTGTTTTCATCTATTTTTATCATTGTTACGTTCAGCCTGATTAGTTACACATTTACTTCACACTGTGCCTTCACATTAACTAAATCACCACCTGCATGCATTGTTTAACTTTATACCAGATCTCATAATTGCAAGGTTTTCCTCCACTCACAGCTGTGTGAGAGGCATTTCAATTGGTGTGTTGATAACCACCACAGAAACACAAAGTACCATTGTGGCTGCATTAAAGCTGTACAAATCCATTCTACCACCTGGTTGTTTGGGCGGCAGAGGCACCATTGGTCCGGAGGTTTTCATCACTGATTACTTAGACAGGTCAAAATTTGAGAATTTGTGCTTTATTAAAAGGTTGGAGGCATTTCGTGTTAAAAGTGGTTAAACAAGCTTTTTAAGATAATTCGAGGGTGCTGAATACGAAAATGCTGTTTAACCGGTTCAGTTTTGGAGTCTTAGCCCTCAAAATTCAAAAAACAAAATGGCTGCCATTTTCAACATATTTTTGATAATAACTTGAATTTTAAACAGCATAGGAGGTTAAAAATGGTGGCATTATCCATGTTTATGATACAGAGGAACCCAAATTGATTGTTACTGAAGTTTTAACTGGTATGGTTTTGCTGCCATGTTGAATTCCAAAATGGCCGCCATTTTTATCAAGTTTCTGCATTTTCTGCTATAACTTGGATAGTACGCAACGTAGAAGTTTATAAATGACGGCAGTACCCATGTTTTTAATACTAAGGATTCCAAATTATCTGTTACCTACTATCTGTTGTAACTAGTTAGGGTTGCCACCATCTAGAATTCCAAGATGGCCGCCATTCATTAGGTAATTTCTGGGGTGTGTTTCAGAAAAAAAAAATTGTCATCTTTTTCATAAGGGTAGGTTACTTTCTCTGGCTAAATGCACTTTTAATTTCTTTAGAACAAAAACAGTGATATTGAATTAGTTTTCCAAGTGCATTTTAAAAGGTTAAAGATTTCAAAATGGCCGCTTTTTAGCTACTAGGCCTATAATTTACACCGTACAACTCATAAAACTGGTAACATTGGCACTTGATTTTACTTACGGCTAATTGTTCCCGTTAGGATCTTGCAACTATTTGATTCTCTCTATTTGACCTTTCACTTCGTAGTACAGTGATTCCAAACTCTGATTAATGGCTTTAGCCTCTTCTGTTTTTGCACTCTTGTTGGCTGTTAAATGTGCTTAGCCTTTTTGCAACTGCAATTGCCATTTATACATGCATGAAACTATCTTGCGACATGCTTTGGGAATTGGAGGTAGTGTCATCAGTTGCGGAGCCAGGTTCTATTAGGTCCATCCCATGTCAGCTACTTTGGGGAGAATTGGAGAAATGGTGACTGCTTGTTTCCAAATACAAGCCTGGTAGTGGTAATGTGCATACTTTGTATGAAGCCTTACTGCATCAGATGTTGGTGGTAGATTTTCCTGTGGACAACCCTTGAAAATAGTATCACCCGTGCCTTATCGCATCTGTCCCAATCATCTGGCAATATATGGATATGGTGAGCATTCTCTTGCTTTCATCAGAGCACACCGTGATGGTGTCAGGGATCTCCACTTATATGCTTTCAGTAGGATGCTAACTTTCTTTTTTAGGTATGATCATACCACTATGCCAAATGGGGTACCACTTATATGGCAGAAATGAGCTACCTTCCACCATGTCCACCAAAAGTCCTCCTTGAATTCCAGGCAGGAAATTTCGTTTGTAAAGGAGTCCAGGCGGAAATTCAACCAAGTATCCCCTGATTATAGCCAAGAATGGTTGAATGGTACTGGGAAGAGGGGCGGTGGGATTGTAGGTATCACAAGAAGTATCACTGCATTAGGCAGATGGGTACTCTCTTATATAACATGAGAACTTGCATATCAAGTAAATTAGGCAAGTGCTGATGATAGAACACTCCCAATTGGAAAGTTAGTATGTGTACAACGAGATTACACCATCCAGCGTGACAACCTCGATGAGGAGAAGTCGTCTCAGCTTTCGGATGATTCAGTGTTTTCAGCAAGGGGTACCATCTCCTGTACTGTAGAATATTGCAACCAAAGATTTGGCCAGTGCTAGTGGCATAGATTTCTTTTTGACGACATGGGTGGGGGGGGGGGGGCCGAAAAAATTTCTTGAAGTATAGTGAATCCAGCACCTTTTGGCAACAGAATAAGATGATGGTACATGCACGCAAAAATTTGCACTTTTTACAGTTTTAGGCTAAAATGGCCAAATATCATGTTAATTTGGCTGGAAACACACATATACAGGCGTCAACATTGGGAGGGGGATGATTGTATGGACCACCCCTGGCAAAATATTGGGGAATTTACCCCCCCCATCCCCATGGATGATTTAGGCTCATCCCAGGTCAATCGATGAGGAAGTTGCTTTATGACCTGATCCCAACCATGTGACAGATTCACTCTAAAGCCCCCGCTCCTGTTGAGGGACGGTTGTTCGGCTTGTACCCACACTTCTTTGACTCCCTGCTCGAACCAACGTAGTTCACGGTCCAAAATGACAACTTTGTCAATGTCAAAGCTGTGACCGCTGCCCTCAAGATGTTTGTAGACTGCTGAATCCTTGCCACTTGAACTAGCGCGTCTAAGTTGGGATATATGTGACTCTGCAGGGATTGGTCGGTTTACCAATGTAAAGTGCTTGGCACTCCTGATCTTCAGCGCACTTGACACCGTGAACAACACCACTAATACGGCCTTTAAGGCAGATAGAAACATTATACAGCGATTTGTGACAGCCTCTATGGCAGGACGTACAACTTGGACCAGATTCTGCAGCATGAACTTAATTATGCCTGTTCAAATTTCACTTGCTGCCATGAATGGGAGTCTGCATATAAGCAGTGGCGGCTGAGTTTCAGAGGATTGAGGTAACCTTTGACAGATACCAGCATGATTCCATCAATACTGGAACCAGAACAAAACGAACCCGGCTATCGACCAGTATGCGGGTAATAGAAAACCACAACGTTCTCTACCGAATAACTGGACTAACTTTCTCTCACTTGGAGAGAATAAAGCAAATCTTGCCGCTCCTATCTCAACAGCTTATGACAAATGCTGTATCAATTGCACCCACAACACTTGTAGTGGCTGGAGGATTTGCACATATAACAGAAGTTAGATCTTCAGATTCAGGGATGGACACAACAGCCCTAGAGGCCATGAGGAGGCGGATACTCACTTTGTACTTCATTGCATTAACACAAATGCTGAAGCTGTAGTGGTTTCAGTATGTGACACTGACATACTTGTCTTGCTGGCTGCTTAGTTTGACAAGATGCTATGCACTCAGCTGTGGATGAAGGCAGGATTTGTAAGAAGCCTAAATACATCCCAATCCACAAAATCCATCAGGAACTGCTGCCTTGCCAAGTGGAAGCTTTGCTTCTATTTCATAACGGGTTGTGACAGTGTGTCACAGCTTGCTGGCTACGGCAAAAAGACAGAGGTGTTTCAAGCAATTGTTGACAGCTCTTAGCACAATTCATTTGCAAGGTGCATGCCAGATGATGTGCACAGATGGGATAAGGCATGTGTGATACTATTCTCAAAGGGTTGTCCACAGGAGAATCTAGCACCAACATGCAAATGTACCAATGGATGTATAAACAATTGCAGCTGCATGAAAGCTAAGCTAACATGCACAGATGGTTGTGCATACGTGTGCATTTAACAGCCAACAAGAGTGCAGAAACAGAAGAGACTTTCAAGTCTCTTCTGTTTCTGCATTCTTGCCTTAAAAGGCATCAATTAAAGTTAGGAATCTCTAAACTACAAAGTGAAAGGTCAAATAGAAAGAATCAAATAGTTACAAGATCCTAACGGGAACAATTAGCCGTAAGTAACATTAAGTGCCAATGTTGACAGTTTCATGATTTCTACGGTGTAAAGTATAATAGGTAATTTGGAAATCTTTAACCTTTTAAATATTAAATTAAAATTAAAAGTGCATTTAGCCACAGAACGTAATGTACCCTTTATATGAAAAACGATGACAATTTTGTTTTTGAAATACACCCAGAAATTGCCAAATGAATGGCAGCCATCTTGGAATTCTAAATGGTGGCAACCCTAACTAATTACAGCAGGTAGTAGGTAGCAGATAATTTGTAATCCATGGTATCAAAATGATGGGTACTGCCATCATTTTTTAAACTTCTATGTTGCCTACTATCCAAGTTATAACATGAAATGCAGAAACTTGATGAAAATGGCGGCCATCTTGGAATTCTAGATGGTGGCAACCGTGACTAGTTACAACAGATAGTAGGTAACAGATAATTTGGAATCCTTGGTATTAAAAACATGGGTATTGCCATCATTTTTAAACTTCTATGCTGCCTACTATCCAAGTTATAGCAGGAAATGCATAAACTTGATGAAAATGGCGGCCATTTTGGAATGCAACATGGCGGCAAAACCATACCACTTGAAACTTCAGTAACAATCAATTTGGGTTCCTCTGCATCATAAACATGAATATTGCCACCATTTTTAACCTCCTATGCTGTTTAAAATTCAAGTTATTATCAAAAATATGTTGAAAATGGCGGCCATTTTGTTTTTGGAATTTTGAGGGCTAAGACTCCAAAACTGAACTGGTTAAACAGCATTTTCAAATTCAGCACCCTCGAATTATCTTAAAAAGCTTGTTTAACCACTTTTAACACGAAATGCCTCCAGTAAGCACAAATTCTCAAATTTTGACTTGTCTAACTGTCTAGTAGAGCGTTGTGCATTGAGTGACACATTTCCGCAAGCCACGCTTCTGCTTTGCGTATTCCACGTTTTGCAGGCAACCTGGCATTTGTTGTGGAATGCATCACATAAAGTTCTACATCACTTAATGCACATGAAGAGGATGGTGTTTGCCCAATCAGAAGAAGAGGCAGAGAGGTTATATATATGAATCCACTTTGTCTGATTCATCTCTGGAGGAAGAATTGCAGCTAAAGAACTTCTTTCTGGTGCTGGATGATAATTCCAATGTGTTGATTACCACCTTGAGAACACAAAATACATTTACGGCTGCATTGAAGCTGTACAAACCCGCCTGGTCGTTTTGGTCCGCAGGTTTTCATCACTGATTACTGTCTAACAGAGCATCATGCATTGAATGGTACATTCCCACAAGCCACGCTTCTGCTTTGCGTATTCCATGTTTTGCAGGCAACCTGGCATTGGTTGTGGAATGCCTCACATAAAGTTCTACTTCATGATCGACCAAATCACTTAACACACATGAAGAGGATGGTGTTTGCCCAATCACTTGAGATTTTTTCTTGACAAACTTGCTGTTAACTCCAGCCAGGTAATGGCTGTTGAGAGATCACCGCGTGGCCATACAGTATTTAAAGTAATGTAAAAAAAGCTTAATTTGCATGTATACAGTATTTAGAGTAATGTAAAAGAAAATGTAAAACATGATGTGGGGAATGTTCACAAAGGGAAGAATTACAGCAAGTAATTTTGGCAAGATAATCAAGGCTTGCAATAGTACACGCTCAACTTCCAAATTTTGCAGGCAACCCGACATTGGTTGTGGAATGCATCACACAAAGTTCTACTTCATGACCGGCCAAAACACTTAATGTATATGAAGAGGATGGTGTTTGCCTAATCAGAAGCTTATATGACTCCATTATGTCTGATTCTACTCTGCAAACGTAACTCAACTTCTGTTCATCCTTGTAGCTTTAATATCAAGCCTTCTTGTTGCGCTTATCAGAAAACGGAAGTGTAATTTCTTCTCTTCATAATGGCAATCTCAATGCAAGACTCTTTGACATCTTGAGCATTTTACAGTGTTACATGTAGCAATATTTCTCCATAAGACTATTTGAAGAAAATGTTTGACCGCAAAAATGATTGGGCAGTTTCATACAGGCTGCTGATAAAACCTGTGATATGGTTTAATTGAAGAACTAGAAACAATAATACAGTGTTTCTTAACTTAAATATTCATGAAAATAATTAACAAAAACAATAATAACATCAAAAGTAAAAACATAATCCGATGTTTCTTTTACTACCGCAAATCACTGAGTATTCCTACGACCAAAAGGAGATAATATAGGTGTTGTTTCCTCCATATAGTGCAACAACATGCAAACAATTTTATATTAGTCCCTTTCCAAAGGCGGGACACCTACCTGTTTACATATAACAATTGGCAATGCCGAATAATTCTCATTCATCTGATGAAGAATGAAGTACTCATCAATGGTGTGTATAGAAATGATGAAGATCTCCATGACACAGTCAGCAATACAGTGGTGTTGCAACTTGCTAATGGAGACAGAGTATGGTTTTATTTTTAGTTTCTCATTCCATGTTAATGGCATTCATCATTTGGACAGTATTCTTGTCAAGGAAACTGACTGTTGGAAGAAAACCTTCCTCTTAAATCAGAGACAAAACCTCATTTGACGACGTGATTCGTTATTGAGCAAGTGCTAATGAGAAGTATGAAAGCAACAGGTGGATTGACAAGAGGTCGTGGAATGACTGAGTCTCAACGAACCTGATGACTGCTTTCCATGCCAGCCTGTGCTGAAGTTAATAGTGCGATGCAGGAACTAACAGATAACTACTTCACAACAAGTGAACAGCACAAAGATATGACACGATCAAGACAGATGAGAGATGAAGAAGACAAAAATACTGGCTCTTATGCCGAATAATTCTCATTCATCTGATGAAGAATGAAGTACTCATCAATGGTGTGTATAGAAATGATGAAGATCTCCATGACACAGTAAGCAATGCAGTGGTGTTGCAACTTGCTAATGGAGACAGAGCATGGTTGACCAAGATGGCCTACATTTACACTTAACAGGAAAGCAAGCAATCAGACTGACACGCATGAATAAAAGAAGGAGACATAGTCCAGTCAGTGATTCTAGTGATTCAGATATTAAAAAACCCAATGGGTAAAGCTATTAAACAAGTCTTACAATCTTAGTTTTAAGTCTTATATAGAGCAGATTCTTTTAATGTTTTATTTACCTTCTAATCTTATGTTTGTGTTACAAACAGTGTATTTTTAGTTTCTCATTCCATGTTAATGGCATTCATCATTTCAGTATTGTGTCAAGGAAACTGATTGTTGGAAGAAAATCTTCCTCTTAAATCAGAGACAAAACCTCATTTGATTGACACATCTTTCATAGAATATGAAAGTCTAGTAGATCCCACTTATCTACCCAGTGTTCCAGAAACAGAGGATTCCATGTCCATATTAGAATATAATGATGTTGTAGATGAAATTCTGGAGAACGCAGATATTGGAGGATGTAGAGAGGAGGAGAGGAAAGTAGATTAGAACATGCAGAATCAAATACCACACACTTATCTACACTCTCCATATAGCAAAGGGTCCAATACACTCTTCTTTGAAGAGGTAATCAAACTGATCAGTAACAAAACGTCAAACAGCTAAAGCAAGGAATAGACTATATGGGACTAATTGGCCGATGCATACTGATAAGCACCACAAACAAGAATGTGTTAAGAAATTTTACAGTATTACAGTGCTTTGCTAAAGAGAAGACATATGCATAATATTGGTTGGACTGCAGGCTCACTTGTTTTAGCTACGACCTTTTATAAACAAATTATTTCTTTAAATATTTGTCAGACCCTATTTTTTGCCACCCTGGTTTCTGGCATTTTAGGAAAAAGGCAATTAGCAAGTAGGGCTGCATGTCTTTCTTTTTATGTTCATTGCATTCAACTAACATCATCATCATGATAAACCTAAGTAAATATTAAAATCCACTTTCTTTACTCTGCTTTATGTCACCAGACACATGGATTGCTACACAGTTTCCAGTTAGGATGTGGAATGTCCACCAGCAGGAAAGGAGGACGAATAATGATGTTGAGGGATGGCATTATGGCTTCAACCGCCTTGTCGCTAAACACCACCTCAACATTTGGGACTTCATACAAGCTCTGAAGAAGCAACAGGCCACAGTGGCAGCAACACTGCTGCAGATATGCGCTGGGGTAGTTGTGGCAGTCAGGCAACGGAAATACGTCAGGCTGAATGACAGGCTGCGAAATCTCACTGACTGGTACATTCAATAGGTAAATGTGATGTGTTTTGTGTGGTAATCAACAGAGACACACAAAAAGGCTGGTATACTGGGACCTATCACTTGGTCAACAATTTTAAGGAGAATAGAGCTATCTGTGAATTCAACCCAGGGTCTTTTGCCAGTGAAGAACAACAACTGACAAACACCAACAATTCTGGTATTATCGTATCTTAGAATTAACTGTAAACAAAGATTGTACAATATGGGCTAAAATTAACAATTAATTGTTGATTTCAGTTTCAGTTTGTTGATCTCTGCTTTATGTCACCAGACACATGGATTGCTACACAGTTTCCAGTTAGGATGTGGAATGTCCACCAGCAGGAAAGGAGGACGAATAATGATGTCGAGGGATGGCATTACGGCTTCAACCGCCTTGTTGCTAAACACCACCCAAACATTTGGGAATTTATATAAGCTCTGAAGGAGCAACAGGCCACAGTGGCAGCAACACTGCTGCAGATACGCGCTGGGGTAGTTGTTGCAGTCGGGCAACGGAAAGACGTCAGGCTGAATGACAGGCTGCGAAATCTCACTGACTGGTACATTCAATAAGCAAGTACTGTTGAACTACTTTTTGCAGGGAATTGCCCATAATCTGGCTAGTCTGATATAGTAAGTGAAGTTCTTTTGGATAGGTCCATTCTCTAGAGTTGAATGTCTAATAACATAGAGCTTTTTGAAATCATGCAAAGTGTTACCTGCAAGAAGGGGGCAATATTAAAGTGAAACATGTTTCACAATCCACAAGATAAAGTCTATGTCAAGGTGTTTTACACTATGATGGGTCACTCCATACCAAATCATTGCAGGTTAGTAGGTTACCCCCTCAGATTTTTGCTGATCATGTAAGCATACCTCTATGAGAATAATGAACACACGCTTTTGCATGTTTTTGTTGTCTTGCAGGTTATAGTAAAGTAGTTGTATGTATGTAGGGGTGAAGGTGTGGGTGTACATCAACATACAGTTGTGATAAAATTCTGAAGTAAAAATTGGCTCATAAGAACTGATCATAAGAACTGGTAAGAGGCTATCATGAATCACTGCATCTACCATCTAGTATATTTCAAACAAGGATTTCTGACACATTGAAGCAACTAATGGCTTGTTGGAGAGTGTAAATGAGTAAGAGAAGGTCCTGATGGTTATCTTGGAATGGAAAAAAAAAACATACTGACACTGTTTGTAAGGGAGAATTCTTCTAAATTGGGCTAGTATTTAGTCAGTTAATATCCAGCTTTATACCATGTGGATGGGTGGGACAAGTTTAAACAGTACGGTCTATGTGTACATGGCTGCATAGATGGCTTCAGCACATGGTGGAAACCATCTTCAACAAACAATAATCTGTACATTGTTTGCAACTACTATGTAGAGAATGCTCTACAACTTTATATCCTGTATTATGAGAGCTGATT
Source organism: Amphiura filiformis (assembly GCF_039555335.1). Taxonomy (NCBI): domain Eukaryota; kingdom Metazoa; phylum Echinodermata; class Ophiuroidea; order Amphilepidida; family Amphiuridae; genus Amphiura; species Amphiura filiformis. The sequence goes on along the minus strand of NC_092636.1, from coordinate 44,805,612 downwards.
GTGAAACTGAAAATGTGTGCATGGAACTGATGCAAACGCTCCTTACAGTTTTGGTGAAAGGGGTTGGTTGAATTCAACTTTTTTCTATGGCCGATCTACATAGCATGGATACCAGGAAAACCACTTTAAAGAGATAGCATTAGTAAGAGAATTTATTAGATTTTGCTACTTAATTATGCAAAGAATTGGAGTTGATAAGAATTCAATGGAACACCCAACACATGTGTCCCGTCTAGAAACGAATTGTCACCATCTGGCAAACCGGATGTCATGTTTCATTTTCCTCAAATATACCACACTGAATTATATTTTTTTTAATATTAGATGTACAAAGTCTGCTGATACTAGATCAGATACTGACAAAGAATGAAACTGACTGTACTCCAATCTATGCAGACATGTATGAATCCTTTGAGAATCTGGAGGCTGCCCGCAAGAAATTGACATGCATTGCCGAGTTGAAGGTGTGGCTGGGTCAACAAGATGGATAACCATGACCGCTACTGGTCCGGTCCTCTCATCCAAGCTCATTCACGTTAAGTGAAACCCAGCAACATGAGAAAAAGATGAAGGCTTCACGAAGGTCGAGGCAAAGAAAAACTGTAATGGAATCTGTAGCCAAGTTACAAGAACCACACACAGTCAAATGTGATGTGTTTGTGTGGTAATCAACAGAGACACACAAAAAGGCTGGTATACTGGGACCTATCACTTGGTCAACAATTTTAAGGAGAATAGAGCCATCTGTGAATTCAACCCAGGGTCTTTTGCCAGTGAAGAACAACAACGGACAAACACCAACAATTCTGGTATTATCGTATCTTAGAATTAACTGTATACACAGATTGTACAATATAGGCTATAATTAACAATTAATTGTTGATTTCAGTTATAATGCATGTCATCCCAGAAATGGAAAAAATGGTTATCAAGAAAGGGTGGAACGAGTTAGGGGATGTGTTCCTATTTGAATCAACGATCAATGGGTAAGATTTGTTTTTATGTGCTCATTCAATAGTTTGTATTTTGCTGCTTTTATGTCAATAATCTAAAAGAAATACAAACATATAGCATTAACGCTCTGTATTCCATGGCAACTCACCACAGGGTTGGCAGGTGACCCATTGGAATTTGATGTTACTCCATCAAAGTGTTCCATTTTGGTTACAATGAATGCACATGACAAAATGGTGTGTTAGAACATAGAACTTGGGATATATACAAATCAAAATCCACTTTCTTTACTCTGCTTGATGTCACCTGACACATGGATTGCTGGACAGTTTCCAGTTAGGATGTGGAATGTCCACCAGCAGGAAAGGAGGACGAATAATGATGTCGAGGGATGGCATTACGGCTTCAACCGCCTTGTTGCTAAACACCACCCCAACATTTGGGAATTCATACAAGCTCTGAAGAAGCAACAGGCCACAGTGGCAGCAACACTGCTGCAGATACGTGCTGGGGTAGCATTTTGTTTGATTTCATTGATCATGCTGTAAATCAAGAATCATGTTGTGTATTTTTGTATTTATGATTATTATTCAAAAAGAACATGATACACCCTGGTGCAAAACCAGGTACAACAGAACACTGTGAGAACAAAAAAAAAAATGCCTTTGACTGTTTCAAAGTGAGGAGATTTGGAGGGCAACTTATGATGTCCTTTAGAGGTGTGTATAGGAAGACTTCACTGTTTTCAGATTCAGCTCAGCTGAAGCATTTCTTGGCTCTGACAGACAGAAGGAAAGATGAATGCTGTGAAACCTATCAAGCCAATCAGAATGAGGTTGTCCACATCTTGGAAATTGTTTGGCAAGCAGATGTCAAGTGTGAAGGCCCGTACAATGAAGACTTCCATCAGGAAGAGGTGTCTTTGCCACTACAACATTTACCGAAGGGGATTTCTTACTTGAGTATAGAGGGAAGGTTGTGACAAGTTACCATGAGGCATTGGAGTTAGAAAAGAAGTATATAAGACAAGGGAAAATTATATATTTGTATCGCTATCGAAGAAATTACAAGACTTATAAGTTGACAGTTTTCACAGTGTAAAGCATTATAATAGCACTGTGGTATAATAAGCCTTTTGTGATGCGGTTGACGGAGAACACACAAACAGATACGACACCGGGGCAGTCATGGTTTTCGGCCCCAATCTGGAGGAAATTCCTCCAGCAAGACATAATTGATGCCATTGACTGTTTAAAAGTGAGGAAATTTGGAGGGCAATCGATGATGTTCTTTAAAGGAGTGTCTGAGATGAGTGCAGTGAAACCTATCAAACCAATCAGAATGAGGTTGTCCACATCTTGGAAATTGTTTGGTAAGCAGATGTGGACTGTGAAGGCCTGTACAGCAAAACTTCCATCAGGTGATAGGAGGTGTCTTTGCCACTGCAACATTTACCAAAGGGGATTTCTTACTTGAGTATAGAGGGAAGGTCATGATAAGTTACAATGAAGCATTGGCATTAGAAAAGAAGTCAAGGGAAAATGATATATATCTGTATTGATATTGAAGAAAAACAAGACTTATTGAAGTTGACAGTTGACCACTAATTTTTGCAGTGGGGGATATCAAAATTCTGTATCTGTTTTCAAACAGATTCACAGGCATATGAACTTCAATGAATATTCTCATCATCAATATCACAAATATTTTTCCTTTTAAACTCTATATTGCACTTTTTTGCCTATCGACAGCTTAATGCCACAGAAGAGCAAGCTCAAACCTTTATTTTCACAACAAGAGATGTTCTTCCAGCCATCAGAGGGGAGAAGCTGTCAAAGAAGCTGATAGTTTTTATCAATGGCAGTGGTTCGATACAGGCGGGGCAATGGTCGAGACGCCTGCTTGTTAATAACAACATCGACATGGGATCAATGATCCCATATGTTAAACAAGCAAAAAAGGTTAATATTTTTTGCCTATCGACAGCTCAATGCTACAGAAGACAAGCTCAAACCTTTATTTTCACAACAAGAGATGTTCTTCCAGCCATCAGAGGGGAGAAGCTGTCAAAGAAGCTGATAGTTTTTATCAATGGCAGTGGTTCAATACAGGCGGGGCAATGGTCGAGACGCCTGCTTGTTAATAACAACATCGACATGGGATCAATGATCCCATATGTTAAACAAGCAAAAAAGGTTAATATTTTTTGCCTATCGACAGCTCAATGCTACAGAAGAGCAAGCTCAAACCTTTATTTTCACAACAAGAGATGTTCTTCCAGCCATCAGAGGGGAGAAGCTGTCAAAGAAGCTGATAGTTTTTATCAATGGCAGTGGTTCGATACAGGCGGGGCAATGGTCGAGACGCCTGCTTGTTAATAACAACATCGACATGGGATCAATGATCCCATATGTTAAACAAGCAAAAAAGATTAATATTTTTTGCCTATCGACAGCTCAATGCTACAGAAGAGCAAGCTCAAACCTTTATTTTCACAACGAGAGATGTTCTTCCAGCCATCAGAGGGGAGAAGCTGTCAAAGAAGCTGATAGTTTTTATAAATGGCAGTGGTTCGATACTGGGCGGGGCAATGGTTGAGACGCCTGCTTGTTAATAATAACATCGACATGGGATCAATGATCCCATATGTTAAACAACAAAAAAGGTTAATATTGTTAACAAGTTAGTGTATTGAAAATGTTGTGATTTTTCAAGCGTGAATATGATTGGTTGTGGGAAGGAGTTTGTAACATGCTTTGTAAGTACACAATCTGTGTTGGAAAAAGTGCAGTACCATGGCAGCTTGCACTTGGGATATCTCAATAAAAATAGCTACTTGCACTCAATGTAATTTTCAGATTTTTGCCGTGGGGGAATTCAAAAATTCTATATCTGATGATGATGTCCTTTAGGTGTGTGTCTAAGAAGACTTTACTGTTTTCAGATTCAGCTCAGCTGAAGCATTTCTTGGCTCTGATAGACAGTAGGAAAGATGAGTGCATTGAAACCTACATGTATCAAGCCAATCAGAATAAGTTGTCCACATCTTGGAAATTGTTTGGCAATCAGACAGGCTTGTACAGTGAAGACTTCCATCAGATGACAAGTTACCATGAGGCATTGGCATTAGAAAAGAAGTCTATAAGACCAGGGAAAATGATATATTTGTACCAATATCGAAGAAATTACAAGACTTGAACATGATTAAAGTAGTATTCACATATTGGATAAAGGAAACACTTATTCCATAAATATATAGATTTAAATCTATTTCCCTAAATCTTAAACGATATTTAATTTGGGCCTTTGTCTTAATTATTCAGCAGATAAAGAGTTCACTGACAACAACCATGACGACAATGCCTTTACGACAGACTAGGAGACGATGATATGGACACAGACATGGACGAGGGTCTGGAGACAGACAAAGAAGATTTGGACACAGACATTGAAGACAGTAACCACGTGGAGCCTGCGCCACTGTAGTCATCGACTTCAGTTTCATGTCGATGGAAAACTTCAACAAACTTAGCAGCTTGGCCAACTTTACTTCGCACTGGTTCGGCAGAATAATTGCCTCATGGTGGAAGAACGCGACAAGCTAGGACGACTGTTGAAGCTGCGCATTACCCGACAAAAGAGGGCAGAACTTGCACAGGGAAGAATGAGGGGCAACAAGAAAGCTATGGCGAGGGATCTAGTAAATGCACTCTTTTCCGCTGATGAACTTCGGAAATCAAATGTTAACGGCATAGGACTGGGCATGCAGGCTCTTGATCCCATCCGAATAGACACCATTTGCGAGGCCATCTTTGTGATTGACCCTTCCAGTCCGTCAGATATGGCGGACCATTGGAAGGACATAACAAAGAGCATCAACACCATGTTACGTGGGAAGAGACGCCCGTAAAATGCGAAGGTGGTCGCTCCACTACAGGAACAGAACAAGGAAGAGGTCATGTAAACGTGTGGTACAATTATTGTAAATGAACAAAACTGAACTGAATAAATGCTTGTACAATTGGTTTGAGGTCTGTTAAGTTTTAAAAATGCCAATTTTTGGTGATTTGCCATATGTTTATATATTTCGAAAGGAGTAAAGAAGCTGAACTTATTCTGTCATACTGGTCAATTGGAGAACTATAATGACTTCTTAACCAAGTACTGCCCGAAAAGGAACGTGTTTCGGTTCGAAGGTATGGTGGCGCGAGCCAAGATGGCGGCACACGACCGCAATGCTAATGTTGAAAGAGATATCGTGGTGAAAATGGACTTGACTGGAAGAAAAGTTCCACAAAAGTACTAATGTCAATGGGCCGATTATGGCATGATTAAACAAATTTAGACTATTTATGCATCACAGCATATTCCCAACTATCAATTTCTTAATTATCACGTACAGCATATTCTCATCAATTTTTTAATTATCACAGCATATTCTCATCAATTTCTTAATTATCACAGCATATTCTCATCAATTTCTCATCACAGCATATTCCCAACTATCAATTTCTTGTGTGATGAACTGTGGAATGTCTATTTATTGAAATGTTACAGATAATATTTACTTTGGTTCTTTCTTTGTATGTTCTTCTCCTCTTTCTTTTATTTGTTAAGTTTGTGTAATTGTATGTTGTATCTTAGGGCAGTGTAAGGGATGCTCTATTCAGGCCTTTGGGCCTTTTGAGCATCTCCTAATTCAAATTTTGTGTCTTTTATATATATTTTGAATGTTGATTTGAATGAAAATAAAATGATGATGTATGTATGTATTCTCCGGGTGACAGCAAATATAATTTAATTGAGCATACCTGGTCACCAGTAACAATTTGGCTGGTTGGATTGATGTTATTAAATCACCATGACGGATAGAAATGTTGCGAATCAATACAGTAGTAGACCAGCAATTGGAGCAGTTGAAAGGTGCTGAAATTAACAAGTTCAGATGCGCAATGCACCCATTAGATTCCTTCCAGAAGTCAAGCAACAAGGTGCTGGGTGAAAATGAAGCTATTGATTCAAAAAAGTATGCCCACATGCCATACACTAACTTCCAGCAAACCATCCTAAAAAAGGATCCTCAAATGAAACCAATTTGGTTCTATTCCAGGCTATAGAAGATGTTAAATCTTGTTTACAAGGCAAAGAGTATGATAGATTCCATTAAACGTAGTTGGAATACCTTCAATGTGCAAGCACACATATGGAGACAGTGTCCGAAATAAGGAAAATATGGAGGTTGTCCCGAGGACAACTAAAGCATGAATTCTGCTTGTCCTCAAAATATTTTGGTCGTCCCCAAAATATGAATGTTTTAAATAAATTTTTACATTGGCTTGAAGAGTTGGGACTACTTTTCTTGCCATACTAACTTTGATCAGACCGGCCTTGCCAGACAGCAAACATTGTAAAGCAGACCCATTTAAACAATTGCTACTTTTTCTGATGAAGTTGAGACTGAATTTGGCAACACAGGACTTGGCATACCGCTTTCACCTATCAACGTCAGCAGTTTCAAGGATTTTTCACCACGTTTTGGATGTCATGGCTGTTAAGTGTGACAGCCTTGTGCACTGGCCTTCTCGTCCAGCACTACGAGCCAGCATGCCATTCCAATTTAGAAGATTTTAATAATTGACTGTACGGAAGTTTTTATTGAACAGCCATCGGATTTATTAGCAAGGGCACAGACTTGGAGTCAGTACAAACACCACCATACTCTGACATTTTTGGTTGGTATTACTCCGCAAGGAACAATTTCATTTTTAAGCCAGTGCTGGGGTGGCCGAGCATCGGATAAGGAAATTACAGAGAACAGTGGATTCTTAAACTTCTTGGAAGCAGGAGACGTTATTATTGCGGATCGTGGTTTCACAATAGACGAGTATTGTAGATTAGCAATGTGTGAAGTAAAGCTTCCGCCATTTACACGAGGGAAGAAACAACTCGTCAAAGTTGACGTCGACTGGAGTCGCGAACTTAGCATAGTTCGCATTCATGTGGAACGTGTGATTGGGACCGTCAAGCAGAAATACACCTTGCTTAGAGGAACTTTACCAATTTCTCTTGTGGGTAATGGCTACGCCACTATGGGCAAAATTGTTAGAGTTTGTGGGGCACTATACAACTTGTGCCCATCAGTTGTGCCACTGAATTAAAATAGAATAAAAACAAACAACAAAAGTTGTAACTGTAAATTATATCTGGCATTGACTTTATTCAGTTTAATGTTACATTATATAGGGCCTACATGAATATCTCAAATTTTGTGTCTTTTATATATATTTTGTATGTTGATTTGAATGAAAATAAAATGATGATGTATGTATGTATTCCCCAGGTGGCAGCAAATATAATTTAATTGAGCATACCTGGTCACCAGTAACAATTTGGCTGGTTGGATTGATGTTACTAAATCTCCATGACGGATAGACATGTCGCGAATAAAGTAGTAGACCAGCAATTGGAGCAGTTGAAAGGTGCTGAAATTAACAAGTTCAGATGCGCAATGCACCCATTAGATTCCTTCCAGAAGTCAAGCAACAAAGTGCTGGGTGAAAATGAAGCTATTGATTCAAAAAAGTATGCCCACATGCCATACACTAACTTCCAGCAAACCATCCTAAAAAGGATCCTCAAATGAAACCAATTTGGTTCTATTCCAGGCTATAGAAGATGTTAAATCTTGTTTACAAGGCAAAGAGTATGATAGATTCCATTAAACGAAGTTGGAATACCTTCAATGTGCAAGCACACATATGGAGTCGGAGATCAGACCCTTGTTGAAGAGCTTGGAAGCGACAGTGTCAAAACCATTTATGTCCAGTAAACGACGGATGAAGCTGGTAGAAGAGTACCGTTTTTATATAACACATTCGGTTTTAAGATATTACCAGATTGAATTTATTAAATGCGAAGAACAAAGTTGTAGGCATTGTACAAGGCTACCAAACTATTGAATTTCTTACATGTAGATGAGTGCCGGGGTCAGAATTTTACCCCAACCCCATCTGTCATGTATCCTGGACATTACGCAACATGGAGAGATTTAGTACTAGTCTTTACAGTACTAGCTAACAATGATTTGGACATCACCAACTTAATTGGGCATGGGTATGATAAAGCTGCAAATATGAGTGGAGTAAGAAAATGGTGTACAGGCTGAAATTATAAAACTGATCAATTGGAGGTGTACACTGGGGTGTGGCAAAACACACTTTTTCACCAGGTTGGCCATTCAATAGGACACAGATTGTCTATGTTATCTGGGCACCATCAGAAGAAATGTGTATATATAAATGGCAACAAAAACAGAGTCTTGTGGTATCTGGTCCTGGTCTTATGTTCCTCCAGCATGCGAGTGACCAACAAGAAAGTGGGCGCATGGTTTATTCATTTTGGTACAATCACAAATAGAACTTATATGTATGCATTGGTACTGACTAAATTTCCTTAAAAAAATTGAATTAAATTTTGTCTCCATTTTTCTCTAGATGAGGAATAATACAAATTTCTCCATTGATGAGGCTGTAAGCACAGCCAGATTCCAAGGTCATGGAAATTTTTTTTTACCCCAACCCCATCTGTCATGTATCCTGGACATTACGCAACATGGAGAGATTTAGTACTAGTCTTTACAGTACTAGCTAACAATGATTTGGACATCACCAACTTAATTGGGCATGGGTATGATAAAGCCGCAAATATGAGTGGAGTAAGAAAATGGTGTACAGGCTGAAATTATAAAACTGATCAATTGGAGGTGTACACTGGGGTGTGGCAAAACACACTTTTTTGCCAGGTTGTCCATTCAATAGGACACAGATTTTCTCTGTCATCTGGAGAGGTTGAGGCACCATCAGAAGAAATGTGGAATATGTGTACAAACAAAGTTAAAGAGCTTGTTTTTGAACTTCTTGCTTGCTTGATAAAGAACATTTGAAGTCCTGCTATACAGGTTATCTAACTCTGGTCTGTGGACATCAACTAAAATTGATGACAGTAGCGTGTCAGCAGAGCAAAAGTTGTAAAAGGTACTTGCGTATGGGAATGATCGACAACCATCGCGTACTATCTATGCGTGACAGTGGATGTAAAATTGATCAAAACAGACAATAAATGACTAAAACTCCAACTCAAGGAGCTCACTGACTGCCCATCAACACAAGGTAACATGTTTTCAATTTTGTAACCAACATCAGGGCCGTGACACTCAGATTCAATCCCTGTATAAAATTGAAGTCACTTCACGGCAGTTTGAGTTACGGTTGCTAGGGAGTTTGGTACCATTACTAGGGAGTTTGGTACCATCGGAATGTTGATTGACAGTTTTAGGTAGTTTGGTACCCTAAATTTTTCCAAGATGGCGCCCAACGACTGCCAATTATTCGGACCCTTTCCAGCAAAAATACAGCTTATTTAGCCAGTCTCGTCATGGGGTCATCGAAGAGAATATTTTCCTAGCATATTGAGCTAACTCCTCTGCTATTTGGTTTTTCACGATATGATAGTAATAGAAAGATTCGACCAAATGTTCGCCGTTTTTCGCCATTTCATTTTTTTTGAAACGGTGACGTAAACATTGCATCATCTCTTCCACAGGTAATACACTCCTACACAGCTATGCCATCACGTGCATGAAGGCGCATAGGCTGAATGACTGACTTCATTTGCGCAAACGAGTGGCTTATCCTATAGTATATTAGTACTCGAGAATCCTTGCCAACATTATCAGTTCTAAAATGAAAATACCATAATTATTTATTTTTCAGATGATCAACTATGGCACCAGGTAAACTTTCATGCTCATGTCACACCTGCGATGGACTCAAATTGTGGAATGAAAAAACTGTGCAGAAACATCTTCAAAATCAGAAGCTGCCTGAAGATGAACCATCCAACAAGAAGCAGAAGACTGATAATAATGATGACGACCATTTGCATGCTGGATCCACTGTCACCAATTTGGCATGGTGTCTGTCTGTGCTTACGACGTCTTAGGAATTGCCCAGCAATGGGCTATTCCATTTAAAATCCACACTACTCCTGTGGAAGATTTTGGAAATATCTTCCACAGGGGGAGTATGAATTTCAAATGGAATGAGCACATTAGGCAGCTCCATTTGAATTTTATACACCCTCTGAGAAAGATTCAACCTGAATCTTCCCGAGGGATTGTGAGTTTCAAATGGAGCTGCTAATGTGCTAATTCCATTTGAAAGTCACTCTCCTCCTGTGGAAGATATTACCAAAATCTTCCACAGGGGTGGTGTGCATTTTAAATGAAATAGCCCAATGTGTCAATGAGGTTTTGAGCTGATTACAAATGTAGTAGGGACTCTAGCATAACATGTAGCATGAGAAGATACTGTTAAAATTCACGGTCCTCAATACACTTTCATGACTCCACGTATAAGATTAGAAGATGACTGCATGTCCTGGAGATTGCCAGCTATTTGATGGGGATCAGCACCAATGTAAGAAAGACACATGCATGACTGGCAGTCCTTTGGCAACACTGTGCAGTGCACGATCGTAGAACTTGCATAGTGCCTCTGTCGGATCAATCAGATAAGCTGAGCTAAGCTGTACAGCTTTTTATCCGAGATCTTAATATCATTCACTTGTGAAGCTAATTGAAAAGGAATATAGGCCTACTATAAGGGTAGGTATAAGTTATACATTTCACTGGCTTACGGTACGTGAATGTCATTGTGATCATTTCCTGGAGATTTCCAGCTATTTGATGGGGATCAGCACCAATGTAAAAAGACACATGCATGACTGGCCGTTGTGGCTCTACCTGGGGGGAAGGGGCATTTATATTTTTCTTTCCCCCCCCCTTTTGAGGTAAAACCCCAAAAATTAAGTTCAATTTTGGTCGATTTTGGCCCCCCCCCCATGCCCCCAGAAAAAAATTCCTGGTGCTGCCACTGATGACTGGTACTGAAAGTCTATCATTATCTTCCATTGATTCCCAGTGTCAATGCCACCATATCAAAAATATTACAGGAAATCTAGCAGGCACCCCAATATGAGATGACCAACATTCATGACAGTCCGACTTGGAAGGGATTTTATGTGGGCAATTTGAAAACGACCCTCGTGCTATTGCATTGGAATTCTGCTCCAATGGATTCCCTCCCTTCCACCATTCAACATCAACACCATATTTCATAGAACAACAGGCATCAGTCATCTTAATCTTCAACCATTCAACATCAAAACATTGATTATTACATCTTCTGTTGTTTGCATCACACATATTATTACGTTTAACATTTTCACTTCAAATTTATTATCATGGAGTTCATGTCTGGAAGTTTATTGAAAGACTATCAAATTCTAGTTAGGGCAATGAACAAAGTCGGTATTGGTATAATGGTGAAGGACTTATCCAACAAAATGAGGCTAGTCTACAAGTTCTACCAAAGTTCACCAAAGAGTTGAATACTTTCAAATAAAACCAGCGAAGACGGCAACCAAGTCTTCAGCTCAAATCAACCGCACTCAGGGACAAATTCTCTTCAAGCAGCGTTTCAACAGACAACCCATAAATTATGATGCACATGGTGACAAAGCTCAAAAACTTACTGAAGCTTTTACTTACTGTACAGCCCAAGAAGCAATGCCCTTAACCACTGTTGAGAAACCAAACTTGCAAACACCTGCGAAATGCATTTGATCTGCGGAATGCGCCGCACATGTACAGCAAGACCAATCTGGAAAGGGGACGTCGAGTCACTAGCTTCATTTACCCCATTGGTACCAACAGAGCAGAATGAAGAGATACAGTTGTCAGAAGTGAGTATTTTCTCTTTTTTTCACAAAAAGTGTAAAAAATACGATCGAAATGCCGTTTGAATTTGTTTTTAACCTCCGGAATTCATTCTACGCAACTGAATACATCTCCGTCTGATGATTTTAACAATCTCTGCGACATACTTTGACTGTCGCCTATAGTGTAGAGCTTTATGTGAAAGGAAACAAAATACTATCGGGGTGAACCCGTGTATTGATGTAGCAAATATCAATGAGCTTTAAGGCTTTTCTGGTGAGAGCCATCCAGATATGAGAATTTCCGAATTTGGCAACCTTGGCATTTCAACTACGTGTGAAGTAAAGGACACAACACATCAATGCACACAGAGACAGCTGGAGACCATTATGGATGGTTTGAATAACTTGACAACGGATAACAAACTAGTTGGTTTTGGCACTGACGGTGCAAGTGTGATGCTGGGTAAAAAAACAGGTGCAGTACAAAGAATAAGGGAAGACAAGTACCAGAAAACAAATGCAAAGAACAAGAAGCTAATAAACAACGCATGCTACAAAGAAGACAAGTACTAATTAACATGGAGTTCACGTCTGGAAGTTTATTGAAAGACCAAATTCTAGTTAGGGCAATGGATTAACTACCAGAAGAGATTCAGCTCCTTAATGAAGACCGAGCATTTGTTGATACTATCTTACAATATAATGCTCTTGCTTAAGCCTCAATAGGGTGTCAAGAAATGTGTATGCCTGGATTTAGTCCAACATTCAAACTACAGGGTAAAGTATATCACAAACTTGGAGCCTTGCTTCCTGACCATGGTGATGATCGGTTAAGTTTGCCCACCTTTACTTCTATGACACAGAGCATGAAGAGGACAATCGCTGACACAATCCTTATCTTACAAGTGGCATTCTGTCCAAACTTCTAGAATATTTCCACATTGTGAATCCCTATGTAAAGTCCTTGCTACCAACAATGGAATATAGCACACAACATCCAGAAGTAAAAATAGTACTGAATGCTGAAAAGAGACCTGCAGGAGGTTCAATTTGCCTTCATCCAGTGATGTAACAGTACTCATGCCTGGTGAACAAGTGAACAGTCTGGATGTTATCTTCCAGACATGTGATGGCAATTTACAACGCATCAGTGAAATACACAGGAGTTATGATAACTTGCACTATGCATCTTGCGGGTGTCAACTGGCCTCTTAAAAGATCCGACATTAGCTAAGAAATCATCAGGAAAATGCCGAGACCATAATACCTAAACAGATTGGAAGGTTGGGCCAAATATCATTTCAGATTCCACCAGGTCAAATTATTAACATGATATTTGAGTGATATGCCGGGCATATTGGATGCTTTGATAGCGCAGCTGTTATGATGTGTGTCAAATCAGGAGTTGCAGCAAGGCTCGCCAAAGAAGCCAAACACATCGTATCTGTGTATTATTGTGCGCACAGACTGGAACTAGCTCTAAGGACTTGTACACGACTCATAGAATAAGCGACATGGATAAGGTGTTGCAAATGATCACATGTCAACTGGGATAATTTGCAGAAGACAGGAAAGGTGTTGAACATCACTTTCAAGAGACCTATCAAAGTCGTGGGCACAAGGTGGATAGCACATCATCATCAGGAAAAAGGTACAATCATTTGATAAAGTTTGCAAATGGCTGTTAAAATATTAATTTTCACAGGATGTAGTTTTGACCAATCCATGCACAAGAATCTAAGTTGATTTAAATTATGAAAATCAAACTTCTTTACTGTATAATATTTCCAGCATCTGACCCAAAACGTGAGCAGACACCAAGTGCTATGGAGGAGCGTTTTGGTGGCGTTAGTTTAAATCAGACGTATCCACCAAATATTGTGATTGGACACCAACCACCTCCTATCAATGCCCTAGAAGTAAATACCAAATAGAGCAAAATGTTGCACATACCAACTGTTACCTGTTTAACAGCCCTGTACATAGATAACATAAACTCGGATTATATATTGAGTGCAGCTCATGGTGGCAGCCATTATAAAACTATGCACCAATATATTATACTAGCGTGCGTCTTGAGCTGAAAAAGTGAACAAAATTCAGATTTTAAATAGCGCAGCATAGACCCTCGTGGAGGTAGTCTCGGGCCAGACTGTATATATGTGGCTATCACGAATATACAGGATCGACGGGTGTCAGACCGACTGACACAAACTGGCTTTGTAGGAGACTATCGTAGAGGCAGTCTAAAAGCAGATGACCATGGCGTATGTATGCTCGCTGACCGTACAGAGGTCAGTCACAGACTAATGTCATTAGCCTTAGTCGGATGTCCTTCAGCCCATTACATTATGCATTTAAAAGCTATTAAACAGGTCGGAACACAATGGCCATGCGTGGCTGTGGATTCAACCTACCATGGCATTATATGCCATGAAGATATCGGGACGATGACAGCTGATGACACTGTGGGGCTTATCTTCGGGCCTTAATGCCACTGGTTAAATAATCTATATAGCGCCATCATTTTTTAATTCCTTCCAATTGCACGGCCAGGGTTGCTAAACCCGACATTTGGTAGCCCATTTGGGCGAATTTTGAAGATTTTACCCGCGGCTTTTGACTGTCACGTAGAAACCAATGACTAAGACAAAATTTGGGTGAATTTTTAACATTGGCTCACGAGAGTTCCGATAGGCTAATTTTCTGCCCCATAAAAACCAACGGCAAAGATAAAAATCGGGGACTGTTGGGTTTCCTTTGGCAACACTGTGCAGTGCACGATCATAGAACTTGCATAGTGCCTCTGTCGGATCAATCAGATAAGCTGAGCTAAGCTGTACAGCTTTTTATCCGAGATCTTAATATTATTCACTTGTGAAGCTAATTGAAAAGGAATATAGGCCTACTATAAGGGTAGGTATAAGTGATACATTTCACTGGCTTACGGTACGTGAATGTCATTGTGATCATTAGGCTATGCTATGATTTGAAAAAAATTTTAATTTTCATAATTGAAATGCAGTGTGAATGACACCTGATGAAACCAATATTTCATCACTGGATCATCACTGGATCATGACTGGATTTCCATGAGCAAATGATCTGAAACTTGATAGTGTGTGGGCCGTGCTGCATCGGATTTTGGAATTCTGGAATTTGGACAATTCCAAGAGTGTTGAGAAAAACTGGTAGTGGTTGCGATATCGTCAATTTTGACGTTGCCACTCAGTGACCCAGAGGATTCTCCCTGGTTGAAGGTATACGAGGATGTGCTACGGTTTTGGGGTACCTTTTCAGCGATTTTGGTATATCGATGGGTGGGTTTTCTGCGGAGACCAATGCGGCCAATTGGGCGCATTTTGGCAAAAGTACCCTTAAAAGCGCCCAAATAGGGCAAATTTGGGTGATTTTGGGTGCTTTTTGTTGAAAATTGGTATGTTGATGGGTAGCAAAAACAGCAATAAGTAGGTATAGAGAAAGTCTGCATCCGAAAGTCTGCGTGGGACATCCCCGTACAAAATTTTTTATTTATAACCATATGCCTGAACTACTTACGGGTACTCAATGATCATGCGGACAAGCCAGACACTATATATAATTTAAGCATGTTCAAGAAATAATACACTGACAGGAAATGCTGTGTGTCAGTAGAAGACTTGTTCATCTGATTGTTGTACATGTAGGTGATGCAAAGACCTACGTACACCTGCTGAACATCATATATGAGAATTTTTGACTTTTCAACAATTCTTCCATTTCCTGGCGATTGGCATATTTTGAAGAATCTGCAGCCAGTCCTCGTGAAGATCTACTGGCATGCAGGGTTGGCAGCCATTGCTGAAGACAACAAGACACAAATGCCCACACCATGCCCTTATGCCCCCATTGTGTACCACTACTTCTTTATGACATCAAGTTGACATTTTCTGTGTGTGTGGTTTTTTCCCCAGAGTCATCCGTCCATTGAGGGTCAATGACCATCTCTAGTTTGGCAAGGAGGTCAGGGCTATTACCAGGAGGCATCAAGGCATATGATGACTTGCATCAATTTGTAAAAACATGTACATGTAGTGCTACAGCCAGGGAGTTAGCTAGCCACTCATCCACCTGTCACTTTGGACAGGCAGTTTGCTTCTGGGACAGGCAAACCAAATATTGTATGGCCTGGTTTAAATTAATATACCATTTCCTCCCTCCCATCTCAAGATTTTGATGAGTTTTGGAGACGATTGCACATGTCCCTACAGTGCCCTATGACGTTACGCTACTGCTTCTTTATGACATCAAGTTGACATTTTCTGTGTGTGTGTGTTTTTTTTCCCCCAGAGTCATCCATCCATTGAGGGTCAACGATCATCTCTAGTTTGGCCAGGAGGTCAGGGGTATCACCAGGAAGAGATTTCCAGGAGGGGTCAAGGCATATAATGACCAGCATCAATGTGTACTAAGTATCTAAGAGATTGCAACTTCCACCTCAAATATATTATTATGCATATCTGAGCAATAATAAGCATTGCTAGATCTTGACTTCGATTGAATTTTTAATGAGTGAAACAGAAGATAAGAAATCATAATTGACATGTTTAAAGGAAAAGACAATTCAAATTTGTAGAATGCAACATTTTCAGCATTTATAGGTTAAATTGAATTTGGCATTAGCAACATTATTTATGAAATCATTTGTTGCTATTATACTTGACAGGTTTTCGTGAATAAGATGATGACATATTTTCAAGGGAGGGGGACCTCATGGACCAGCACACTGAATACAGAGCATGAATGTGGTAGGCACATGGCAGTAACAACAGTAGCCAACCCCTGGACACTAACTCAGCCTCAGAAGCAAGAAGATTAAAGCTAATAAGGGTGCCATCAGCAGCTTTTGATTAGAACCGCTGTGCTCTATTTGGCCAGGCAGCCTATTGTACTTAGAAAGGTATGAGATTGTCTTGTATTATATTATTTTCCGTTTTTGCCATGAAAATCATTGTAACAGGCAAATGCTTTTCTCAAGAGTCACAAAGATCATTTGTGACCGTACAACCTGAATGAGCCGTAAATGTCCTCAATTGTATTCTGAGTTACAGTGTAAAATGGGCATGAAGGTCATATTCATAGGTATTTCAATTTGGTGCTACGTGTATCTCATTAAATGAGGTACACGTAGCACTAAATTAAGGTACCTATGAATACGACCTTCATGCCCATTTTACACTGTAACTCAGAATACAATTGAGGACATTTACGGCTCATTCGTGCTGTACGGTCACATTTGTCACATCGTATGGCCAATAACATTATGAAGTCCTGTGCAAATGTTGACCCAGATGATGTGATATGATATGATATGATATGATTTTATTAACCTGCACAACATCGCGGCCAAACGGCCGAATTGCATTATACAAGAGACAATAAACGGATATTATGAAAGAAATCAAATACACATAATTATAAAGAAAAAAAAAAAAGCAACTTGGCATGGAAAACAGCAGAGAGATGCAAAAGGGCACAATGGGACGCCACCAGCACACAAGCTACTACTGCTTATTCATCTGATGTAGATCAGATTCGCTGTCTGGGGTGCCTCCACAAAACATATTTAATTATGATGAAACTAATCTTTCGTGGAAAGAAGTATATTGACCAGGTGATGAATTCCACAAAGACAAGCTATTCCCTCATGTTCTGTGGCTCAGCTGATGGAACACTGTTGCCCACTTACATTGTTTACAAATCAGCTGAACTGTGGTCAACACATTAGTGCGAAGGTGGTCCCAAAGGTGCACCATTTTGATGGTGAAAGTACCAAAGAAAAATTACAATCAAATGGAGCTAACAAGTACCCATTACTAAGTAAAGTAATGAAAGCCATACTAGTGATACCCCACAGTAATGCCCATTGCGAGCAAGTATTTTCCATCATCAGGGAAATTAAAACAGACTTTAGGTTATCAATGAGCGAGCAAAACAACTTTGCAAGCACTACTCATAACAAAAGTTGCAAACGCAGGAGTCAAATGCCACCAACAGGAGGTTGCTCTAACGATGCTCACTCGGCTCATTCGCTTACACTCACTTTGTGAGTCATTTTATTAAAATAATAAAATCTCCCTCATTGCTAATATTCAATGTTGGCAGCACTCGAAATTGAGGCCACACATGGGCAGATCCAGGATTTGACAGGAGTTGCACAGCATCTAAAATGGCTCAAATAGGCTGAATTGAATGATTTTTCCATCAAAAGGGTTGGCTGTGGGGGGGTGTGGGCACCTACCCCAAATCCACCCCTGCCACTCTTGAGTCAGAGTATAATATAAATTGGTACAAAGTTATGTTTTCAAATGAGAACAGAATACATCAAAAAATATAACAATCAATAGATGTTCATTACAGTGGTCATAAAAGTTTTGTTTTGTTGTTTTGCTTTTGTCAGCTTGTCAAAGAAAGGCCAATCCTCAAGTTTTACTTTCAAACAACAGCAGTTGGCATGATAACATACAACAAGATGAGGAATTGGTTAAAACCAAAGTTTAGTGAATCAGGAAGCAATGCCAGGGCACAGGAACAAAAAAACCTAAAAAGTTTCCTCCACTACCTCAAGGAAGTTGCAGGTGTGTACGTATATTATCAAAATAATTGTCCCTTGTATATTTGCACTGGTGGGGTGTTAACAAGAAACAAGCTAGCTGAAATAGATAAAAGGATGAAGTAATATTAATTACAGAATAATAATACTAATATTTATCAAGCTTTAAAATTTAAAATTAATTGATTTTTATAAGTAGGATATCTGTTATTAATCTATAATCAATATTTTACATTAAACAGAGCACATTACTTCTGTGGTATTGAATTTCTCAATGTTGGCAAGAAACTGGTTTAAGCAACATTATTTGTACAAATATTACATATTACCAAAGGCCTAAATACTCATCAGTATTACTTGTAAACAATTTCCTATCATAACTCTTCTTCTCTTTTGCACACTTTACGGTGGGCATACATTATTGCACAGCTCCTTTTTAGACAAATTTAATTGGTCTGCCTCATATATTGTTTCTTTCATAAGAATTATGCCAAAGCATTTTGGGATCGCCGCACAGCAACCCAGAGAGGTTCACTGTTTAACATTGCAACTAGGCTACACACTCCCAGAAGATGTAAACAAGAACATCCACAAGTGGATACAAATCATACAGCTGACAACAGAAGGTCTGGTTGGTGCTACTTTCATGAAGCAGAATGCAATGTCTAACCGCACATTGAAACCTAAAGGAATCCCAAGCACTGCAGCCACCAATGCAGAGAAGGTCATTTATATCACAAATCAATGCAAAAGTATACTATATTCAGCATGGCCTGATATTGGTGAGAGACAGGTACACATAGCATCCCAATGGACGTCCAAGGGTGTATATTGATTTTGTAAAGTGAAAAGATCAACAGGTAAATATGACCGAGTAGGTTTTAGTCAAATGTAACAATAATTCAATTACTGTTTCTTTCATAAGGATTATGCCAAAGCATTTTGGGACCGCCGCACAGCAACCCAGCGGGGCTCACTATTTCATATAGCCACCAATTATAATTACACACTCCCTGAAGATGTAAACAAGAATATCCACAAGTGGATGCAAGTCATCCAGCTAACTACCAAAGGCCTGGTTGGTGCTGCTTTTATGAAGCACAATGTAATGTCAAACCATACATTGAAACCCAAAGAAATGCCCAGCACTTCAGCCAACAATGCAGAGGTCTTGTAGTAACATCCAAAACCAGTGCCAAAGTTTATTGCATTCATCATGGCCTGATATCGGGGAGAGACAGGTACACATTACATGTACATCGCAATGGACAAAGGGTCCATATTGTTTTTGTAAATTTCAACAGGTAAATATGACTGAGTAGGTTTAAGTGATGTACCGCAAAGATTCGCCTAATGGCGCACATGGGCTCCTTTTCAACATGGCCAAATTGATTCACCCTCCTTCTCCCCCCAATTTGTTGCACTGCTTTTTTAGACAAATTTAATTGGTCTGCCTCATATTGTTTCTTTCATAAGGATTATGCCAAAGCATTTTGGGATCGCCGCACAGAAACCCAGAGAGGCTCACTATTTAACATTGCAACTAATTTCAACTAGGCTACATTACACACTCCCAGAAGATGTAAACAAGACCAACCACAAGTGGATGCAGATAATAAAGCTAACTACAGAAGGCCTGGTTGGTGCTGCTTTGAGTGCTTTCATGAAGCAGAAACCAAAAGGCATGCCAAGCACTGCAGCCACTAATGGAGAGAAGGCCTTGTACATACAAAACCAGTGCCAACGTCTATTACATTCAGCATGGCCTGATATTGGGGAGCGACATATGCACATTACATCGCAATGGGCAAAGGGTCAATTAATGTTTTTGCAAAGTCGAAACTATATTATAGCTTGTTCTAATGTTTCACATTGTTTCCATGTTTCATTATATTTAGGTGAGCCAAACTGGGTGGAATGTTCGGCTAAGAGCCACTGCCCAAATAATCAGTGGTTCCATCTCAAATGTGCAAACCTTACCACAGCACCAGAGGGGACTGGTGGTGTTCATCAGCATGGTCAACATATTTCATTCATAAGGATTATGCAAAAACATTTTGGGACAGGTGCACCGCAACCCAGAGAGGCTCACTATTTCATATAGCTACCAATTATAATTACATACTCCCAGAAGATGTAAACAAGAACATCCACAAGTGGATGCAAATCATACAGCTGACAACAGAAGGCCTGGTTGGTGCTGCTTTAATGAAGCAAAATGCAATGTCTAACCGCAAATTGAAACCAAAAGGAATGCCAAGCACTGCAGCCACCAATGCAGAGAAGGTCATTTATATCACAAATCAATGCAAAAGTGTACTACATTCAGCATGGCCTGATATCGGGGAGAGACAAATGCATATTACGTCGCAATGGACAAAGGGTGCATATTGTTTTTGTAAAGTCGAAAGATCAACAGGTAAATATGACTGAGTAGGTTTAAATGACATATAACAATAATTCAATGCAGCTTGATGTTTGCAAGCATTCCCCTTTACTTGGCAACAACAACCCGACAGTGTTTGAAATAGTTGCCATTAAATAGTAATTTGCATTTAATTTGGAACAATTGGCTCTTTCGCCATCATAAAAGGCCAAGGCATCAGCCAATCTGTTTATCACTTCTATGTTTACGCTTATGTACGCTACAGACCATGGAAGTAATAACAAAATGAATTAGTGCCATATAGCCTATATTTCAACCATATTATTGCTTGTTCTAATGTTTCCTATTGTTTCCATATTTCATTATATTTAGGTGAGCCAAACAGGATGGAATGTTCGGCGCAGAGCCACTACTCAAATAGGCAGTGGTTCCATCTGAAATGTGCACATATTACCACAGCACCGGAGGAATGTTCGGCACAGAGCCACTACTCAAATAGGCAGTGGTTCCATCTGAAATGTGCAAACCTTACCACAGCACCGGTGGTGTTCATCAGCATGCTCAACATATTCGGTGTATTGCTGGTGTCACCAGAACAAGTCATCAGAATGTGATGAAATGAAACAGTGCTCAAATCCAAGGTGTACTGGGTACATTAAATACCATGTACAGTGTATACCGAAGTATATTGGGAAACCCAATACAGTACTATAACAAGGAATAGTTTTGACTCCAATTTTTGCATAATTTTTGCATTTTCTGTTACCGGAGGGTGGCTGGTGGTGTTCATTCAACATGCTCAACATTCTCTGTATTGCTGGCATGATCAGAACAAGTCATCAGAATGTGATGAAATGAAACAGTGCTCAAATCCAAGATGTACTGGGTACATTAAATACCATGTACAGTGTATACCAAAGTATATTGGGAAACCAAATACAGTACCATAAAGAGGAATAGTTTTGACCCCAATTTTTGCATAAGTTTTGCATTTTCTGTTACCGATGTGATGAGATGAAACAGTGCTCAAATACAAGATGTACTGGGTACATTAAATACCATGTACAGTGTATACCAAAGTATATTGGGAAACCCAATGCAGTAAAGAGGAATAGTTTTGACCCCAATTTTTGCATCAGTTTTGCATTTTCTGTTACCGGAGGGTGGCTGGTGGTGTTCATCAGCATGCTCAACATATTCGGTGTTTTACTGGTGTCACCAGAACAAGTCATCAGAATGTGATGAGATGAAACAGTGCTCAAATCCAAGAGGTACTGGGTACATTAAATACCATGTGCAGTGTATACCAAAGTATATTGGGAAACCCAATGCAGTACTATAAAGAGGAATAGTTTTGACCCCAATTTTGGCATAATTTTTGCATTTTCTGTTACCGGAGGGTGGCTGGTGGCGTTCATTCAACACGCTCAACATTCTCTGTATTGCTGGCATGATCAGAACAAGTCATCACGATGTGATGAGATGAAACAGTGCTCAAATACAAGATGTACTGGGTACATTAAATACCATGTACAGTGTATACCGAAGTATATTGGGAAACCCAATACAGTACTATTAAGAGGAATAGTTGGGACCCCAATTTGTGCATTTTCTGCTAGCTCTGGGATCCCTAGCCAGAGCTTTTAAACCTATCACTGCAAGATTATAGAATGGCAGTACCAATATGTGATGCGATCAAGCAAAATCAGTCGGAACTCGGCAATAATAAATTTTCAGTTTCTTACAGGATAGTAAAAAACATTTACACAGCTGGATTTTGCAGAAAACCCCATTGAAATTGAACAACCAGTTCCAAAGATATGAGCAATTAAAGAGTTTCCAAAACAAGAAGAAACAAAAGGAAATATTTCCTTTATTTGGCTATATCTCAAAATCAATATTTCTGAGTTCCGACTGATTTTGCTTGATCGCATCACATATTTGGTGCTACCTCGTCACCAACCTGTGCAAATTTTGCACTAAAACAGATTGCATATATGATAACAAGAACCTGTTTGACTTGGAAGTAAAGTTGAATTTACTGTTTGGACATACACTTGACAACCATATAGCAGGAGGAACTTATATAGGTCTACATGTACATAATCACAGTAATTTTGGCTAAGTGCGCAGCTTCAAATCACATAGTAATTACTCAAAGCGCTAACATGCACATGCCCGCTTTTAGAGATGCTATGTATACAGCTTAAATGCCTGCATGAAACTGCTGCCTCAGCACGCTGATGTCGCTGACTGCATGAAGTAAAGCAATATGTGACACGATCTGGTCCATGGGGGCCAAAGGAGGCATTTTTTAAAATTGAGTTACTATAACTATTACCTTAAATACAAACATTAGGCCATCATATACTGAAAACACCAAAGGTCTAGCAAACTTGGTTCTAAAGTTCTGAAGTTTTGTGATGTCTATTTTCTTATGTATTTTATTGTTTTTTACTCCATATTTTTGCCTTTATCTCAATTTCAAATTTGTCGCCTTTGGCCCCATGGACCAGATTGTGTCACATATCATCAGCCTGCTACGCTAATTGCCTAAGTCATTTGTACACTTTTCTTATTTGCAATTTTGATTTTCTGAGTAATATTACTCAGAAAATCGAGGATATAGGACACTAATACACCATTTCCTCATGTCCAGGATATGGCTGGTTACATCAAAATAACTCATCTTACTTACTGAGCCTATACCGCATGGTTACAATTACTCATCATATACCTGAATCTGATCAACATGTCAATTGAATTATGCACAGGTGTATAGCATCATAAAGTTATCAATATTTAACGTATAAAACAGACCACAATACTTAGGTGTTATTGAATTTCACAATGTTGGCAAGAAACCCATTTAAAGTGGAAGCCCCACTTCTGGTTCAAGTTCCTTAGGGAATTAGTCAAGGTTGAAATGTATCCATGTAAAATCTGTTCTGTCTGTCATCAAAGTAACAGGTGTAAGTCAGTTCTTCTGTGGAGAACTGGCCAAGCAGGGCTTCCTGTTTAAGCAATATTATTTGTGCAACTATTACACATTACCAAAGGCCTTGTATACTGTAAAGATTTGCCTAATGGCACACTTGGGCTCCTTAATTGCCTTGAGGCAAATTGCATGTGCAAATAGAGGGCTCCCTCGTCTGATATCCCGCAAAGAATAAAGGTTCTGTGCCCTTATTTGCTGGTGGGAATTCTACAGGAGGACCAAATTCCACATATGGGAACCCATAGCGCCATTAGGTGAACCTTTACGGTATGAAAAATAATCATCAGTATTATTTTCAAACAATTATAACTCTTATTACTTTTCATTCTGTGCATGCTGTGATCTGTCATCAACTTTATCAGACACTTTTCACAAATTATTCTAGCCTTTCACACACACACACAAATCCAAAACCTTCTGCATACGTAACCTGGTATGCTTGTAATGCAATCCATGTGCAGTATTGCATAATTACAAACGATTTGTCTCCCTTGTAATACCCAAGATTACACTACACCTGTCACCTGTATTATGTAACATGGTATACATGGAATGTCAACCAGGCTGTGCATCAGGTGCTATATTGTGTAACAATATACTGCATACAAGTCTCTATGGGCCGGTTTCTCGAAGCATGGCTAATGGTCAGGCTTCTTAAGCCATTAGGCTTAAGCCCAATTAATCCACAATACCCGTGCTTACAATTTCACATCATTCATCACCTAGAAAAATAAATCAATAAAATTGATCCACAACATTGGTAGGACTAGCCTGCTGGCTTAGGAAGCCTGGCCAAAAGCCAAGCTTTGAGAAATCGGACCTGCTTGTTGATTACCCTGTAATACTCTAGATCCCAACACATCAGCCAATTCTATTAAACCTGGTCTGGTATGCCTGGAATGTGAACCAGATGCAACAGGGGCTGTATTGTGTTACTCATGCTGAGATTACAAACACAAGATTTTGGTCCCTTGCATTAAATACCTGAGATTACAATACAAAAATCACCTGTAAATGTAACTTGCAATCCCGGACAAAATGGTTGGAACACTTTGATACGGGTACTTCAAATAATGCTCTTCCCCCACATTAACCCCGGTCAGAGTTGCCAGTTATTTATTTGGTCATACAACCCTAGAGACACCCAACATTGATTGGTGGGGCGGGAAGTAGTAGGGAAGAGTTCAGCAAAATTTTAGTATGTCAAGTATAACGGAAATATGGATTCAAACAGGCCTACTTTTACACAAGTGTTCCAACTACTTTTGACCGGGATCGTAGTACATGTATGTATGGAATCAGACTTGTACACAACAGGTGCACACAAGCCTCTATTGGGCTATATTCCAGTTGAAATCCATACACCCCCTATGCAAGACATGACCTTAATCTGCCACATAGTGGGTGTAGATTTCAAATAGAATCACCCATTCAGGTAACCCCATTTGAAATTGACATTGTGTGTGGAAGATTACGGTCATGCCTTACAGGGTTCCCGCAAGGTCCAAATATTATGGGGTCCAGTTGGACGCTGATGGCTTCTATAGAAGGTGTATGGACTTCAACTAGAATATACCATTTTACTTCCCTATAATACCTGAGATCACAATACATGTATACCAGTCACCTACCCTGGTTTGCATGGAATGTTGCAACAGGTGCATTATTGTGTTACTGGTGCCAAGATTACAATCATGAGATGTATACACTGACATGCCTTTATTTGGCTACCCTAGTATAATACCTGATCCTGCATTACAATAACTCTTCCACTCCAGGCAGACCTTTGGTTGATGAAACTAACACAGCATAGTCTTTGAAGTCCCATGCAGCAGTCGTATGGAATGCCATATTGCACAATACTGTAATGTATTCAAACAAGGCAAACATACTGTACACTGCAAACAAAAAGAAAACAAAACAACTCAAATTTAGACTTTTAACCATTTGTGCTACAGATTTTAACTTCAATGCCAAGTATTTGCACTTGGAATTAATATCAATATCTTTGAAAACAAATACATGCACATTTTTAACTCCAATAAAGGCACAAACCAGTGAAACATAGCCGTATCATAGCCTTATGCAGTCAAGTTAGCTCTATCAATAAGGCATTCAACTGTGGTACAAGAGGTTGCAGGTTCAAACCCTGGTGGTGGTTTAGTAAGCTCTCGTGGAAAAGTTGAGTTGAAATTCCCCTGGCTAAGGAATTTACTGCTAATTATCACTTGATAACCTGTACAAAACCCGATCCCGCTGCGAAGATGGAATGCTCAAAGTGTGCGCTTCTACGCAGCAAAGTCTCCGAATTGTTGTTTAATGGTTCATGGAATGATGTGGGCAATAATGGTCAGTAAAGTTTGCTGCGCTGCAGCTTGTGGATCAACATCTAAGTGTTGTGCCTGTGCGTATCGCACTATAAAAATCATTGTGCTTTTTTTTTTCATCCCCAATAGGCCAAATTTGCAAGAAACAATATGAGAGGATGGTCACTTGTCAAATTATAAATAACCTCAAAATACAAATTCTATCAGCTTACATGCTATAATGTACACATTTGAGTAGGATTTAATCTTTCCCAAGAGAAATCCTTTTGTGAGGGCTCTAGACACAAGTATTAATGTAAACATTACCACACTCGCCCGTGTTGCGAGGCCAAATCAGAGACCAGGGAGTGTTGCATTGAGTAAACACAATTTGACTTTCCCAAGATTCATGTCATTAAGCTTGATGGAATCATCATTACATGTGTAATCATATGTGACATTATCAAGGGGAATGAGTTACTTGTCGACCCTGGTCAAAAATGAGTTATACACACGTTTCTAAAAAGGGCATTTAGAGCTTTCAGAAACTGAAAATCACATGTTGATACAACTTTTCTTTGCGAAGTTATGTCAATTTATCAATCGCTGAAAACAATCTAAAACAAAAGAATTTTAACACTTTCTTTGCTAATATCACAAAATCAATATAGCAACATACAACTCATTCCCCTTAATAATGTCACATATTTAAGGGATCCAAAATGAGCGTTTATTGCGTTTCGACAGTATTTTTTGTGGGACATGAGAGTGCCTCAGACCTATCGAATTGCATTCTGAATACGAAGCATGTCTTTCTCATATCAAATTATTTTCATTTTTAAAAATCACAATATAATACAAATTTTATGACAAATTATAAAAATTTGATATTTTTCAAATTTTGATATATAACAGTCCTCGAAGTAAATTATATAAATCTAATGATATATTCTTAAAGTGTATGTAGCAGGGAGGAAAAGCCGACGATCAATTGAAAATTTTGACCTTTCATATTGAAGATATGGATTTTTTCCCCAAAAGACCTATTTTTTTGTGGTGTTTTGGGAAAAAAAATCCATATCTTCAATACGAAAGGTCAAAATTTTCAATTGATCGTCGGCTTTTCATCCCACCTACATACACTTTAATTATAAATCATCAGATTTATAAAGTTTACTTCAAGTACTGTTAAATATCAAAAAATTTTAATGATTTGCCATAAAATGTGTATTAAATTGCGAATTTCAAAAAATCAAAATTATTTGATATCAGAATGACATTCTTTGTATTCAAAATGCAATTCGATATGTCTGATGTGCTCTAATGTCCCAAAATAAATACTGTCCAAACGTTCATACCCCAGCCCTTAAGGCCAAAAAAATTGTTTGCTTGTACATGTCCTCCACAGACAGACCCTAATCTGGAAAATCTGGAAAAAAGGGTTCTTTTGTTCTACCGTACAAATGAAGAATACCGACCCTATATAATTCAATAAAATTCAATAAAAAGGTTTTATTTCTCTTAACATCTTCGACAAAAGTTTCTACACACTTCAAAACTGTTTTAAAAATATGAATGAAGTGGTACATACAGTAGAGAAATATCCCAATTCACAATTATTTAGGCTAGATCTATTAAGCTAATTAAAGGCATACAGTCATTTTTTTGGCTATGACCTTTAACAACAAAAAAATCCTGACCGACCGACCCAATTCTGAAAAAGTTGTGGAGGACAGGCCTGCAAACAATCTTTTTTTTTTCCTAATAGGCTAATAAGTAATATACATACCATAGGGTTCACAGTAAGCATTGTGTCTCCAATAGGTGTAACTGATACCCAAAACTGCCATGCAAAATACTGATAAGATCCAACATTTTAATCTGGTGGTTGATAACTGGAAATAAGAAAATCATTATGAAAATACAAATTGAAAGAAGCTACCTGTACAATCCTATAATTGACAATGACTTGAAAATAGGCTACATGTTTATGCAGGAACATGTTTTGGACAAGGAGTTGGGAACCTTGAATGCATTGAAAAATATCAAAATTTTTCCAACATTGACTTATCAATATTTTCAATCAAGGTGACAACATTGAAGTCAAAGTGGGTAATGGTGAAACACATCAAGGATCAATAAATGATACAAGAAGATACCTTGAATATACGAACTGAAAAGAAAGAGTAAGGTAAACCAACTTGAGTGAACTTGCTCTTTATAATGTTCTTGATATGAAAATGGAATTACACAGTACTTTTCAAACACTTCATACTTTCTTGATTAAATGTGTAATACATGTATGTGAAATTTCAAAATCTCTCTAATTACAACTGATTTTTATTCGGATGCGCCGTCGGATATCACATTACCGGTGCAGCTGGTCAATATCAGAGAGCTTGACCATTTCACACAGTGACTGGCTGCACCAATACTGTAGTTTTCACACATTGACCGGCTGCATCGGTAAAGTGATATCCGATGGCGCACCCAAATAAAAATTGATTGTTATGGAAGTCCGTCATAAAAGCCTATCTACTTACTTACATCTCTCTAATGCTCAATGCTACCAGGGGGCCATTAAACTTAAGATTGTCTTGCTGTCTTGAGAAACAAAATCTCTTCAAAAATATCTTATAGTGCCAAAAACTTGCTAATTACAGGAAACCGAACTTGCAGGGACATATTTCATACATCCTCTATGGAAAACATACCCTTTAAAATCTCCCCCCCCCCCTCCCCACACACACACACAGAGCTGTCAATTTTAAATTGACAAACTTGAAATTCACACTCCCTGTGTGTAAGATTTTGGTCTTGTCTTCCACAGGGGATGTATTTGGATTTCAACTGGAATAGGCCAATAATTCTGTTACATACATGTACATTGTATGTACTCACCCATTTTGTTTTCTGCATTCTAAACAACATACACGTTGTGACCATGTAGAGCCATGAACAGATAGCAAACCCTATGAAGCTTTTCTCATGTATACCTGCACAAACACACATAAAATAGCACAACAACTACATGACACATTTAACATTTGCTGTGTGATCAAGCTGTTTTGAATCCAGTAGTTGGATTCCAATATATCTTAAAAAGTGTGAACTACAGGCTGACCAAGGAATTGGCCGGATAAGTGAAAAATCTGGATGAGTGAATTATATGTAATTCCGGATCAAATGTCTGAAGTGCTAACATTGAGATAGTAAAAGTTGACTCAAAATGGGGAAATGACACTGAAAGATGGTATTCGTGCAACTGTGTTTTCCATTGCCACTTATGGATGCGAGTCTTGGGCTATGACCAAGAATGATAGGAAAAGAGTAGATGCTTTTGAGATGTGGTGTTACAGGAGGCTTCTATAAGTGACATGGAAAGACAGGAGAATAAATTCCTGGATCCTCGACAAGATTGATACAAGTCTAACCATCAGAAGCGGCATAATGGAGAGAAAGCTGAAGTACTTTGGTCATATTGTCAGGAAACATGGAGGTGTAGAAAAACAGATTTTGCAAGGGGCTATGGAAGGCAAGCGAGGAAGAGGACGTCCACCAACATCTTGGACTAATGACGTGAAGCTGGTTTCTAACCAAGGAATGCTTGGCATCAGATCGAGTGAGATGGCGTACTCTTGTGAAGACCACAGCAGCGCTACACAGCGCCACCTGACACAGAGAGAGTGCCACATAGTTATGTCTTTTAATGCTTCAGAGCATGAAATCAAGCTCTCATTTAGGCATTACAATCATATTTTTCTGAAGATCACATATCCGGGGGGGTTCCTGCCGTCACCATTAACAAACTTAAACAGCTCCATTTAGCTTACTTTCCCATAGCCATACTTACTAAAATTTTCAGATGAAGAGAGCGAATGTTAGGCCAGCCAAACACGCAATCTCAGCTATATGAAAGACCAAACTGCATTTACATAATCTTCTGTATGCGCTATCATATCTCCACCTATGAAAGGAAAACAATTTTTTTTAGAATTGGTTAAAATGCTCAATAAAAATTAGGCAAAACATTAACTAAAATAATTACATAAAATGCTGATGCATGAGTGAACACTTTCTTCATTGCATTTGTTTTAATAAATGTCCCTTGTAGGAAACTGCAATCATCGGGCAATCATCTTACTGAAAAACACAATCTTTGTTCGCAATTCGCTGCCGTAGTGCATGTTAGTATCCATTACATTACTGGTTCAAGCCTGGGCTCATACACCTGTTCAATTTTGATATGCCATAGGCTTCGTGTTGTGATCATTTTGAGCAGTAGTTCGTAACAAAGAAAGCGTGAGCCAGTTGACCTAGCAACGGTCATATTCTAACGTGCACTACACCAGCTAATTGGAGCACATGGAGTATGGGCTAGACAATTATATAGTGGGCTGACATCCTGAATTGATCGCAATACATCAGTCTCTACACAGCCACTTTAGTTCTGCTCGCTCCACTTATACATGTATTATGGAGCAAGCGGACCAAAGCGGCTGTGTAAACACCGACTAATCATGGTCATTCATAAAATTCATGGCTGTGTAAAGACCGACTAATCATGGTCATTCATAAAATTCATGGCTGTGTAAAGACCGACTAATCATGGTCATTCATAATTTCATGGATCGTCAATTCTATAGAGGTAGTCATTGTGACGTCAACGCCGCCATCTTGTGGGTACGGAGTGACTTGTTGCTAAGATCACCACGTTGACGCTTGACTGAAAAGGTGCGTCACGCACTGCGACTTCCGCGTTATCGGAGGCGTAATGTATAACACATGACATGCAGAGTGGCAGTACCCACAAGATGGCGGATCCTGCGGAAAAGGCTGACGGCCTCTATTATGGGTGACGTTGTAAAAGTTAAAAACATCAGTAAATTAATTTCTGAAAATTTCATTCAAAATTTACAAAGAAAATATGAATGTTTTTGAAGAGATCATCAAAGAACTTCATTATGTTTTTTTTTTTTCAATTTTCAAAAACTTTAACCCACATGCTTTATATATCGCTCCTAAGCTTTAAATTAGAAACCCACCCTTTACGAGGGGGTATCCAAAAGTTTTTGACGTCACCCAGAAGGAAAAGAGCTATATTGATGAAATTTTGTCAGTGTAATCACTGGTCCTTATGTACATTATGGTCCAAAAATGGTCTCATAAGTATGTTTAATTTTTACAGGTGGTGCTATGATGGGCAGTAGGCGCATAACCTTTTCATGATAAGATCCTCCACTTTCTTGAGTTTCTCACTGTGGCGCATCATCCGTAAATGATTGGCGTCCACTTCTTGGCTCATCTGTGAGGGACATGTGGCCAGTTTGGAAATTCCTTTTTCAAAAATCAACAGTGCCATATGATGGGCAATCATCACCGTAGATAGCTTTCATTTCATCATAGATTTTCGGAGCATTGTGGGCCTAACCCTCCAAATGCAGGAACTTAATCACCCTGCGTGCCTCAATTTTCACCATCTTGCAGGTTATGCGCCTACTGCCCATCTAGCGCCACCTGTAACAGTGGCGTACCGTGGCCGCCCCAACCCGGGGCTGAAGAAGAAACAATTTTGCCGCCCTTCCTTAACAGCCCGAAAAGGTTGACCCAATTTTTTTCACGGTCGTTTGAAAAGTGAAGAGCAAAAAAAAAAAAACGGTTTTAGGCGCTAACGCCCTAAAAGCAACCTTCTTTCAAGATTTGTTATGCTTCTTCAATTTCTTTTCGCACTTTTTTATTGGATAATCCGTTTTACCGCCCCCTTCGTTTTTGCCGCCCCTGTTTTTGCCGCCCTTCTTCTTCCGCCGCCCTTCGTTTTTGCCACCCCTACTTTGACCCGGGGCTGGCGCCCAAAGCCCCCCCAAAAAAAAAATACGCGCATGTGTAAAG
This sequence comes from Amphiura filiformis, assembly GCF_039555335.1. Classification (NCBI taxonomy): domain Eukaryota; kingdom Metazoa; phylum Echinodermata; class Ophiuroidea; order Amphilepidida; family Amphiuridae; genus Amphiura; species Amphiura filiformis. The sequence goes on along the minus strand of NC_092636.1, from coordinate 44,773,708 downwards.
TAAACATACTTAGGAAACCATTTTTGGACCATAATGTACATAAGGACCAGTGATTACACTGACAAAATTTCATCAATATAGCTCTTTTCCTTCTGGGCGATGTCGAAAACTTTCGGATACCCCCTCGTATACAGCAAAATTTTAACCCCCAACCTTTTCACCGATTTTCGGAATTCCAAAGTCCCATGTTGTAGAAAGGGTACCGAACAAAGAGTGGGTACATTGTACATAAAAAATACAATGCCTTACCTGTTATGGTCCAATTTTCTATACCAGCCATAGTATGAGAATGCCAATATGAGGCGAGGAGTGAGATGGAATGCTACACCAAGGCGCCATATGTATGTCTGTGGTGAATTATTACCAATGGATGAACTAATAGATGGCAGGAAATTGTATACCTGTGTGGATAAACAATTTTAAAATATTATTAAAGTCAATTGGTAACCTTGCTTGGACCTCTGAATATTCTTATGTGCAGTCAGTAACCTCTAAATCTCAAATGACCTTAAAATGAATGTGAAAAATAAAATTTTCACTTTCATGTCGGTTGTGGGCGACAGAGCCCAACACTCAGTTTTTGAGCCCACCATTCAGCTTCAATTTTAGCACTTGAGCCCACCACTAAGAGGCCTAAATTGCTCAATTTTATTTTATAAGTCAAGAATTCGGTCCATAAAAGCAAAAAATTGCCAAATATAAACATATCCTAGCTACAACCCTGCCACCAAGTACTGTGCTCCCTGTAGCATTATGGAGTGACCAGGTCCTGGTGCGATGGTTTTGAAGCAGATGACAGTGTTCATTCAAGCCTATCAAGGTCAGTTATTAGCCACTTGCTGAATGGCTCCAGGGGCATTATCAGCTATCAAAGAGATACCTCATGCAGCTGCCAATCACAGTGGAGGTTAAACATTTTGTTAAAACCCCAAAAGTGATATCAGGACAATGCTGTGCATGTTGATACTTGATTGTTTGGATTCCTATGTTGAAAATCCCTTGTAGTAGTATTTTTTTTTATGTGTAGTATAATTTATATTGTTGTGGAAAAAAAGTTCACCTGGACTATTTTGGATGATTTTTAGCAAATGTTTTCTAAAAGCATTATTTCAGTGCCTCGGTTTGAAGAAATAATTTATACTATTGACTAGTAAAGTGCCATTTCATAAGAAACCCCTTTGATACTTTCACAATATGCTTCTTTCATGTTTGCATATATTAAAATAAAGAAATATTAAAAGGTAAATATATGCTTATACCAATTTTGCTCCCATTGCTATTTTTGGACTTTGTCATTTTATTTCATTCAATGACCGGTCAGAATGGGAAACTTTGAAAATTCATAATTGAAAAAATTTTGACCGATTTTGACCATTTAACCACCAAAATACTTCTGCTGATGAGTTCTTTCCAGAATACACTCTTTTGTAGCAATAGGGGTAACATGAAATTTTGATGGTCATCCCCAATTATATATTCTATTGTAAATGCTAAAACAGCTGTCCTTGAAGGCTCCAGAAGAGCTGTTTACATGTAGTGCTCTCCTGCAAATTCCAAAAACAGTCCCTGATGACCCCCTACTCTTTAGACATACAAAACTTTTTCAAATAACCAATAGGTAAAAAAAACTCACTCTATTTGTGCAGCAACAAACTCACATCACATTTATATTTTCATAGACCTACATGTATTTCCTTTGCAAATGCACAGAATGCAAATAGAGATATACCATATGTAGAACTGATAATATACATTAAATTTTAGTGAATGCCCCGTTGAACTGTAAAGTGGCGGTGGAAGCATTAAAATTTAGAGAGTCGGGGGATGAGCATATTTTGTTCAGGACTGTTTTACTGGGACAAATTGCAATTTCAGACTATTTTAGCCCCCAGTGAGGTATGTTTTGCTATATTGTGGGCCAGTGCATGTGAAGCGCACAAAACTTTTTGGAAAACTTTTTTGAACCCCCACCTCCATTTTGCCCACCCCACCCCACCAATGTATTTCTGAACACTCCCTAAATAGTAGCACCCTGAATATTACATTACTGTGCCTGTGGATGGATGCATGCGCCAGTAGCTGAAATCAAAGTGTACATACATGTACATGTATGTACTCAGCAAAATCAGGTCAGTACGGTACTGGTACAGTGATGTATATTGCTACTTGGTGATGTCCCTCAATGCTAAATTGAAGGCATCAAGAGATCTGAAGTCTGCAGGATCCGTTTATAGTTGTTCAGTCAAGAAGGATGAGGCAAACTGTCGTGTACTGCAGTAATGTGGCATACTTTTGGCCCTTGATCATGATGCTAGTTCTTTGCTGCAAGAAGGCCGCTGAGCGACATCATAAAGTTCTACGAAAGCCAATGTTTTTGTTGAGCTACTCGGTATCGCAAAAAATTGGTTCCCGTTCTCATAAATCAGAGAGCGGCGCCACTCCCGAGTTGACTTGAATTCACCTATATAGCGATCTGCCACTTGGGCACAGCGGTGGAGTGATTGATATCGGCTTGTTGCTGGTCACCCCTAGCATTTCTGGTGCGACTATGCAGTGATGCAAAATCGTTGTCAGAGCGCCAAAGTGGCAGGAAAGTATGAAACCAGCATTTAATAGGCAACCACAACCTAGAGTTGTGAACTCGATGCGAGATTCTTCATTGAACCTGATGTGGTATCTGGTAAGGTAGGTAACATGTACTTTTAGCTATCAAGCTCCCAAATTACGGGCAAGTTTCCGCAAATGAAGTACATGGTCAAAAGGATTTAACCCCTAAGGTCACAAAGGGTCACACACACTTGTAGTTGACTAGAAGCATTATAAATCAAGACCTAATTAAAAAGACCGTAGTTTTGCAGCAGAGAACTTCAGCGGCCTGCCAATTTGGCAGTTTATGGCATACGGAAGTGTACGTGGTTCTGACTGGCTAATTGAATCACGTCATCATCACATTGGCACCTCATTCGCTGGTCAAGCTGTGTAGCAACGTGTGACCTATTTCTTTTTACACAATAATCAGATGAACACCACAAGCAAAAGTAATTTGCTGAATGGTATAGTTTGCGTATGACGTGCATGTCAACCAGAGCAAAAATGGCGTACTGTACAGGTCAGCAACCAAATCACATCGCGCCCTGCCCTTTGCTCTGACGTCAGCTCAACTAGTCTTTTTATATAAATTCAGTCTTCAAATAGGAATGAAGTAATACAGTAAAAAAGAAAAAAAAATATGGGATTCACACTACAAAAAAAAATACTAAAAAAATGAAAAAGTTGATTTAAATCAGCAATTTAAAAAAACATTCCATTTTAAATTCAATTGATCTAAATCGGGTCATCTTAACCCTATGTCAGGTTCTTAGCGTATGGTGAGAGCAATTATAATGTGCCTCTCGATAAATGCATCATATCATATAGTCCGAATATCAGACCCAGAACAAAATATTAATTTCTGACATTTATTTATTTTATTTTATTTATTACATGATCGTGTTCTGGGTCTGAACTGTTTCCATTCGAAATCTTGATGCCAAATTGGACAAAAGAAGCACATGGTCCTACTTCACAGTTTTTTAATCCCCTATTCATGTTGCGTGAATCACTCTATTGTGGACCATCCTTTTGATACTTGAGTATTTGGACAAGCGGAACAGTTTTGACAAAGGTGACAAAGCCAAGGTGTCTCAGCGAATACAAAAGGCAGCATAATAGTACGGCACTAATCATATGTATACCTTGCAATGTGTTCTGTTCACTTCCTCAAAGTCTTTGCACAAAGAGATGATAACACATGATATGAAAGCGCACAATGGCAGCGATACCACAGCAAATACAAATCTTCTCAATCTTAAAGTTAAGATGCTATCCCTATGAGCAGCATCACCAGATGCAAGAGCTGCTGACATTTGGAATGTGTGATCAAAAATATGCTCAGTTGGTCTACTGAACATGCTGAACATTCAAAGTTCTAATGACAAACTTTTCCTTCTCTTCAGAGTGAGAGTTCATGAAGTTTTTGTTTTTTCTCAACAATGAACAAGCACATGACAAGCATGCAAGTCACAATCAAAGCTCATATCTCATATCTGTCATGAGTAAATGCATACCCCCATACTCATCAATATTTTTTATCAAGCTGCAGATTCATGCAAAATGTTTGACAAAATATAATAAAGTGTCATGATTTTAGAAGTCCAATTTCCTGTGTAATTCTGCTCACTTTGATGACATTCTTGCTTGCGCTGCAGTATTTCTGGTGCAATGAGCCTTGGATAGCGTTTCTAAAATGAAAATAACCCAGGCTATAAATGATTCTGAATATTTATGAAAATAATTATATAATAAGCTCACTATTGGGGATCCAATACAAGAATATGAGCAAATTTCATTTTTAAGATATAATAATTTTATAATATTTGACTCAAATCAATCACATATTTTTTATAACTTATTTGCAAAGTGAAAAAGAAATAGAAGCACTAAATTTATGATAACCTCAACCTCATTGAACAATACACTTTTCGTAATACAAATGCACATTTCATAGGTAGATGTATCATACAGAATTCACAAGTATGTAAATGCGTTCAAAGGTCAAATATATACATAATACATAAGGTTAAAGGTTAATTATATACATTTATTCATATTTTATTTAATTATATACATTTATTCATATAATATACATAACAATACTGTCCTTTTGTGTCTTTATTATGCTAATATGTCTTTGTATGTCATTTAGTATCCTTCGGTGTCTTTTAACGTCTTTATATGGTTTTCTCTGGCTTTCCTTGGCTTTCCTTGGCTTTCTTTGGCTTTTCTGGGCTTTCTCTGGCTTTTCTTGGCTTTCCTTGGCTTTCTCTGGCTTTTCTGGGCTTTCTCCGGCTTTCCTTGGCTTTCTTTGGCTTTTCTGGGCTTTCTCTGGCTTTCCATGGCTTTCCTTGGCTTTCTTTGGCTTTTCTGGGCTTTCTCTGGCTTTTCTTGGCTTTCCTTGGCTTTCTCTGGCCTTTCTGGGCTTTCTGGCTTTCCTTGGCTTTCTTTGGCTTTCCTAGGCTTTCTGCGGCTTTCCTAGGCTTTCTGTGGCTTTCCTTGGCTTTCCTTGGCTTTCCTTGGCTTTCCTAGGCTTTCTGCGGCTTTCCTAGGCTTTCTCTGGCTTTTCTGGGCTTTCTCCGGCTTTCCTTGGCTTTCTTTGGCTTTCCTAGGCTTTCTGCGGCTTTCCTAGGCTTTCTGTGGCTTTCCTTGGCTTTCCTTGGCTTTCCTAGGCTTTCTGCGGCTTTCTGGCTTGGCTTTCCTAGGCTTTCTGCGGCTTTCCTTGGCTTTCTCTGGCTTTTCTGGGCTTTCTCCGGCTTTCTACGGCTTTCTCTGGCTTTCCTAGGCTTTCTGTGGCTTTCCTTGGCTTTCTCTGGCTTTTCTGGGCTTTCTCTGGCTTTCCTTGGCTTTCTCTGGCTTTTCTGGGCTTTCTCCGGCTTTCCTTGGCTTTCTTTGGCTTTCCTAGGCTTTCTGCGGCTTTCCTAGGCTTTCTGTGGCTTTCCTTGGCTTTCCTTGGCTTTCCTAGGCTTTCTGCGGCTTTCCTAGGCTTTCCCTTGGCTTTCCTTGGCTTTCCTTGGCTTTCCTAGGCTTTCTGCGGCTTTCCTTGGCTTTCTCTGGCTTTTCTGGGCTTTCTCCGGCTTTCCTTGGCTTTCCTAGGCTTTCTGCGGCTTTCCTAGGCTTTCTCTGGCTTTCCTTGGCTTTCCTTGGCTTTCCCTAGGCTTTCTGCGGCTTTCCCTAGGCTTTCTCTGGCTTTTCTGGGCTTTCTCCGGCTTTCTTTGGCTTTCCTAGGCTTTCTGCGGCTTTCCTAGGCTTTCTGTGGCTTTCCTTGGCTTTCCTTGGCTTTCCTTGGCTTTCCTTGGCTTTCCTAGGCTTTCCCTGGCTTTCCTTGGCTTTCCTTGGCTTTCCTTGGCTTTCTGCGGCTTTCCTTGGCTATCTCTGGCTTTCCTAGGCTTTCTGTGGCTTTCCTTGGCTTTCTCTGGCTTTTCTGGGCTTTCTCTGGCTTTCCTTGGCTTTCTCTGGCTTTTCTGGGCTTTCCTAGGCTTTCTCTGGCTTTCCTAGGCTTTCTCTGGCTTTCCTAGGCTTTCTGTGGCTTTCCTTGGCTTTCCCTAGGCTTTCTGCGGCTTTCCTAGGCTTTCTGCGGCTTTCCTTGGCTTTCCTTGGCTTTCCTCGGCTTTCTTCGGCTTTCCTTGGCTTTCTCTGGCTTTTCTGGGCTTTCTCCGGCTTTCTCTGGCTTTCCTAGGCTTTCTGGCTTTCCTAGGCTTTCTGCGGCTTTCCTTGGCTTTCTCTGGCTTTCCTTGGCTTTCTTTGGCTTTCCTAGGCTTTCTGCGGCTTTCCTAGGCTTTCTGTGGCTTTCCTTGGCTTTCCTTGGCTTTCCTAGGCTTTCTGCGGCTTTCTCTGGCTTTTCTGGGCTTTCTCCGGCTTTTCTAGGCTTTCTCTGCGGCTTTCCTAGGCTTTCTGTGGCTTTCCTTGGCTTTCCTTGGCTTTCCTTGGCTTTCTGCGGCTTTCCTAGGCTTTCCCTGGCTTTCCTTGGCTTTCTGCGGCTTTCTGCGGCTTTCCTTGGCTTTCTATGGCTTTTCTGGGCTTTCTCCGGCTTTCTACGGCTTTCTCTGGCTTTCCTAGGCTTTCTGTGGCTTTCCTTGGCTTTCTCTGGCTTTTCTGGGCTTTCTCTGGCTTTCCTTGGCTTTCTCTGGCTTTTCTGGGCTTTCCTAGGCTTTCTTTGGCTTTCCTAGGCTTTCTGCGGCTTTCCTAGGCTTTCTGTGGCTTTCCTTGGCTTTCCTAGGCTTTCTGCGGCTTTCCTAGGCTTTCCCTGGCTTTCCTTGGCTTTCCTTGGCTTTCCTAGGCTTTCTGCGGCTTTCCTTGGCTTTCTCTGGCTTTTCTGGGCTTTCTCCGGCTTTCTCTGGCTTTCCTAGGCTTTCTGTGGCTTTCCTTGGCTTTCCTTGGCTTTCCTAGGCTTTTGGCTTTCCTTGGCTTTCCTGGCTTTCCTTGGCTTTCTTTGGCTTTCCTAGGCTTTCTGCGGCTTTCCTAGGCTTTCTGTGGCTTTCCTTGGCTTTCCTTGGCTTTCCTGGCTTTCTGCGGCTTTCCTAGGCTTTCTCTGGCTTTTCTGGGCTTTCTCCGGCTTTCCTTGGCTTTCTGCGGCTTTCATAGGCTTTCTGCAGCTTTCCTAGGCTTTCTGTGGCTTTCCTTGGCTTTCCTTGGCTTTCCTAGGCTTTCCCTAGCTTTCCTTAGCTTTCCTAGGCTTTCTGCAGCTTTCCTTAGCTTTCTCTGGCTTTTCTGGGCTTTCTCCGGCTTTCTACAGCTTTCTCTGGCTTTCCTAGGCTTTCTGTGGCTTTCCTTGGCTTTCTCTGGCTTTTCTGGGCTTTCCTTGGCTTTCTCTGGCTTTTCTGGGCTTTCTCCGGCTTTCTCCGGCTTTCTCTGGCTTTTCTGGGCTTTCTCCGGCTTTCTTCGGCTTTCTCTGGCTTTTCTGGGCTTTCTCTGGCTTTCTGGCTTTCTCTGGCTTTTCTGGGCTTTCTCCGGCTTTCTACGGCTTTCTCTGGCTTTCCTAGGCTTTCTCCGGCTTTCCTTGGCTTTCTTTGGCTTTCTGCGGCTTTCCTTGGCTTTCTCCGGCTTTCCTTGGCTTTCTCTGGCTTTTCTGGGCTTTCTCTGGCTTTTTGGCTCTGGCTTTTTTTGGCTTTCTCTGGCTTTCCTTGGCTTTCTTTGGCTTTCCTTGGCTTTCTTTGGCTTTCCTTGGCTTTCCTTGGCTTTCCTTGGCTTTCTTTGGCTTTCCTTGGCTTTCTCTGGCTTTTCTGGGCTTTCTCTGGCTTTCCTTGGCTTTCTCTGGCTTTTCTGGGCTTTCTCCGGCTTTCTCTGGCTTTCCTAGGCTTTCTGTGGCTTTCCTTGGCTTTCTCTGGCTTTTCTGGGCTCTCTGGCTTTCCTTGGCTTTCTCTGGCTTTTCTGGGCTTTCCTAGGCTTTCTCTGGCTTTCCCTAGGCTTTCTGCGGCTTTCCCTAGGCTTTCTGTGGCTTTCCTTGGCTTTCCTGGCTTTCCTTGGCTTTCTCTGGCTTTCCTAGGCTTTCCCTGGCTTTCCTTGGCTTTCCTTGGCTTTCCTAGGCTTTCTGCGGCTTTCCTTGGCTTTCTCTGGCTTTTCTGGGCTTTCTCCGGCTTTCTCTTTCGGCTTTCCTTGGCTTTCCTAGGCTTTCTGCGGCTTTCCTTGGCTTTCTCTGGCTTTCCTTGGCTTTCTCTGGCTTTCCTTGGCTTTCTGCGGCTTTCCTAGGCTTTCTGTGGCTTTCCTTGGCTTTCCTTGGCTTTCCTAGGCTTTCTGCGGCTTTCTCTGGCTTTTCTGGGCTTTCTCCGGCTTTCTTTGGCTTTCCTAGGCTTTCTGCGGCTTTCCTAGGCTTTCTGTGGCTTTCCTTGGCTTTCCTTGGCTTTCCTTGGCTTTCTGCGGCTTTCCTAGGCTTTCCCTGGCTTTCCTTGGCTTTCTGCGGCTGTCTTGGCTTTCCTTGGCTTTCTATGGCTTTTCTGGGCTTTCTCCGGCTTTCTACGGCTTTCTCTGGCTTTCCTAGGCTTTCTGTGGCTTTCCTTGGCTTTCTCTGGCTTTTCTGGGCTTTCTCTGGCTTTCCTTGGCTTTCTCTGGCTTTTCTGGGCTTTCCTAGGCTTTCTTTGGCTTTCCCTAGGCTTTCTGCAGCTTCCCTAGGCTTTCTGTGGCTTTCCTTGGCTTTCTCTGCGGCTTTCCTAGGCTTTCCCTGGCTTTCCTTGGCTTTCCTTGGCTTTCCTTGGCTTTCTGCGGCTTTCCTTGGCTTTCTCTGGCTTTTCTGGGCTTTCTCCGGCTTTCCCTGGCTTTCCTAGGCTTTCTGTGGCTTTCCTTGGCTTTCCTTGGCTTTCCTAGGCTTTCTGCGGCTTTCCTTGGCTTTCTCTGGCTTTCCTTGGCTTTCTTTGGCTTTCCTAGGCTTTCTGCGGCTTTCCTAGGCTTTCTGTGGCTTTCCTTGGCTTTCCTTGGCTTTCGTTGGCTTTCCTAGGCTTTCTCTGGCTTTCTGGGCTTTCTCCAGCTTTCCTTGGCTTTCTGCGGCTTTCATAGGCTTTCTGCGGCTTTCCTAGGCTTTCTGTGGCTTTCCTTGGCTTTCCTTGGCTTTCCTAGGCTTTCCCTGGCTTTCCTTGGCTTTCCTAGGCTTTCTGCGGCTTTCCTTGGCTTTCTCTGGCTTTTCTGGGCTTTCTCTGGCTTTCTCTGGCTTTCCTAGGCTTTCTGTGGCTTTCCTTGGCTTTCTCTGGCTTTTCTGGGCTTTCCTTGGCTTTCTCTGGCTTTTCTGGGCTTTCTCCGGCCGGCTTTCTCTGGCTTTCCTTGGCTTTCTCTGGCTTTTCTGGGCTTTCTCCGGCTTTCTACGGCTTTCTCTGGCTTTTCTGGGCTTTCTCTGGCTTTCTACGGCTTTCTCTGGCTTTTCTGGGCTTTCTCCGGCTTTCTACGGCTTTCTCTGGCTTTCCTAGGCTTTCTCAGCTTTCCTTAGCTTTCTTTGGCTTTCTGCAGCTTTCCTTGGCTTTCTCCAGCTTTCCTTGGCTTTCTCTGGCTTTTCTGGGCTTTCTCTGGCTTTCTCTGGCTTTTCTGGGCTTTCTCCGGCTTTCCTTGGCTTTCCTAGGCTTTCCTTGGCTTTCTTTGGCTTTCCTTGGCTTTCTTTGGCTTTCCTTGGCTTTCTTTCTTGGCTTTCCTTGGCTTTCTTTGGCTTTCCTTGGCTTTCTCTGGCTTTTCTGGGCTTTCTCTGGCTTTCCTTGGCTTTCTCTGGCTTTTCTGGGCTTTCTCCGGCTTTCCTTGGCTTTCCTTGGCTTTCTTTGGCTTTCCTTGGCTTTCTTTGGCTTTCCTTGGCTTTCCTTGGCTTTCCTTGGCTTTTCTTGGCTTTCTTTGGCTTTCTTTGGCTTTTCTGGGCTTTCTCTGGCTTTTCTGGGCTTTCTCTGGCTTTCCTTGGCTTTCTCTGGCTTTTCTGGGCTTTTCTCCGGCTTTCCTTGGCTTTCTTTGGCTTTTTGGCCTTTGGCTTTCCTTGGCTTTCCTTGGCTTTTCTTGGCTTTCTTTGGCTTTCTTTGGCTTTTCTGGGCTTTCTCTGGCTTTCCTAGGCTTTCCTTGGCTTTCTTTGGCTTTCCTTGGCTTTCTTTGGCTTTCCTTGGCTTTCCTTGGCTTTCCTTGGCTTTCTTTGGCTTTCCTTGGCTTTTCTGGGCTTTCTCTGGCTTTCCTTGGCTTTCCTAGGCTTTCTCTGGCTTTTCTGGGCTTTCTCCGGCTTTCTACGGCTTTCTCTGGCTTTCCTAGGCTTTCTGTGGCTTTCCTTGGCTTTCCTAGGCTTTCTGCGGCTTTCCTAGGCTTTCTCTGGCTTTCCTTGGCTTTCCTTTGCTTTCCTTGGCTTTCTGCGGCTTTCCTTGGCTTTCTCTGGGCTTTCCTTCGGCTTTCTCTGGCTTTCCTAGGCTTTCTGTGGCTTTCCTTGGCTTTCTTGGCTTTCCTGGCTTTCCCTCCCGCGGCTTTCTCGGCTTTTGGCTTTCCTTGGCTTTCCTAGGCTTTCTGCGGCTTTCCTTGGCTTTCTCTGGCTTTTCTGGGCTTTCTCCGGCTTTCTACGGCTTTCTCTGGCTTTCCTATAGGCTTTCTGTGGCTTTCCTTGGCTTTCCTTGGCTTTCTGCGGCTTTCCTTGGCTTTCTCTGGCTTTCCTTGGCTTTCTTTGGCTTTCCTAGGCTTTCTGCGGCTTTCCTAGGCTTTCTTTGGCTTTCCTTGGCTTTCTTGGCTTTCCTTGGCTTTCTGCGGCTTTCCTAGGCTTTCTGTGGCTTTCCTTGGCTTTCCTTGGCTTTCTTTCCTTGGCTTTCTTTGGCTTTCCTTGGCTTTCTTTGGCTTTTCTTGGCTTTCCTTGGCTTTCCTTGGCTTTCCTTTGCTTTCCTTGGCTTTCCTTGGCTTTCCTTGGCTTTCTTTGGCTTTCTACGGCTTTCTACGGCTTTCCTTGGCTTTCCTTGGCTTTCTTTGGCTTTCCTTGGCTTTCTTTGGCTTTCTCTGGCTTTCCTTGGCTTTCCTTGGACTTTGTTGGCTTTCTTTGGCTTTCCTTGGCTTTCCTTGGCTTTCATTAGCTTTGGCTTTCTTGGGCTTTCTATGGCTTTCCTTGGCTTTCATTGGCTTTCTTTGGCTTTCCTTGGCTTTCTCTGGCTTTCCTTGGCTTTCCTTGGCTTTCTTTGGCTTTCCTTGGCTTTCCTTGGCTTTCTCTGGCTTTTCTGGGCTTTCTCCGGCTTTCTACGGCTTTCTCTGGCTTTCCTAGGCTTTCTGCGGCTTTCTTTGGCTTTCTTTGGCTTTCCTTGGCTCCTTGGCTTTCCTTGGCTTTCCTTGGCTTTCTTTGGCTTTCCTTGGCTTTCCTTGGCTTTCTTTGGCTTTCCTTGGCTTTCCTTGGCTTTCTTTGGCTTTCCTTGGCTTTTGGCTTTCTTTGGCTTTCCTTGGCTTTCCTTGGCTTTTGGCTTTCCTTGGCTTTCCTTGGCTTTATTTGGCTTTCCTTGGCTTTCTCCGGCTTTCCTTGGCTTTCTCTGGCTTTCCTTGGCTTTCCTTGGCTTTCCTTGGCTTTCCTTGGCTTTCTTTGGCTTTCGGCTTTTGGCTTTCCTTGGCTTTCTTTGGCTTTCCTTGGCTTTCCTTGGCTTTCTTTGGCTTTCCTTGGCTTTTCTCTGGCTTTCCTTGGCTTTCCTTGGCTTTCCTTGGCTTTCCTTGGCTTTCTTTGGCTTTCCTTGGCTTTCTTTGGCTTTCCTTGGCTTTCTCTGGCTTTCCTTGGCTTTCTCTGGCTTTCCTTGGCTTTCTCTGGCTTTCCTCTGGCTTTCCTTGGCTTTCCTTGGCTTTCTTTGGCTTTCCTTGGCTTTCTCTGGCTTTCCTTGGCTTTCATTGGCTTTCCTCAGCTTTCCTTGGCTTTCCTCAGCTTTCTCTGGTTTTCCTTAGGTTTCTCTGGCTTTCCTTGGCTTTCTCCGGATTTTCTTGGCTTTCTCTGGCTTTCCTTGGCTTTCCTTGGCTTTTCTTGGCTTTCTCTGGCTTTCCTTGTCTTCCTATCGGCTCTGGAGCTAAATGCAATAACTCCACGGCGCGTGCGATTATCTTGACTAATGCATGCACTCAGTTCATTATCCTCATCTCAATTTGAGTCGACTCTGGCAAAATGTAACGTCGCCACCTGTTTTTGGTGGTGAGTTCAAGACACACGAATGTATATTTTGCCTGGGAACAAGCATGACATCTACAACAATGATTTACCCTTCTCCTCTCCCCATCAATCAATGTTGGAACGCATTGGGAAACCGCTGAAGACATTGGCATTTCTCAACATTGAACGGACGAGAGGGGGTGAGAGTTTTCCGTTATTTACACGCAAGCGTTTTAAGACCTTTTTCGATGATTGTATATAGGTGGGTGAGATCAAATTTGTACAAAGTGTCATGGGCATGAAACTAGGTGGGTAAATTCTCTACCATTCATGTGAATTGTCTTTTTGACTCACCCTCCTCTCATGGTGGAGCTTGTCTCTCTCTTTTGGCATGTTTTCTGTTGACGAAGTTGTTGATATTCTTAAGGGTCTTGATACCATCAAGTCTCCAGGTCCTGATAGTATTCTTCCTTTTTTCTTAAAATCGTGTCTGAGTAAATAAGCTCCTTTTTTGTGTACCTTTTTAATGAATGTATTTCAAAGGGTGAAATTCCGTCTGCTTGGAAGTAAGCAAATGTTGTGCCTATTTACAAAGGCCCTGGTAAGCCTAAGAATGCTATTTCGAGTTACAGGCCAGTTTCCTTAACAGCAATCCTCTGTAAAGTCATGGAAAGATTGGTTCTAAACGTCCTCTTGGATATCTTAATGAGCATGACATTCTTTCAGATAATCAATTTGGTTTTGGACATGGTAGGAATTGTGTGCAGATGCTGGCAAAATGTTATCAATTTCTCAGTGGTAACCTTGATAACAGCCAATATTGAATTTGGTGGATGGGATTTTTCTTGACTTTAGTGCTGCTTTTGATAGAGTAGATCATACAATTTTGATAAAATCTGTAAAAAGGTTTCTCGCCTATCTGGTTTTGTCATCAGAACTTCTCGCCATATGCACTTCGGTGCTCTTCTACATCTATTTAAAGCATTGATACTCCCTCAACTTACTGTGCTGTTATTTGGAATCCTTGTCAGACTGGCCTGCTTGATAATGATCGGTAAGATAAGAGTCAGAGAAAGATTTCTAAAGTTTTGATGTACAGGAAGAGATGTCCTTCTGGTCTTTCATATGAGTCTAGATTAGATGAATTTGGATTACTTAAAACATGTGACTTATTTGATTTGTTTAGGTTGATCTTCTGCTTTAAATTGATTAATGGAATTGGTCCTTCTTTTTGCCATTTTTTTTCAAGCCTTCTGAGGTTTAGGATTTTAGGTATCTCCACTGTAGTTCTCATACCAATGCCCTTTTCAACTCTGTTTTGTTTCCTTCACGTTTGTGGAATGAACTTCCCACTGTTGTACGCTCTGCGCCCTCCCTTACCTTGTTTAAGGTCATGTGTAAAGAGCATTTTATGATGTAATTATGTTTTTCATATGCATGCTTGTTTACTGTTAAGTTATGTCATGGAGTGTTTCACTCATTTTTTCATACAAATGTTTGTGCTTTAATTTATGCGTACCTTTTATCTATATTATTATTTATTATTATTATTATTATTATTATTATTATTATTATGTACTTTAGTATAATCAGGAAAGAAGAACACATTGTGCTTGGACTATTTAGTCTATTTCTTCTTTCCTGGATTGTCATATAAATTGCTTTTAATGTTTTTTCATGTTAGTAATTTTTGGCAATTGAAGTAAAAATAATATTATAACATTTACAGCAAAATGTTTGGATGGTCATTTTGAGGTCACCAGTGGTCATCGGAGGTCAAATTAGTCAAAACTGTTGTATAGGCATGACACTTGGTGGGTACAGTCACCATTTAGAACACAACTTTGGGCTCTACCATTTTGGAAAACTTCGAGGAAGGGGGGTGAAGGGGGGTAGCAGGGGACACCATCAGGAAGATCGAAAACTTGACTCTACCTCAAGGCATCATTTTAGCCAGTCTGGATGTGGTTTCGATGTTCACATCGGTCCCACAAGATCAAGCTTTTCGAGTTACTTTGGAGACACTCGCAAATCTGGACCCTTTTGATTACGACCCAATCATTCCAGATATGAAATACATGGCAGAACTCCTACGCCTGGTGTTATACAGGAATTCTTTTGAATTCAATGACGAATACTTCCTACAAACCTCAGGGGTACCTATGGGCCAAAGATCATCAGGTATAGCATCTGTAACCTTGAAGTCCATGAATTGGAAAACAAGATCTTACAATCGACTACACACATCCACACCTTATACAGGTATATGGATGACACGTTAGTTTTCTGGACGGGAAGTTTAGAAGACCTACAAACTTTCGTCCAGCAGGTGAACACCTTCCACGACACTTTGAAGTTTACATATGAAGCTTCCGAGGACACCATCCAATTCCTAGACCTGGTCATATACAAAGGCAAACGCTTTAAAGAGAAAGGTATCCTGGACATCAAATGTCATACAAAGAAAACAGAGACAGGACAATTCTTACATAGATCATCATGCCACCCACAGCCAGTTTTCGATGGTTTCGTACGCGCTGAAGTCATGCGATACGCAAGAAATAATAACAACTATGAAACATTCTTGGAAAAGAAAGATTTCTTCATGGAGAAACTTTCCACCAGAGGCTACAGCGAAGCTGAACTTCTCAAGGCGGGTTCCTCAATCAACTTTGAAGACCGCCATTTATTCCTCGAGGAGAAACCAAAATCTCGAGAAATACCTTTGGTTTTCAAAACCAAATATGCCCCGCATTTCGCGGGGAAGCGCATAAAACAGGCTATACAGAAACATTGGAATATTATCAGCAACAATCAGAAGCTGAAAATAACATTCCCCAAACCACCAATGATAGCCTACAGCAGAGCTGAGAACCTGCAGGACTCACTAGTAAAGGCCAAACTTCCATCTCCAGAAGAAGATGATCACACTTATGAGGACTTCATGAGGCACGAGGGCACCCCTCCGCCTCACCCACCTTACAACAACTTCAAGAACTGGAAACAGAGAGTAGGGGTTTCAACAAATTTGTAGCCATCGAGGATTCAGATACTGAATCCACCAACATACAATAGATCTCTCAATCTGAAGATTTTGAAGAGACGAGGTATCCAGCAACTCTTCTTAATTGTAAACATTAAGAAAATATGCACGAAGACATATAGGCCTACGCAACGCCTTGTTAGGTGACAACATGACTTCACCACCAACAAAATAGATAGCCTATAACTTCACGAAGATCTTTCAAATATACACAGGGAAGAGGCAACAGATATAGGCCTACGGACCTATACCAAACACAAAGTCACCCAAGCACCCACCTAAACCAGGAATAGACAAGCTCTCCAAAGAGGTTCCAAAGAAATAGGGCCTCCAGCAAGCTACTGATGAAGGACCATCGTATTCCGTTTACATGGTCCAGAAACACGTGTCTAGCAAGCTGCTATATAGCCTGGACTCGACCCTGTTAAATGTTACAAGGTAACAACCCATAGTGAATCACATATAATTCATGCTTCACTGAGTAACAGTTTTCAGACTCCAAAACGGAGCCTGAGAGTCGTAGTATCCATCAGCTATACTCCGGTCACATGTCTCAGGACAGAAACCGAAGATCTCCCCATAACATGAAGTCTCTTATAAAAAAACTCAAATGACGGGGATTTCTAATCCTATGCGTCTCTTCTATTTCGGAGCTAACTATCATAGTTTTAACTATGATAGTTAGCTCCGAAATAGAATTAAATTAAAATTACTACGTGTTATCTCCGTCTCCGACACTAGCGTGCATGCACGCTGGATTGCGTCTATACGCACCATACGCGAAATACGTGCACATACCTCTCACAAAATGGTCAGAGATACAGCATCATAACCAAGACCCAACAAGGATGACAACTACACTTTTTTCTTTAATTTCTATGAAATTAACATTTGAAATTTCTGCATGTATACGACACAAAAAGGAGAACAATAATTATGACCGAATCTTCAAGCACATCCATCCATCTATAGGCCTATTACTGCTTTGTACTAATAAACCGGAATATAGAGTTTTTAATGTATATAACCTACGGGTACGTTACACTCTTTTATGGGATAGAGAGGCAAAATACCGATTTGGACTTTCATCATTTTGGCTGGACGTTCTGCTACCCCCCTTCCCCCCCCCCCCCCCCCTCTTCCTCCGCAAACAAGACTCGAAGTAACCAAGAACTTTGATATATTTCATAGTGGTGAAACTAGCGTAATGAAATTGTCAGTAAGAATCAGAAGAGTAGCATAAATATGATATGGACATGGTTAGTAAAGTCAAACTGTAACAACTTTAATTTTTTTAATTTGGTGATGGTTGGTAACGGGTTTAGTAGGATGTAAGAATCAGAAGAGTAGCATAAATATAATATGGATATGATAAGTAAAGTCATACTGTAACAACTTATAAGTTTATAAATTTGGTGATGGTTGGTAACGGGTTTAGTAGGATGTAGCAAAACAAGACTTGAAGTAACCAAGAACTTTGATATATTTCATACTGGTGATACTAGCGTAACAAAATTGTCCGTAACAATCAGATGAGTAGCATAAAAATGATATGGACATGGTTAGTAAAATCATACTCTGTAACAACTTTTAAGTTTTTAAATTTGGTGATGGTTGGTAACGGGTTTAGTAGGATGTAGCAAAGCAAGATATAGGATATGGACATGATAGTAAAGTCACAATGTAACAACTAACAACTCTTTTCTCACGATTTTCACACCATTTTTGTTTGTCGTTAATGCCTATTTTTGGTGAAGTTCAAAGGCAGTCCATTTCTTCATCCGTTGACTGCAACATTTCTTTTATGCATGATTATGCATTTTGAACGCGCAAACCAGTGTGGAATTTTAAAGATCAACTGTAGGGGGAAATGTGTTTCGATCATAGTGATTAAAACAAAATATTAATAAATACATAGTTGAAAAATAAACCCTCCCTTCCTAAAATTACAAAATAATTCTTTGAATGACTTTTGGTTTCAACAAAAATCACATTTCCAAAACAAGAATGCTATCATCAATTTTTGACATCCCATGATATGTACAAAATTGTTCACATTTTCAATGTTATGGTTGATTTGATTGCTTTTGTTTTTTAAATATTTTTTTGTCTAATAATTTTTATTTAAAGAGAGCGCACATCAGAGGTATCAAACTGAATCGGAATATGAAGAATGTCCTTCTGGTATCAATTCATTATAATTTGTTGAATAACAAATACTTCAACTTTGAACTATTTGGACCTTTTTGATATATAACTACAGTCCTCAAAGTGATCTTTATAAGGCTAACAATATGTACTTGAATTGTAAGCTGTGAGGAAAAGCCAATTCAACGATCAATTGAAAATTTTACTTTTCGTATTGAAGATATGCAGTATTTTACCAAATACACCTACGTTGTTTTTGTTGTTGTTGTTTTTGTTATTGTTTTTTTTTGCAGGATTATCCATAACTTCAATACGAGAGTAAATTTCTTTTAGAATTGTCAGATTTTCATAAGAGCTACATACACTTCATGTACATGTCTTTAGATTTATAAAGTTTACATTTGGGACTGTTATATATCAGGAACATCAATTACAAACAATTTGCCATAAAAATGTGTATTACATATCAAATTTCAAGAATCAATAATTTGATATTTAATACAGTGGAAACTCTTTAATACGAATTTTGTGGGGCCACAAAATTTAGTTTGTCTTATCAGGATTTTGTCTTATCCATCACATATTACATAGGGATTCAGTGCCAGGGACCTGAAAATCAAGCTTGTCTTATCAGGGTTTTTGTATTATCAGAGCTTGTATTAACGAGGTTCCACTGTAGAACGACATTCTTCGTATTCTGAATGTACAGCAAAAAAAACTGTACACATTTGAGCATCCATTGTAATATTTGGTAATTGTTCTAGCCGATGTATTTACTATTTAATAAAATAATTGCAAATTGAAAATGAGAGCATGATGTTGAGTGTAGTAATTAGTGCTGAGACTGACCATTGATTAAAGTTGGTGTATTTATCAGAAATGTTTAATTGTTGTAAACATTTAAAAAATTCCCGGGACTGTTGTCGAATAATGCAATGAAAAGAAATGCTAACTGGTGTATTTACTATGCATCATACTTCTGAATATTCCATTAATATTGTTTTCAAATTTAAAATACACTAAACATGAAAATGGAATCGGGATAAGGGACAAACTGATCAGAATCAGAATCTTTATTATAATCAATGTAAACAATACATGGAAGTAAACAACATAAATACATAAATCAGAAGATAATATTTACAGTTGACATTATAAAAAAGGCTACAGTAATAAGAGCACACACTATAAGCACATGTAAACCACAGTGCCCATGTTTTTCTTTGTTTTTTGTTTCCAACGGGAAGGAAAAGAAAAGGAAAGGCATAAATGGAGAAACAAACAGTGGCGTAACCAGTGGGCAGTGGGGGGAAGCTGCCCCCCCCGGATACAAAAGAACTGGGAAGAAAAGCAAAAAATTGGGAAGGGGAAAAGGGGAAGGAGAGAAAAGAGGGAAGAAAAAGGGAAGGAGAAGAGGGAAGAAGAGAAAGGGAAAGAAGAAAGAAAAAGAGGGATGAAAAAAGGGAAGGAGAAGAGAAAGGGGAAGGAGAAAAGAAAAGGGAAAGAAAGAGGAAGAAGATCTATACTACTTTCATTGTGAAATTTTGTACTGGATTAATTTTTAGCTTCTAATATGCCAAAAACCACGAGCTTCAGGGGGGCTCCGCCCCCTTGACCCCCTGCACCCCACTCTGTATGTTCTGCGCCATATGCTGGAGTATCCAAAAAGGTGGTTTTGTTACATTTGGACATGCAGTATGAATGACAAAACATTGTCTCCTGTTTATTTCTTCACCTGTAAGGCTCATTAAGGTCCTAAATTTAAGTTTATTTAATTTATTCTTTAATGTTTTCAAACCATATTTCATCATTTTTTCATGACATTTTAGACGAAATGTGCCACGGGTATTGAGCATTAGTGGTTTGATGTTAAGGGCTGAGGTATGAACGTTTGGACGGTATTTATTTTGGGACATTAGAGCACATCAGACATATCGAATTGCATTCTGAATACGAAGAATGTCATTCTGATATCAAATAATTTTGAATTTTTGAAATTCACAATTTAATACACATTTATGGCAAATCATTAAAATTGATATTTTTGATATTTAACAGTACTTGAAGTAAACTTTATAAATCTGATGATTTATACTTAAAGTGTATGTAGGTGGGTTGAAAAGCCGACGATCAATTGAAAATTTTGACCTTTCGTATTGAAGATATGGATTTTTTCCCAAAACACCAAAAAAATTAGGTCTTTTTGGGAAAAAATCCATATCTTCAATATGAAAGGTCAAAATTTTCAATTGACCGTCGGCTTTTCCTCCCTGCTACATACACTTTAAGAATATATCATTAGATTTATATAATTTACTTCGAGGACTGTTATATATCAAAAAATCGAAAAATATCAAATTTGTATTATATTGTGATTTTCAAAAAATGAAAATTATTTGATATCAGAAAGACATGCTTCGTATTCAGAATACAATTCGATAGGTCTGAGGTGCTCTCATGTGCCACAAAAATACTGTCGAAACGCAATAAACGCTCATTTTAGATCCCTTAAGGGTGAGGGAATGTATAAAGTCTATGCAGCATCACACTTTTTAACTATATCATTTTTAATTTCGCATATAATTGGTGGCTGTTTAATTAATACCAAGAAATTGTTAAGCCTCACCTAGAGCAGCATCTCCAAATTTACATTCTAATTAAAAAAGTATGTTGCCTTATAAGGTTATGCACCGATATTCATGTATGTGATGCGATCAAGCTAAATCAGTCGGAACTGGGAGATATTGATTTTGATATATATATAGCCAAACAAAGGAACTATTTCCCTGTGTTTCCTGTTGTTTTGAATACTCTTTAATTGCTCATATCTTCGGAACTGGTTGTTCAATTTCAATGGGGTTTTCTGCAAAATCCAGCTTTGTAAATGTTTTTTACAATCATATAAGAAACTAAAAATTTAATATTTCCGAGTTCCGACTGATTTTGCTTGATCGCATCACATATCTGTCATTTATTATTTTCAAGTAAAGCCCTTTCAAAGTCTTCAGATTCAGAAAAGATCCGAAAATGCATAAACAATAAGCTCGTGCAGTGATTTTAGTATCTTCATAAAACGGGCATGGCATCCCAAGGCCATCAATGAAGACATGGTCAGCACACATAGTGATACCCTCCTAGCTAATCCCCATAAAAAAAATGGGCTGCTGAATTCAAGCGATGGATGGAAGAGCTCGGAAGATGACCCGAGGTCTGGAAGCCCAAGATCTTCAACAGCAGATCAAGTGGACATCATTCACCGGATGGTGCTTGAAGAGGGACGCTTGACTATCCAACAAATAAATGACAAGATGGGTAGTAGTTATGGTTCAGTGCAAAGTGTTTTGACTGACACCTTAGGCATGAGCAAGCTAAGGAAAGCCAGAGAAAGCCAAGGAAAGCCAGAGAAAGCCAGAGAAAGCCAAGGAAAGCCAGAGAAAGCCGGGGAAATCCAAGGAAAGCCGGAGAAAGCCAAGCAAAGCCGGAGAAAGCCAGCCAATGAAAGCCGGAGAAATCCAAGGAAAGCCGGAGAAAGCCCGAGAAAACCAAGGAAAGCCAGAGAAAGCCATGGAAAGACGGCGAAAGCCAAGGAAAGCCGGAGAAAGCCAAGGAAAGCCAGAGAAAGCCGTAGAGAGCCAAGGAAAGCCGGAGAAAGCCAGAGAAAGCTAAGGAAAGCCAATGAAAGCCAAGGAAAGCTGGAGAAAGCAGAAAAGAGAAAGCCAGAAAGCTCAAGAAAGCTAAGGAAAGCCAGAAAGGAAAGAGAAAGCTAAGGAAAGCCGGAGAAAGCTAAGGAAAGCCGGAGAAAGCCAGAGAAAGCCAAGAAAAGCCAGAGAAAGCCGTAGAAAGCCCCAGAAAAGCCAGAGAAAGCCAAGGAAAGCCAAGGAAAGCCAAGGAAAGCCAGAGAAGGCCAGAGAAAGCCAGAGAAAGCCAGAGAAAGCCAAGGAAAGCCAGAGAAAGCCCAGAAAAGAGCCAGAGAAAGCTGAGAAAGCCCAGAAAAGCCAGAGGAAAGCCAAGGAAAGCCGCTGAAAGCCAAGGAAAGCCAGAGAAAGCCAAGGAAAGCCAGGGAAAGCCAAGGAAAGCCAAGGAAAGCCAGAGAAAGAGGAAAGCCAGAGAAAGCCAAGGAAAACCAAAGAAAGCCAAGGAAAGCCAAAGAAAGCAAGGAAAGCCAAGGAAAGCCACCCCAGAAAGCCAAGGAAAGCCAAGGAAAGCCAAGAAAAGCCAGAGAAAGCCAAGGAAAGCCAGGAGAAAGCCAAGGAAAGCCAAAGAAAGCCAAGGAAAGCCAGAGAAAGCCAAGGAAAGCCAAAGAAAGCCAAGGAAAGCCACGGAGAGCCAAGGAAAGCCAAAGAAAGCCCCGGAAAGCCGGGGAAAGCCAGGGAAAGCCGAGAAAGCCCAGGAAAGCCAGAGAAAGCCAAGGAAAGCCAAGGAAAGCCGGAGAAAGCCCAGGAAAGCCAGAGGAAAGCCAAAGAAAGCCTAGGAAAGCCGGAGAAAGCCTAAGGAAAGCCAGAGAAAGCCAAGGAAAAGCCAGAAAAGCCAAGGAAAGCCAGAGAAAGCCAGAAAGCCAGAGAAAGCCAGAAAGCCAGGAGAAAGCCCAAGGAAAGCCAAGGAAAGCCAGAGAAAGCTAGAGAAAGCCAGAGAAAGCCGTAGAAAGAGAAAGCCAAGGAAAGCCAGAGAAAGCTAGAGAAAGCCAGAGAAAGCCCAGAAAAGGAAAGCCAGAGAAAGCCAGAAAGCCAAGGAAAGCCAGAAAAAGCCAAGGAAAGCCAAAGAAAGCCAAGAAAGCCAAGGAAAGCCAGAGAAAGCCAAGGAATGCCGGAGAAAGCCAAGGAAAGCCAGAGAAAGCCGGAAAAGAAAGCCAAGGAAATAGAGAAAGCAGAAAGCCAAAGAAAGCCTAGGGAAAGAGAAAGCCAAGGAAAAAGAGAAAGCTAAGGAAAGCCAAGAAAGCTAGAAAGCTGGAGAAAGCCCAGGAAAGCCAGAGAAAGCCAAGAAAAGCCGGAGAAAGCCCAGGAAAGCCAGAGAAAGCCTAAGGAAAGCCAAGCCTGGAAGAAAGAAAGCCAAGGAAAAAGGAAAGCCGGAGAAAGCCCAGAAAAGCCAGAGAAAGCCAAGGAAAGCAGAAAGCCTAGAGAAAGCCAGAGAAAGCCAAGGAAAGCCAGGAAAGCCGGAGCCCAGAAAAGCCAGAGAAAGCCAAGAAAGCCAGAAAGCCAAGGAAAGCCAAGAAAGCCAAGAAAGCCGAGAAAGCTAAGGAAAGCCAGAGAAAGCCAAGGAAAGCCTAGAAAAGCCAAGGAAAGCCAGGGAAAGCCGGAGAAAGCCCAGAAAAGCCAGAGAAAGCCAAGGAAAGCCAAGGAAAGCCTAGGAAAGCCAGAAAGCCAAAGAAAGCTGGAAAGCCAAGGAAAGCCAAGAGCCCAGGAAAAGCCAGAAAGGAGCCAAGGAAAGCCAAGGAAAGCCCAGAAAGCCAGAGAAAGCTAAGGAAAGCCAGAAAGCCCAGAAAGGAAAGCCAGAGAAAGCCAAGGAAAGCCGGAGAAAGCCAAGGAAAGCCAAGGGAGAAAGCCAAGGAAAGCCACAGAAAGCCAAGGAAAGCCAGAGAAAGCCAGAAAGCCTAGAGAAAGCCAGAGAAAGCCAGAGGAAAGCCAGAAAGCCAGAAAAGAAAGCCAGAGAAAGCCAGAAAGCCAGAGAAAGCCTAAAAAAGCCAGAGAAAAGCCAGAAAGCCAAGAGAAAGCCAGAAAGCCTAGGAAAGCCTAGAGAAAGCCAGAAAGCCAGAAAAGCCAGGAGAAAGCTAGAGAAAGCCTAGAAAGCCAGGAAAGCCAGGAAAGCCAAGAAAGCCAAGGAAAGCCAGAGAAAGCAGAGGAAAGCCCAGAAAGCCTAGGAAAGCCAGAGAAAGCCAAGGAAAGCCAGAGAAAAGCCAGAGAAAGCTGGGAAAGCCAGAAAGCCCAGAAAGCCAGAAAGCCTAGGAAAGCCAGCAGAAAGCCAAGGAAAGCTAGGAGAAAGCCAGAGAAAGCCAAGGAAAGCCAAGAGAAAGCCAGAGAAAGAGAAAGCCAGAGAAAGCCAGAGAAAGCCAGAGAAAGCCGGAGAAAGCCAGAGAAAGCCCAGGAAAGCCAGAGAAAGCCAGGGAAAGAAGGAAAGCCAAGGAAAGCCCAGAAAAGCCAGAGAAAGCCAAGAAAGCCGCAGCTGCAGAAAGCCTAGGAAAGCCAAGAAAGCCAAGGAAAGCCAGCGAAAGCCATAGAAAGCCGAGGAAAGCCCAGGAAAGCCAGAGAAAGCCAAGGAAAGCCGCAGAAAGCCTAGGAAAGCCAAGGAAAGCCAGAAAGCCTAGGGAAAGCCAGAGAAGCTAAGGAAAGAAAGCCAAGGAAAGCTGGAGAAAGCCCAGAAAGCCAGAGAAAAGCCAGAGAAAGCCTAGGAAAGCCGCAGAAAGCCTAGGAAAGCCAGAGGAAAGCCAAGGAAAGGCCAAAGCCAAGGAAAGCCACAGAAAGCCTAGCAAAGAAAGCCCAGGAAAGCCAAGAAAGCCTAGGAAAAAGCCAAAGAAAGCCAAGGAAAGCCAAGGAAAGCCAGGAAAGCCAGAGAAAGCCAAGGAAAGCCGCAGAAAGCCTAGGAAAGCCAAGGAAAGCCACAGAAAGCCTAGGAAAGCCAGAGAAAGCCGTAGAAAGCCCAGAAAAGCCAGAGAGCCAAGGAAAGCTGCAGAAAGCCTAGGAAAGCCAAGGAAAGCTAAGGAAAGCCAGGGAAAGCCTAGGAAAGCCGCAGAAAGCCAAGGAAAGCCACAGAAAGCCAGCAGAAAGCCTAGGAAAGAAAGCCTAGAAAAGAAAGCCAAGGAAAGCCGGAGAAAGCCCAGAAAAGCCAGAGAAAGCCTAGGAAAGCCGCAGAAGAGCTAGGAAAGCCGAGGAAAGCCTAGGAAAGCCACAGAAAGCCTAGGAAAGCCGCAGAAAGCCTAGGAAAGCCAAAGAAAGCCAAGGAAAGCCGGAGAAAGCCCAGAAAAGCCAGAGAAAGCCAAGGAAAGCCGCAGAAAGCCTAGGAAAGCCAAGGAAAGCCACAGAAAGCCTAGGGAAAGCCAGAGAAAGCCGTAGAAAGCCCAGAAAAGCCAGAGAAAGCCAAGGAAAGCCGCAGAAAGCCTAGGGAAAGCCAAGGAAAGCCAGGAAAGCCTAGGAAAGCCTGCAGAAAGCCTAGGAAAGCACAGGAAAGCCGCAGAAAGCCAGGAAAGCCGCAGGAAAGCCTAGGAAAGCCAAAGAAAGCCAAGAAAAGCCGGAGAAAGCCCAGAAAAGCCAGAGAAAGCCTAGGAAAGCCGCAGAAAGCCTAGGAAAGCCAAGGAAAGCCAAGGAAAAGAAAGCCACAGAAAGCCTAGGAAAGCCGCAGAAAGCCTAGGAAAGCCAAAGAAAGCCAAGGAAAGCCGGAGAAAGCCAGAAAAGCCAGAGAGAAAGCCAAGGAAAGCCTGCAGAAAGCCTAGGAAAGCCTGCAGAAAGCCAAGGAAAGCCAAGGAAAGCCAAGGAAAGCCACAGAAAGCCTAGGAAAGCCAGAGAAAGCCGGAGAAAGCCCAGAAAAGCCAGAGAAAGCCAAGGAAAGCCGCAGAAGGAAAGCCTAGGAAAGCCAAGGAAAGCCAGGGAAAGCCGCAGAAGGCCAAGGAAAGCCAAGGAAAGCCACAGAAAGCCCAGAAAAGCCAGGGAAAGCCAAGGAAAGCCGCAGAAAGCCAAGGAAAGCCGGAGAAAGCCCAGAAAGCCAGAGAGAGCTAAGGAAAGCCAGAAAGCCAGAGAAAGCCCAGAGCCAAGGAAAGTTGCAGAAAGCCAGAGAAAGCCAAGGAAAAGCCTAGGGAAAGCCAGAGAAAGCCAGAGAAAGCCAGAAAGTAGAAAGCCGGAGAAAGCCCAGAAAAAGCCAGAGAAAGCCAAGCAAGCAGAAAGCCGCAGAAAGCCAGAGAAAGCCAAGGAAAGCCAAGGAAAGCCAGAGAAAGCCTAGGAAATGCAGAAAGCCTAGGAAAGCCAAGGAAAGCCAGGAAAGGAAAGCCTAGGAAAGCCGCAGAAAGCCTAGGAAAGCCAAAGAAAGCCAAGGAAAGCCAGGGAAAGCCTAGGAAAGCCGCAGAAAGCCTAGGAAAGCCAAGGAAAGCCACAGAAAGCCGCAGAAAGCCAAAGAAAGCCAAGGAAAGGCTAGGAAAGCCAAGGAAAGCCAGAGAAAAGCCTAGGAAAGCTGCAGAAAGCCTAGGGAAAGCCAAGGAAAGCCAAGGAAAGCCACAGAAAGCCTAGGAAAGCCAGAGAAAGCCAAAGAAAGCCTAGGAAAGCCAAAGAAAGCCAAGGAAAGCCGGAGAAAGCCAGCCAAGAAAGCCAAGGAAAGCCGCAGAAAGCCTAGGAAAGCAGCAGAAAGCCAAGGAAAGCCACAGAAAGCCTAGGAAAGCCACAGAAAGCCTAGGAAAGCCAAGGAAGCCAAGGAAAGAGAAAGCCCAGAAAAGCCAGAGAAAGCCAAGGAAAGCTGCAGAAAGCCTAGGAAAGCCAAGGAAAGCCAGGGAAAGCCTAGGAAAGCCGCAGAAAGCCAAGGAAGCCTAGGAAAGCCTAGGAAAGCCAAGGAAAGCCAAGGAAAGCCAAGGAAAGCCTAGGAAAGCCAAAGAAAGCCAAGAAAAGCCGGAGAAAGCCCAGAAAAGCCAGAGAAAGCCAGGGAAAGGAAAGCCGCAGAAAGCCTAGGAAAGCCAAGGAAAGTCAAGGAATGCCACAGAAAGCCTAGGAAAGCCGCAGAAAGCCTAGGAAAGCCAAAGAAAACCAAGGAAAGCCGGAGAAAGCCCAGAAAAGCCAGAGAAAGCCAAGGAAAGCCGCAGAAAGCCGAGGAAAGCCCAAGAAAGCCCAGAAAAGCCAGAGAAAGCCGGAGAAAGCCCAGAAAAGCCAGAGAAAGCCAAGGAAAGCCGCAGAAAGCCTAGGAAAGCCAAGGAAAGCCAAGGAAAGCCAGGGAAAGCCAAAGAAAGCCAGAAAGCCAAGGAAAGCCAAGGAAAGCCAAGGAAAGCCACAGAAAGCCTAGGAAAGCTGCAGAAAGCCTAGGGAAAGCCAAAGAAAGCCAAGGAAAGCCGGAGAAAGCCTAGAAAAGCCAGAGAAAGCCAAGGAAAGCCAGAGAAAGCCCAGAAAAGCCAGAGAAAGCCAAGGAAAGCCACAGAAAGCCTAGGAAAGCCAGAGAAAGCCGTAGAAAGCCGGAGAAAGCCCAGAAAAGCCAGAGAAAGCCAAGGAAAGCCGAAGAAAGCCTAGGAAAGCCAGGGAAAGCCAAGGAAAGCCAGGGAAAGCCTAGGAAAGCCGCAGAAAGCCTAGGGAAAGCCAAGGAAAGCTAAGGAAAGCCACAGAAAGCCTAGGAAAGCGCAGAAAGCCTAGGAAAGCCAAAGAAAGCCAAGGAAAGCCGGAGAAAGCCCAGAAAAGCCAGAGAAAGCCAAGGAAAGCCAGAGAAAGCCCAGAAAAGCCAAGGAAAGCCAAGGAAAGCCACAGAAAGCCAGAGAAAGCCGGAGAAAGCCCAGAAAAGCCAGAGAAGCCAAGGAAAGCGCAGAAAGCCTAGGGAAAGCCAAGGAAAGCCAAGGAAAGCCAGGGAAAGCCGCAGAAAGCCTAGGAAAGCCAAGGAAAGCCAAGGAAAGCCAAGGAAAGCCACAGAAAGCCTAGGAAAGCCGCAGAAAGCCTAGGAAAGCCAAAGAAAGCCAAGGAAAGCCGGAGAAAGCCTAGAAAAGCCAGAGAAAGCCAAGGAAAGCCAGAGAAAGCCCAGAAAAGCCAGAGAAAGCCAAGGAAAGCCACAGAAAGCCTAGGAAAGCCAGAGAAAGCCGTAGAAAGCCGGAGAAAGCCCAGAAAAGCCAGAGAAAGCCAAGGAAAGCCGCAGAAAGCCTAGGAAAGCCAAGGAAAGCCAAGGAAAGCCAGGGAAAGCCTAGGAAAGCCGCAGAAAGCCTAGGAAAGCCAAGGAAAGCCAAGGAAAGCCACAGAAAGGCGAGGGAAGCCAGAGAAAGCCGAGGGAAGCCAAAGAAAGCCAAGGAAAGCCGGAGAAAGCCCAGAAAAGCCAGAGAAAGCCAAGGAAAGCCAGAGAAAGCCCAGAAAAGCCAGAGAAAGCCAAGGAAAGCCACAGAAAGCCAGAGAAAGCCGTAGAAAGCCGGAGAAAGCCCAGAAAAGCCAGAGAAAGCCAAGAAAAGCCGCAGAAAGCCAAGGAAAGCCAAGGAAAGCCAAGGAAAGCCAGGGAAAGCCTAGGAAAGCCGCAGAAAGCCTAGGAAAGCCAAGGAAAGCCAAGGAAAGCCACAGAAAGCCAAGGAAAAGAAAGCCAGGAAAGCCAAAGAAAGCCAAAGAAAGCCAAGGAAAGCCGGAGAAAGCCCAGAAAAGCCAGAGAAAGCCTAGGAAAGCCGCAGAAAGCCTAGGAAAGCCAAGGAAAGCCACAGAAAGCCTAGGAAAGCCGCAGAAAGCCTAGGAAAGCCAAAGAAAGCCAAGGAAAGCCGGAGAAAGCCCAGAAAAGCCAGAGAAAGCCAAGGAAAGCCAAGAAAAGCCAGAGAAAGCCCAGAAAAGCCAAAGAAAGCCAAGGAAAGCCAAGGAAAGCCAGAGAAAACCATATAAAGACGTTAAAAGACACCGAAGGATACTAAATGACATACAAAGACATATTAGCATAATAAAGACACAAAAGGACGTTATTGTTATGTATATTATATGAATAAAATATGAATAAATGTATACAATTAACCTTTAACCTCATTTACATACTTGTGAATTCTGTATGATACACCAACCATTTCATAAGACTTTGCGTTGAGAGGTGAGGCTAATTCAGTAACAAAATGGCGACGCGCATAGCAATTTTCAACGCAAAACAAAAGTAAGTCAAAAATACTCCTACGTTTTCTTATATAAATCTTAAGAAATAATTTGGCAGGAAATTTCAATCGGAAGAACTCGTGCGAATCACTCAGATCACCAAAAAGTCCCAAGTAAGCTTAATGTTATTTTAAGCTTACCTATTTCTAGGACTAGGTAACCCAGGCAAACCTTCATCTCTTCTTCTTCTTCCTTATAAGTGCCTCCCTCATATGTATGAGTATTGTCGCACTGCGTACAGACAAGCTGTACTTATTTTTTACTCTGGAACCCAGAGTAGATGAGTGTATTTAGGTATCCCAGGCAAACCTTAGTTAACACATTTGCTAGTCAGCGAAATTCGCCGAGACCGGGGCCCAAACACAATGCATATTTACATAGAAATTTGAATTTTTTTCGAGAATAGGTCGGTGAAGGAAACCTACATAAATATGTTTTCTATACTTCACTTGACCCAAATATATGATTTTTTATGGTGATAATCAAGCCGCACATGGAATTTTAGAGGATTTTGATAGCAGTTCCATTAAAAAAGCTGCTATCGCCATGAGACTAAGATCTAGAAACACCCCGAAATGCCGCTTTTGGGGAATTTTGCTAGCTTAATCTTTTTGATGAAAGTCAGTCTTTGACAAGATGGAACTTTTTGCTACGGAAAGTGCTATGAAAAAAAAGGGTTTCAGTTTTGGCTTTGTTTACTCAAGGGCTTTAATTTGATATATAAAATGATGCAGTTTGATGGCAAATTTGAATTCACCTAGTATACCTAGTGTATTTTGAAGTACAGTCAACATGACCGGGATGATCCCCTGCTCTTTTCGAATAGCCTGTGACGTTCTTTATTACGTGCACACTACATTAATGTGAGAAAATATGCATGTACACGGGACCGACAGCTTAAAGTGCCCTCCGAAGCACTAAGGCAGCAAGTATAGTGCTATCCTATGCCTTAACCGCTAGGCCACGCTCTCCTCTTAGTTAACACGTTTGCTAGTCAGTCAAATTCGCCGATAATGTCAATGCATATTTACATATCTGTATCTGTATCTGTGGTTGTACTATACAACGCTCCCAATGTTGGAGCCAGGCGTATAGGGTAGTGTGCGCATACGGAACAAAGCTAGTCTTGGCGCAGTGTGCATTACTATTACGCTGACTTTCGTGATTCGGCGAGGAGGACGATTCGACCTCCTGGTTTGTTTACAAACAGAGAGGTAGACAAAAACCGTTCCGCTTGTCCAAACACTCAAGTATCAGAAGGATGGTCCACAATAGCGTGATTCACGTAACGTGAATAGGGATTAAAAAGCTGTCACGTAGAACCATGTGCTTCTATTGTCCAATTTGCCATCAAGATTTCATATGGAAACAGTTCAGACCCAGTACACGATCATGTCAGAAATTAATATTTTGTTCTGGGTCTGATTATTCGGACTAGTCTTGGCGAAGGTGCTGAACTGCCACTGCTTCCTTGAAGTTAGCTGGATCCTTTATCTGAGTGATATGATATGGTAGACTGTTCCAGTCAATAACTGTTTTTGGTAAATAAGAGAACTTGTGACAGTTTTTGGTGCTTGTTATGATCTGGTAGGCTGCTGGATGAGTATGCTGCGGTTGACGTGGGTTTGGTCTAAGCAAGTGATCCACCGGCAGAGCCAGGAGGCCCTCTCTGGCTTTCTGAAGAATTGTTAGTCTATTAGCATGACGTCTGTTTTGAAGGGTATCCCAACCCAAGTCTTTGATGAGATTTGTGATGCTTGTTTTTCTATCGTATGTGTTAGTGGTAAATCTAGCAGCTCTCTTTTGGATCTTTTCCAACTTGTTGATGAGATCTTTTTGGTGTGGGTCCCAAACTGCGTTAGAGTATTCAAGAATAGGTCTAACTAGGGACATATCACGCAGTCTGTTTTAATGGTTTGGGGCAAGAGTAAAGGTTACGCCTAATGAAGCCTAGGGATCTGTTAGCAGATGATGTTATGTTGCTTATGTGTTTTGACCAAGAGAGATTGTTTGATATATTGACGCCGAGATATGAGTGATTGTCTGTTTCCTCCAGTATGCATGCTCCAATCTTGTAACTATACATTTTAGGATTTCTGATGCGAGTTAACCTCATGACAAAACATTTTTTGGTGTTAAAATTCATTTGCCAGTCTTTTTGCCACTTCTCTAGAGTGTTTAAGTCATCTTGGAGAAGGATATGATCGGTGTCATTAACAATTTGGCGGTAGACGCACGCAGTCGTCTGCAAAAGTCTGACTTCTGAATTAAGATTGTCGGGAAGGTCATTGATGTAAGCTAAAAATAACAAAGGGCCTAGCACCGTGCGCTGAGGGACGCCAGAACCAACATCTGCCCAGGTCGAGTGTTCACCACCGACAACGACTCTCTGTTCACGGTGCTTCAAGAAATTTGAGATCCAGACGAGTAAATTATTTCGAATACCATATGAATGAAGTTTTAAAAGAAGACGGTTGTGGGGGACGGTATCGAAAGCTTTCGAAAAGTCCATGATGATCATATCGGTTTGGGATTTGTTGTTTAGTGAAGTGGCTAGGTCATTTACTGTAAGTATAAGTTGGGACTCGCATGAATGCTTGTTTCTAAAACCAAATTGTTTGTCAGTTAGGATGGAATGATTGTCAAAGTGGGTCATGATTTGTGAGTGTATAATGTGCTCAAGAACTTTGCTACAAATGGCGGTAAGGGACACTGGACGATAGTTGGAGGCATCAGAATGGTCACCTTTTTTAAATATGGGGGAGATATTTGCACGCAGCCAGGATGATGGTATCTCGCCAGTCTCTAAGGATTTCTGGAAAATGACAGTAAGAGCTGGGGCTATCTCCTCAGCAGCAACCTTGAGAACTTTGGCAGGGATACCATCAGGGCCTGAGGCTTTGTGAGGGTTAAGACCAGAAAGAAGCTTGCAAACGCCTTCGGATGAAATTTTGAAATCAGGGACGGATGGAAATGAACTTGGAGGTAAATGAGGTAAACAGTCTTTCTCCTGTGTGAATACTGAGGCAAATTGAGCATTGAGAATGTTTGCTTTGGTGTTGTTGTCAGACTCAAGCTTTCCTCTGTTCTTCAGAGTGGGAATTCCAATGGTGTCATTTTTTAGACACTTAATGTGAGTCCAAAATTTTTTTGAGGACTCGGTACAGATTGAGCTAATATATTTCCTGTACGAGTGTCTACTTTCTTTTTGAGTAGTTTTGCGCACCTCTTGGAAACGATTTAAAGTTTCCTCATTAGGTGACTTACGATAAGAGTTATATGCTCTTTGTTTTCTCTTATGCAAACGTTTAATCTTGTTACTAATCCATGGTGTCAGATTTCTTTTACTGACGTTACGAGAAGGGACATGCTCATTCATTACAGCATCAACTTTGTCAATGAACTCGTCATACAAATCTTCCACTGAGCACTTAGTTCCAGTAACTGTAACTCAGTAATCTTTATTTAACATTATGACATTATCTGATTACTGAGTTACAGATCGGTCTATTTGTATCCTTTTCGCAAAGAAGCTTATTACAGGTTGTCGAAAACTTAAAATTCTTCTTTCTCTAAATCACATAAATAACTTACATAAATGTAGTCCAATATGTGAACTTCAGACACTCCGTAACTATCCGCATATGGATGTCTTCATATTTTCACTTACAATACTGTAATTTGATGGGTTTTTTCGGACTTTCCACATTTCGTTTCACACTGTTTACATGGTGTGAATTTTGTGACGTCACTTCTGACCAGGGTTGCCAAAACTTTTTAGCCCAAGTTGCGGGTGTAGCCGTGAAATGGCGCCCAATAGCCAAAAAATCGCCCAAAATTTTAAAGTGGAAATAGGGGAGACTCTATTATCCCTTTTATTTTGAAATTTTTATATAATTTTTACAGTCAAGGTTTAATTCAACCTTTATCCAGAACACTTGTTACTGTCACCCACCGCTTGGAGGTAGATATAGGACTTTGGGAGCATTTATTACATAAATATACTATTGTAAAACTACGTCCATGCTGTTCTGACACAGCCCAAGGTGTAAGTTTGTAAACACGCCACACGTGTTGACAAATTTGACCTTTAACCTCACTTCCTGTCGACAACTTCTACTTAGAATATAACGAGACCAAAAAGTGCTCCTGAAATAATTGCTTTTACAACGAAATGAAGAATGCAGTGAAGTGTCAACAACAGCATATGAAAGCTTGTAGTTTAGAGGTAAATATAAGACATGATTTAGGTGTATATTTTTTATATATCATATTTTATGGGCCGATGAAGAAGCCAAATTTATTTTGCGAGAAGGACCAAAATTTACCGCAGCATGTCTTCGGGCCAGTAAATGTCAGTATGTTGAAGGATAGGACCGAAGACATGCAGGCAGGTCTAACTGAGCACTGAGAAGTGTCTCTGTTGGAAGTGGAGTCACTATACTCCTTGAAATCCGCTCTAATGGCTTCCAAGTCTGCCTTACTCCACATGAAAATTTTGTGTGGTTTTAGCTTGGCAATTTTGGGTTTAATGTTTATGGTGAGGACCGGTATGCTATCGTGGTCACTAATACCCGGGATCGTGGATGAATTCTCGACCAAGGTCGGGTTATTAGTGAGAAAAATGTCCAAAATGTTGTTGATGCGGGTGGGTTCACTGACCATCTGGTCGAATCCAAAGTCAGTAGCTAGATCCAAAAAATGCTTAGATAGCATAGCATACTGGGCGTTGGGCTTAACTGATAAGTTGTCCCAATCTATACCAGGAAAGTTGAAATCTCCTGCTAACCATACATGACCGCCCCTCGAAATCTTACTGAGGGATTCACGCAGCTGGTCAATGTAATCGGTAGAAGCACCATAAATTTGGGATCTGTAGAATGCACCAATGGTAATTTGCTTGGCACCTTGTAACTGAATGGAAGCCCATACCACCTCACAGTTTGAATCCAAATCTGTGCGGTGGGTGACAATGAGGTCATCCTTGAATGCAAGGAGAACACCACCTTTTTTTGGTCCAAAATCACGATCTTTCCTGATGGCAGTATAGCCAGGAGGAAATAGCTCACTACTATTCACAGATGAGTCCAGGTGAGTTTCAGTACCTACTATAATATCAGGTGAATGTTGATCTATGCAACAAGCAAGGTCCGCGGTCTTACTTTTTAGACCTTGAAAATTAACAACAAGAACTTTCAATTTTTGCCGGTTGTTACGGTTCTGCTTACGATCCTTGAACTTACTATGAGTTGGCGATGATGAAGCCAAGGGTGAACTAGGGAGTTCGCAGCTAGTATCATTGCAAATTGTACCGTCTTCGGACAAACAACCAAAGCTGTTGGACAGCTCGATATCACTATTTTGAAATAAGGAACTGGAGAAATTTGGTAAGCCGCACTGGCAACAAATCCATTCCATTTGACTACATTCAACAAGAACATTGTATGTAGCAGTAGACATGCTCATGCATTCGACGTGGAACCAGCCGTGACATTCATCACAGCTTACTGCACGTTGGTTCCATCGCGCTGCTTTTCCACACAAAACGCAGGGGTATTTTGGTGCGTACGGTCCCGGGTTGGGATGTAAGTCCCCGGCGTGCATCATGACCAGAAAGGAAATGGCTACTAATACCAATTTCATTGGTTGTTTACTCTGGTATAAGCCTATGGATTGTGACTTGTAACTCAACTGGCTGAGTAAGTTTACTATACCAGGAAAATGATGGGTATTGTATGTTGGTGACATGAGGATGTTCGAAGAAGGAAACGTACATAAATATGTTTTCTATACTTCACTTGACCCAAATATATGATTTTTTATGGTGATAAGTCACTCGCACATGGAATTTTAGAGGATTTGGATAGCAGTTCCATTAAAAAAAAAAAGCTGTTATCATAATGAAATTAAGATCTAGAAACACCCCGAAATGTCGTTTTGGGGAATTTTGCTAGCTGAAACTTTTTGATGAAAGTCAATCTTTGACAAGATGTAACTTTGCTACGGAAAGTGCTATGAAAAAATGGTTTTCAGATTTTGAATGCAAACAGTTCAGACTCGGAACACGATCACATGTCAGTAAATGAATATTGTGGACCACCCTTCTGATACTTGTTGACCTGGTCTTTTGTCTACCTCCATGACCTCTCTGTTTGTAAACAAACCATGATGACAAAATTGCCATCCTTGCTGAATAGGAAAGTAATATAACAGAGATTGTACACCCATTCTATGCTAATCTGTAATTTAGACTTGTCATAGACTCACAGAATTGAATTTGAATGACCTGTGGCACAATATGAGATACTACGATTAATTTTATTATTAACGTTCTGGTACCAGGTAGTCTCTCTGGCTGTACACAGATCTGAGCAGTACCAAAGACCTCTTATCGTCTTGATTTTTTTTTTTTCATAAATTTGTTTTTTGGTGTCTTTTAAATTTCTAAACCAAATTTTACGGTAAGTTAGGCCTACAGTATTTTACCGAAAATTACCTGGTAAGTTACCAGAGGTTTATTATTCTTGATGATTTAGAACACTGCCTAGAACCAGATTTTGCAATTTTTTTTTTTTAGGTCAACCATGAATGATCCTAGCATTTAGGTCTAGGTCCAGGAATTCCTGGGACTCGGTCCCTACCTTGATCCCATACTGCTTGGATGCCATTGCCAGGCCCACTTAATGACTGTGGAAGGCCATAGGTTTTAGATGCTCTCTTGTGTAATCTGAGCCTTATTTTTGAGCCTCTTATTCGACAAACTTCTTATCCACTATGTTTCTGTTAATGATGCATCTGCCGTCTGTCCATCCCTTGCCAGAATGAAGGAACTTGTCATGATTAGATTTACATGTCAACTTAGAAAAATGTCAACCTAATTATCATGCATTAGGACTTAGGTACCGTATTCATTCCAATAACTGCCCAGGGCGCTTAACAAAGTTATTATGGGTGGGCACTTATTTTTTACCTGGATTACCTCATTTTTTCGTAAGGGGCGTTTAATAGAGACGAATTCTCATACGTTATAAAAGGGTCCCGAGATGTTCTGGTAGATTTTCTGATGCAGAAAATGTATTGCAAATTTACTTGTAGTCCTCCACCTATTTCACTGTATCGACGTCTATCTGTCACTTCAACATTAATGGTAGTTATGGTACCCTTTAGCAAATTGTCAATACACTGGGTGGGCGCTTATTGGGGCATGGGCGCTTATTGGAACGAATACGGTACTTGTTTTTCAAATCCACCCACACTTATGTATGTTTTTGTTCACATGCGTGCTCGCAACTATATACATGAGATTTCACATATCAGTGACCCCCCCCATGATCAAAATTTAATATTATCTCTACACTTGTCTTATCTTATTACAGCCAAAACAAGGATAATGTCCGCTGTCAAAAATGTCTTGAGATGGGACACTGGACATATGAATGCACCGGTAAACGCAAGTATGTACATAGAGCATCCAGGGTGACCCACCTCAACAAGAAGGTCAAACAAGCTGAACGTCAAAAGATTCAAGAGCAATTTGCTCCAGTTGAGTAAGTAGTTTTGTCATGTTCATCTTTGTTTGTTTTTTTTGTGTCCATCTCATCTGATTATTTAGCCACCATCTGCATCTGGATACTATTATTAAAGCCATAAGGTATGTGTCTGATGTGCTGTAGGTCCCACAAAATACTGTGCAAAGGTGGGTACGGAGCCCTTAAAGCAGTTTCAACCATAACATCTTTCAGATTTGTGGCATTTGTAAATTAAAACATGTTTCCATTATGATTTCAGGATAAATGAGGACACTAATGTGAAAAAGAAGAAGAAGAAAAAGAAGAGGTATGTTTACATGAAAGATAAAAAGTATGAAAGTTCAAATGAAAAACACTGTTTTCTGCCATGTATCAGAACCATTATTCCGTTATTTATAATACCATTGTTGGTGTCATCGTCACCCATCAATCTTCAGCTTTCAACCATCATCATCCACCATCCATCATCCATCATTTATCATTCATCATCCATCATCATCCTTCATCATCATCAACATCCTCCCCATCATTCAGCAACCATCTTCATAGATGGATAGATCATAGATGGCTGTGTAAAAAACTGTAAATGTACATTCTACTCCCCATTCCAGAAATATACAGAACTAATTTTTTTGGATTAACAAAATATTATCCTGTTTTGCCAAATGAAACATAGCTAAATCATAATCCTTTAGTCCTTAACTGGCAATGAAAGTAAAATTTTAATATTTGGTCAATTTGTGGAAATAAGGGCCAAAAACATGCATGCATTTTTAGGGCGTTTTTCGACCCTTTTCGTATTCTGTGACAATCAAGCCCAAAGAATTGAACAAAGACTAATTTCAAGTCATGCATTCTAATTTTTGGAAAACACATTTTCCAATCTTTTTCATAAGCAATTAGCAAAAATAACATTTAATATTAAAATTATAAGCTAACTCTTACCCTATACTCAAGATTTTGAATGCTTAGACTTGTGCCAAGTCTAACAATTTTGTGATTATAATTGTAAGAAAACAAAATTGCATGTTTTTGGACTATTTTCCCGCAAATTGCAAAAATATTAAAATTTGACTTTTTGCCAGTTAGGACTAACTAAAGGATTAGGATTTAGCTATGTTTCATTTGGCAAAACAGGATAATATTTTTTTAATCCAAAAAAAATAGTTCTGTATTTTTCTGGAATGGGGAATAAGGCAATAGAATCAAATTAGTTTGACCTTTTGATCAACAATCGATGCTTGGTTAATCCACATTACATTATAACAATGACAAGTAAGTGACTATAATTATTAAATCTTTGTATGTAATGACTGATACAAATTGACCATTAATTCTGATTAATTGGTTGATATTTCATCAATTACAAGCAACAGATTATGACAAATGAAAAAATAGTCAAATAATACTCTTTTTTTACAACAGGTCAAGGAAAGCTAGTTCAAGTTCATCAGACAGTGATTCAGAATCTGACAGCTCAAATTCCAGCTCAGGTAACTATATAGATATCACTTGCTTTGTTTATTTAGTTTTCCATTTTATATGAACTTTGTAGAGTGTGGCGCAATGGTTAGGGTACTTGCCTTTAGTGCACAAGGTCCCGTTCAATTCCCGGCGGTGGCGATTTGCTGGGATATTGACTTGGAAAAAAAGTCTGCAATTAATTGGCAACCTCGTAGACTTCTGTTAAATTCAGACTTATGTTCTCCCCTTGGTTCATTTAGAATTGGGTAAATGAATCATGAAAGTACTCTGTCCTTCGGAGGGGACCGTGTGCAGAGAGCCATGTATCTCGCAGCCAGTTTCGAAAAGAGTAGGGTGTTAACCCCTGACTGTTCCCAACCTGTCCCGGTATATTCAAATGGACCCCAATGCAAATAAGCTGCAATAGAGGCTTTCTTGAGTTATCCAGGGTTGTCAAAATCCGAACAAATCAAATCAAAAAATATAATGTAATGTAAACATGTTCAGGGCCAATGACACTGCCAGATCAATGTTATGTAATATAATGTAAACATGTTCAGGGCCAATGACACTGCCAGATCAATGTTATTTAATGTAATATAATGTAATGTAATATAATGTAATATAATGTAAACATGTTCAGGACCAATGACACTGCCAGATCAATGTAATAGAATAGAATATTGTAGAATAGAATAGAATAGAATGTAAACATGTTCAGGGCCAATGACACTGCCAGATCAATGTAATAGAATAGAATATTGTAGAATAGAATAGAATAGAATAGAATAGAATAGTAATGTAATCATGTAATGTAATCATGTAATGTAATGTAATGTAATGTAATCATGTAATGTAATCATGTAATGTAATGTAATGTAATGTAATGTAATGTAATGTAATGTAATGTAATGTAATGTAATGCAATGTAATGTTTACCAAAAACATTACAAGTGTGATCCATATGATATAATGTAATCACTTTTAACTTCATTGATTCTTTTTTGTTTACATGCTTTATCTTTAGATTCATCAGAGAGTTCTTCCAGTAGCAGTTCGGAGTCATCCAGTGACAGTGATAGCATTAGCAGTAGCAGCAGTGATAGTGACTCCAGCTCATCTAGTGATGACAGTGACAGTTCAAACTCTAGTACTAGTTATAAAAGACATCCAAAGAAGAAGAGGAAACGATGATGGAAAGGATAAAATAGATACATTTGTAAGATAGTGTAGCTTCCTGGTATAACACAAAACTGCTGCCGAGAATTCTGACGAGTAACTGAATAACGCATATCCCGGGACGCATATATTTCAAAAGTTCTGAATTGCTGGTTGTGTGCAGCGTAATTACACTATTTTGCAAAGATCTTTTGCACTGGCTGACCGCTTTTGCTAATCATAAAGAACTAGGTCACGGCTGTGTATTTCGATGCTTAGCAGCATGTTCAGCGAATGAGGTGCTGATGTGATGATAACATGATTAAATTAGCCAATCAGAACACCATACACTTCAAACTGTTTTTCAAACTGGACAGTGTAAAGGGTCTTTGCAAACTACTGTAATTGTCATTATTGT
The DNA here is from genome assembly GCF_039555335.1 of Amphiura filiformis. Classification (NCBI taxonomy): domain Eukaryota; kingdom Metazoa; phylum Echinodermata; class Ophiuroidea; order Amphilepidida; family Amphiuridae; genus Amphiura; species Amphiura filiformis. The sequence goes on along the minus strand of NC_092636.1, from coordinate 44,735,043 downwards.
GAGATTTTGTGTGTTGACACTAGAAGAGTCTTCTTTGGAACTTGTGAAGCAGCATATGCCTTGTGGCTGTTGGATTTTGAGACACTATATTGCTAGATTAATGATGTAGAATAAAACAGTACCAACTCCACCAACTCTGGGGGGCAAACCCCAGTCAGAACTGTTGCTCCCCAGAAAAAACCCAAAATTACAAAAGTTCCACTTTTGTGGTAATTTTGCGCAAAATTGGTTGATTTCCCCCTAAAATTCACTTTGCCCCCCTAATGCCCCCCTCGAAAAAAAATGTGGTTGCTTGCATTATGAGTTATGCAAATGATACGCACTAAGCACTGCATGCTCAAACATTTGAAATGCTAAAACTTAAAGATGCAAATTATCGTTTGATTTTGAGCCCTTGCTAATGAATATTGTGGGCTCCATAAGTGACATACCAAGATGGCGGATTTGCCATAGCATTACATGTACGTATGGTGCAATTTTGAGTCCATAATCTTCTGGTATAATATCTATGGTATGGGCTATATGTACTTTAATTAGAGACTAAAGTTGTCCATTTTTTAAGAGGCAAATTCTATTTTGTGAATTGCAATACCAGTTTTTAAAAGTTTTCAAATTGCAAAATTGCACTCTCAACATAGGCCATAATTGTTACTATTTGTTAGCAGGAATTTGTGCTTACGGCACACAGTGTCATCGCCCGTTATCTTCATGGCAGAAATCGCCATGATTGTTCTTCAATAGCCACACATTTTGTTCCGACCTGTTTAATAGTTTTGAGACGCATAATGGGCCGAGGGGCATTACACTAAGGCTATTGACAATAGCCCGGTGACTGACCTCTGTAGATCTCAGTGAGCCTGGTATGTCATTAGCATTAGACTGCCTCCACCAGTGGTCCACATTGCGCTTGTAACGTGATGTTTCGTTACCCAGATTGTTTACGAATGAGGGTAGCTATCATTTTTTTCTGTTCTGCACATATAAAATCTGAATTTTTGTCAGTTTTTGAGTTCAAAACGCACCGTTGTTTGTCAATACACTCGCTAACAACTGTCATGTTCTTTCAACACATATATTTAAGTGCAAATCTTGAAATCGGCTTCTTTAGAAAGCAAAAATTACAGGAGACATTCATCATTTTCTACCCAAATCGTGCATCATATTACAGTATGCAGTATTTCTCCGGTGTCCAACCTTGAACAACAAGTAATTTAGGGCCTATAACTTCTTTTATTTTTCAATTTTTGTTTAAAAAAGAATTTGGATTTTCGGGTACCCGGATTCCCGCCCAAAAATTCAATCGGGTACCGGAGTACATAATTACCTGTTAGTTAAGAGCCTTTTTTAAGTGGTAGAAAGTCCTGAAATTTGACATTAAAAGGTCACTCTCTCTCTCTCTAGGTGCCATATCCTAAGACGTTGGCGATCATGTCATGCCACAATTCTCTGTTATAAGCCATCTCCAGAAGCTCTGTCGCTTTATGTTCAGCTCCCCTTTCTTTTAGCCAGTCTTTCAGATTTGATAACCACATCACTCTCTTCCTGCCTCTGCTCCTTGTTCCTTCGATTCTTCCTGTCAATACTAGGTTCTCGAAACCATCCTTTCTGAGGATATGACCAAGGAATTTGAGCTGCTTAACTCTGATTTCACGTAACAGCTTCCTGTTCACATTTGCTCTACTTAGGACATCGTCATTAGACACTTTATCAGTCCACGGGATCTTCATCATTCTTCTAAAGAACCACATCTCGCAGCTCTCCAATCTTCTTTTAATGTCTGTTTTTATTGACCATGCTTCACTTCCATACATTAATACAGGGACGACATAGCAGTTGAGTACCCGAATTCTGGTCTCTATACTGAGGGCATTGTTTTTTAGGATCTTGTCTAACTTTGAGAAAGCAGACTTAGCCAGTGCAATACATCTGGCATCTTCTGTGATTAGACTGCCAAGGTAGTTGAAAAAGGAAACTTGCTTAATTCTTTGATCTTTCACCTTCAATATGCATGTTGGGCTTTCAGTCTTTGATACCACCATACATTCTGTCTTCTTGCAATTTAAAGATAAACCTTTCCTCTCACTTTCCTGAACCACCACATCAAGAAGCCTTTGCAGATCCTCCTCAGACTCAGCTAATAGGACAGTGTCATCTGCATATCTTATGTTCGTGATGTTATGTCCACCTATACTGAGGTCACTACTGGATTTTAAAGGCTTTTTTTCCACTGAATTCTATACAGTGAGCCATAAAATATTTGAAAGGTGAAAAGTTTGAAAGTACTCAATCTTACTTATACGCACTGCTAAAAATGTGAATAAAACATTTTCTTAAGCGTAGGCCTCCTTATTACTGGGACAAAATCAAGATCTGAAAACATACCCACTTTGTAGACAGGAAAATATTTACCTGATATATCATTTCTGTAAAATTTACCAATGTAGCTGGTATGAGCGAAAGACATTAAGTGACAACTTCATGGTTCTTCCTTAACCACCTGAGTGAACAAACTGTAACGCTTTTGTTAATAAAATTAGGATATCGATAAACACTTACTCATGTATAATTTGTCTCTGTTAGAAAATACATATGTAGTACAATAAGTCCCAAGTTAGCATGTGTAGTTTCACTATTTCACAGTTCTTTGAATACTAGACAAAAATACTTCAGACCTTAATATTAACAGAGAGGATATAATACACCTAATCCAAAATCACTCCTGATTTGCAATCATGTACAACTGGGATACTTAATATCAATTGTGTGAATTTTAAATATAGTAATAACTGTTTGTATATATATTAGATTGGGCTGCCTGTGAGTTATAAGCAGGCCCGTCGGAACCGCTACGGCTAGTACGGCCATGGCCGTACCACTTTTCAGCCTAACAAACAGTCCATATTTCACCTCATGAAAATATTCTTACCATTGTACTCATAAACATTCAATATTTTGTATATTATTGTATAAATATGACAACTTAATATCTTGGGTGATTTTACATTTTATTTTATTTTTTAAGGTGTGACTTTAATGACTTACGAATTTAGTATCATGTGTATTCCAATCGAGTCTTATCATGAATTGGTAACATGTTTTATGGTTGATTATTTTATTTTGAATGTCCTAGTTTTGAAGTTTAGTCCTATTAACTTACCGTTGAAATTGTGCTTTTCATTTTCACAAGTGATTGGGCTTCCAGGGGCCTTCGCCCCTTGAACCCCCATGAGGGGCTCTGCCCCTTCAAACCCTGTTGGGGGTTTCACCCTCAGACCCCCAATGTAGGCCGTACCACTTTTAATTTGCTACCAACGGGCCTGGTTATAAGGCTTTAAAAAATGTTATGTCTCAAAGCCTATGCACACCCTGCACGTTCATTTTTCTTAGCGCATCCATGTCAGCTGAAACGCCAAATTCATTATTTATTTCTTCTTTTTTCTAGTTTTTTTAGTTTTGGCCGTAAAATCATGAAATTCTGAAACAAATTTGGAAGAAAAGTTACTTGATTCGATACTCACATTGTTTAGGTATAAAACAATTGATATTTGTACTTCTATTGTGTAAATCAACCACAATTTTATCTTGTGTACTTTTTAATACTCGGAAATGACATCTTAATTCCAAATTTAGTTTTTTTTAAATCTTTAAAAAAATAAAAATCTTTAAAAAAAATTTCATTCTTTGAAACTGCCATGGGCTTTGAGGTATAACAATATTTTAGCCCACCAGTTATGCATCTGTTACCAAATCATGCACAAAATGGCCTATTCCAGTTTAACTCCATATACCCGCTATGGAAGACATAATCTGAATTTCCCACACAGACTTTAAATGGAGTCACCCATTCTGAAATTCACACACCCTGTTTGGAAGATTAAGGTCACAGGGGGAGTGTGGACTTAAAATGGATTGGCATTTTCTGTGCACAAATGGCCTATTCCAGTTGAAATCCATATACCCCCTATGGAAGACATAATCTTAATTTCCCACACAGGAGGTGTTGGAGTCGCCCATTCTGAAATTCACACACCCTGTTTGGAAGATTAAGGTCACAGGAGGAGTGTGGATTTAAAATGGATTGGCATTTTCTGTGCAAGTTTGATTTCAGTGAAATGTCATGCAGGTTGTCATTTATTCATTGGCAAATAATATATGAGATCATGCCTGGTTGGGACAGTGTCTCCCCTGTATTTTGCTGTTTTAAATATGTATGTCAGTGTGCTTCAAATAAAAAATAGTTTGATGCTTTTGTAACATGAACAAGTTTGTTTGTTTGAAAAGTTGTTCAGTATCTCTTCAAATTTCACAAATAAGGTACCATTTTAAAATGTTCAAATATCAATTTTGTAGTTAGGTCAAAAACTTCAATGTAGGGACCACTCTGTGGCTAGTAAGGTTTGACGATTGGTTCGACTTCTATGGACCATTTAGAAAAAAAATAGCTCCCATGTCCCTCGCGAAAATCCCGGCATTTTTCGCTAGAGGCCAAAATCCAAAATGGCCGCCGCCACCATTTTGAAAATTTAAGTTTTGTACCAGAGCACCTATAATCATGCACAAAGACACTTTTTCGGATATTTCGAGTACAAGGATTCTGATTCTGACATTAGTTTGACATTACGGCATCATTTTCACCCAGAAATCCAAGATGGTGGCCGGCACCATCTTGAATTTAGTTTTGAACCAGAGGACCTAAAATCGTGTACAAAGACACTTTTTTGGATAAGTCGACCACAAGGATTTCAAATTTGACATTACTTTGACATTACGACCTCATTTTTAACCATAAATCCAAGATGGTGACCGCCTGCGCCACGCGCCATCTTGAAAAAATAAGTTTTGAACCAGAGCACCTAAAATCGTGTACAAAGACACTTTTTCCGGTAACTCGACCCCAAGAAATCCGAATCTGACATTAATTTGACGTTATAACATAATTTTTGCCCAGAAATCCAAGATGGCCCCTATTTGGTAGAGCGTAAATGTGATTTTTGAATGAGAGCAGAAGCATAAGTGTGTCATTTCCGCCTTATCTGGGGTTCATGTCCCTTATATGGGGGTTAAACTGCCTTATCTTGGGTTTACATCCCTTATCTAGGGATAAGGCGCCTTATCTGTGGTTTAGACGGCCTTATCCTGGGTTTACGTTCCTTACCTGTGGCTAAGATGCCTTAACCGTAGCATATCGCAGTCTAAACCCAGATAAGGCATCATAACCCCAGATAATGTGCCGTAACCCCAGATAAGGGACGTAGACCCCCGATAAAGCAGTCCAAACCCCAAATAAGGCGCCTTAACCCTAAATAAGGAACATAAACCCCAGATAAGGCATCTAAACCACACTTTAAGTGCCTTAACTCTAGGTAAGGCCAAAAAAAAAATTGTTTGTTTGTCCATAGAGGCTTATGAAATAGTTGGGGTTTTTTTTTGGTTTTTTTTACAGATATTGCACTTGAAACAGACAATTTGAAGACTGGTAAATAAGTCAAAACACACAGCACTTCACTGGTTTAACTCTTGAGATGGTTCTGCATAGGCCTGGCATTTCGGGTAATTTTGTACCCGGGTACCCGATGAATTTTTCATGCGAGTAACCGGGTACCAAAAATTGAAAAACCAAAAAAAAAATCGGTTTTGTAGTGTCCCTGGACCTAGACCTAAATGCTAGGATCATTCATGGTTGACCTAAAAAAAAAAAAAAATTTCAAGATGTTTTGTATTTTTAATATGAAAATTGATACTTTGTATTCATGTCATACTCTATTAATGATTTCAAAATGCATTCAAATTTAATGCATTTTGAAATCATTAATAGACTATGACATGAATACAAATTATCAATTTTCAACTGCCTTATCTTGGGTTTACATCCCTTAATATCTAGGGATAAGGCGCCTTATCTGTGGTTTAGACGGCCTTATCCTGGGTTTACGTTCCTTACCTGTGGCTAAGATGCCTTAACCGTAGCATATCGCAGTCTAAACCCAGATAAGGCATCTAAACCCCAGATAATGTGCCGTAACCCCAGATAAGGGACGTAGACCCCGATAAAGCAGTCAAACCCCAAATAAGGCGCCTTAACCCTAAATAAGGAACATAAACCCCAGATAAGGCATCTAAACCACACTTTAAGTGCCTTAACTCTAGGTAAGGCCAAAAAAAAAAAAAAAAAATTGTTTGTTTGTCCATAGAGGCTTATGAAATAGTTGGGGGTTTTTTTTGGGTTTTTTTACAGATATTGCACTTGAAACAGACAATTTGAAGACTGGTAAATAAGTCAAAACACACAGCACTTCACTGGTTTAACTCTTGAGATGGTTCTGCATAGGCCTGGCATTTTTGGGTAATTTTGTACCCGGGTACCCGGCGCATTTTTCGGGCGGGTAACCGGGTACCCGAAATTGCAACAACAAAAAATTTAAAAAATAAAAAAAATCGGTTTTGTAGTGTCCCTGGACCTAGACCTAAATGCTAGGATCATTCATGGTTGACCTAAAAAAAAAAAAAATTTCAAGATGTTTTGTATTTTTAATATGAAAATTGATACTTTGTATTCATGTCATACTCTATTAATGATTTCAAAATGCATTCAAATTTAATGCATTTTGAAATCATTAATAGACTATGACATGAATACAAATTATCAATTTTATATTAAAAATACAAAACATCTTGAAAAATTTTTTTTTTTTTTTTAGGTCAAGCATGAATGATCCTAGCATTTAATCTAGGTCCAGGGATTACTAAAATTTTTTTTTTTTTTTTTGGAAAAAATTTTAAAAAACAAAAATTCAAAAAAAACAAAAAAAAAGTCGGGGTACACGGTCGGTCGGACGTGGACAAACAAACAATTTTTTTTTTGGGGGGGGGCCTAAGGGTCGTTAACCCCAGATAAGGGTCGTAAACCTCTGATAATGCATCTAAACCCAAGATAAGGTGCCTTATACCCCAGATAAGAGTCGTAAACTCAGATATGGCAGTCTAAACCCCTTACTACTAGTAGGCATATCACCTCAAACATAATCGCAGCAGAAACACGTTATTTAATGTTCCTACATTATTGAGCTTTATTAAAGCATCAAAAATCAAAAAACAGAATTGAAATCGGTCAATGCATTGTGACGTAGTGTCAATTTAAAGATGCTCGTAGATGGAATGAAATCCTGCCACAAATGGCTGTAATGACAAAATTGGCACATTTCGAGATTTTGAAGGTATATTTGGTATTTCATATTAAAAATACAAAACATCTTGAAAAATTTTTTTTTTTTTTTAGGTCAAGCATGAATGATCCTAGCATTTAGGTCTAGGTCCAGGGACACTACAAATTTTTTTTTTTTTTTTTGGAAAAAATTTAAAAAAAAACAAAATTCAAAAAAACAAAAAAAAAAGTCAGGGTACACGGTCGGTCGGACGTGGACAAACAAACAATTTTTTTTTTGGGGGGGGGGCCTAAGGGTCGTTAACCCCAGATAAGGGTCGTAAACCTCAGATAATGCATCAAAAATCAAAAAACAGAATTGAAATCGGTCAATGCATTGTGACGTAGTGTCAATTTAAAGATGCTCGTAGATGGAATGAAATCCTGCCACAAATGGCTGTAATGACAAAATTGGCACATTTCGAGATTTTGAAGGTATATTTGGACGCTTGCTTGAAAAAGCAGCGTTAATATAAATATCACATGTTAAATGCCTATCTTTCCTGACTTCGTTACAAAAAAAAAATTAAAAAATCTATCATTGAATAATTATAATAAATTAACCAAATATACTATTTTAGCAATTTCGGCCAATCTGCAGACAAATTAAATCTCAAAAAATGACTAAGTTCAGCTAATTAATATGCAAAATTGATGCCAATAGAAAACCGTACATGATATAAAGGAGCGGGTTTTTTTGCACACATATGTATGCAAAGTTCTTTCAATTGATAACAAAAAATACACAAAAAGTAATTAATTATGCAAATTAGGTAATTACAGCTAATTATGTATTTATGATTTTATTATGCAAATTAGGCATGAGTATTTTAGTTTTTTTTTCAATATTTAATGAACGTCTGTTCATTCATCATGAATTTTTTAAGTATGATCCTGTTATGAGGTTGAATAAATGAACTGCAGTTAATTATTTAAAAACAATACAAAAAAAAATAAAAAGTTTGACATTTTGACGGTGTCTGGAATATAATTTTAATTTTTACTGTAAACATGGTATGTGTAACCATTACTCAAAGCCAAGTCCGAAAAGTAAAAATTAAAATTCAGTTGCAATGAGACTTTAAATTAACATTTTGTCATCTGGATTAACATGGGAGGAGAATCAGTAAAACCAATAGCCATTTTACTGTACCGCGTATACAAAAATAGTATGGCCTTGGACACACACAATGGCTTAGTGCTATTGTGGTTTGGAAAATTACTCCCTAAAAATATCATTGATTAATGTTTAGCTTCAACTAGTTTTAGGGAAGTTTTTCATTCGTTGTCGACGGAATTAATTTACATGCTAAGAAAGATTAGTATTTCAGTTAAATGGTGGTAGTTCCTTTACTTCAATAGGCCTATATTTACTGATTTATGAGCGATCTTCAAAAATCCATAAAAACAGTCAATAGCTCTTAAACAAAACAATTTTTAATTTTTGAGGACCCGATGTTAGCCTCGGAAAGGCTTCACACACCATGTATTAAAAATTTAAACAATTTGGATAAATGAAGCATATAAAGAAATTCATTTAATGACATGGATGTTTTCTAAAATTGGCCAAATTTGAAGCGCGCCCTTTTCAATTCACTGTTATGCTTGCATGCACAGTGTAGCAGAATTATTGTGCAGCCACTGTGACATACCTACTACTAGCCAGAGAGTGGTCACCAAATTGAAGTTTTTGACTTAACTATTGTGAAAGAGACCCTACCCCTATTCAGTATCGAAGTTACGTAATGTTACTATGTCAACGGGATCACGCGCTAGAGTAATGAACCACGATCGAAATGATCACCACATAAAGTATATGGCACTCGAAGGCATACCAAAGTAGCGTGATCCGGTAACCAAGAGAATTACGTAACCACTTCGATGCTGAATTGTTCCATTTTGACGTGATGGGTTAATATAAAGCATGGGGTCACATTTTTTTTTCTCCCTTTTTTTCATATTGAATTTTCATATTTGGTAAACAAAGTTGTGAAAATGTTTTGCCTTTTTTGTAATTCGTACTGCACAACCCTATAAATCATTATTTACATGGTATTTTGTAGTGAACTTGCATTTCTTGATATTGTATGTGGCAACAAAAAGCGAAATTTCAAGCTCTAAAGGACAATACAATTTTTTAGGTCTCGGTATTAAATGTCAGTTCATGTGGCTCAAAAGGAAGTGGTGTCATTTTGGTTCACTTTTGATGTACAGATTTGTACAATTACCTTGCGACTGCAGAATTTTTACCACAAGTGCTTTCTTTTTCATCGCATACAATGATGGATCACAATGAACCTCAGCCTGCCAAAATATCTTTGTCCCCCTTTGGGATCCCAATTTGCAAACTTAAAATGTCTAGATATATGTTGCGAGTAGGAAAATTTGCGTATTAAAGCATTTCCGTACTGTTTCCTAAGCCTTTTTAGAGCGTTTTTTTAAGCACCCCATGAATGTGTGCTAAAAATCGCTTCCCCCCCTCTCAGCTGGCCAAAAATTGCCCCCCTTTCAGCTCGCCAAAAATGTCTTGCCCCTCCCATTTTACTCTCCCCAGAGCCCCCCTAACATTTTTAATATGCTTCCCAAAAATCGCTCGGCCCGCCAAAAATTGCCCCCCCCCCCTTTGCCCATGCCCAATTTTTGGGTTCCCATTTTGCAAACTTTATATGTTCTAGATGATATGGTGCGAGCGTAGAGCATGAAATGTTGTACTGATTTTAACATTTATGTAGTGTTTTCCTAAGCCTTTTTAGAGCGTATCATTTAAAAGGTGCCCTGTAAATATGTGCCCAAAATTGCTTTTTGCCCCCTCTCGACCTGCCAAAAATTGCTTGTACCCTCCTCTCGGCTTGCCAAATATATATTTTCCTCTTCCCCGCCCTATTTTACCATCCTCCAGGCTCATAATTATTGCATTATTGTGATGCGATCAAGCAAAATCAGTCGGAACTCTGAAATACTGATTTCGAGATATAGCCAAACAAAGGTAATATTTCTTTTAGTTTTCTGCTGTTTTAGAAAATCTTTAAGGTTATTAACTATTTTAAACTGTTGCGATTTGGTAGTTCACAGCATCTTGTGAATGGTAGTGAGCTTTGGCAAAAACTTGCTCATTTCATAGCGAGCGTGTAGAAGAATTCAAATATCACCGATATACTTTTGTAGGTCCTGTGGTTCTTGAGATATGTTGTAAAGAGGACTGAAACAACAACACTTTTTTAAAACGTACATAACTCATTAACAACAATAAATTAAGCAAGTTTTCAAAGTATAGGATTTGTAGAATGAACTTTTGCAAAACATCAAAGCGTTATTTTTCAATAATATATTGATCTAGACAATGAAAATCGATTTTTTTTTGGTTGCTTCGACCAACAATACCTCGTCTACCCTTAACTGACCATATTTTTGGAACTGGTTGTTCAATTTCAGTGGGCTTTTCTGCAAAATGCAGCTTTGTAAATGCTTTTTACTATCCTATAAGAAACTGAAAATTTAATATTTTCGAGTTCCGACTGATTTTGCTTGATCACCGGGCTTGATCCCATCATATATTTAGAAATGTTAGCAATTAAGTTTCCTGAAATCAGTAGAACCGAACCGTGACATCTGAATTCTGTGGCCCCATGCATGAACCTGTTATTCCACACAGACACTAAACTGAGAAAAATCAATTTGAAGTTTTTACTCAGTGCATGAACATGATGAACAATTCAGTATCGAAGTTACGTAATGTTACTATGTCAACGGGATCACGCGCTTGAGTTATGAACCACGATCGAAACAATCACCACACAACGTATATGGCACTTGAAGGCATATCAAAATAGCGTGATCCGGTAACCAAGAGAATTACGTAACCACTTCGATGCTGAATTTCAGATGATGGTGGATGCGATATCGCTATTTTAGACGTCGCCATTGGATTAACACATAATCATGAAATCTTCACAAACAATTCTAAATTTGTTATGTGGTGTCAAAGCAAAATTATCTTACTCTAAAACCGTTGGGGTTCTGCAAAGTACCCCACTGCAAGTATGTTAATTGTCCATTTATAATCGCTAACCGTGTATTGTGAATGGGGCTGTCAGCCCTGTATCTTCGCCAGCCTCGTACGTCCGTGTTGCGTGTCCTATGCCGCCTGCTGAATTTGTGCGAAAAATAATACTGCCATCTATAGTTAAAAAGTTTGGTTATGCATGCTGTTGGGTGTTTGGCAAAGATAGATCTACATATCTGGGCGGCCTGGCCAGCTTTCTACTTTTGAAGTGACGGCATGTGCTATCAACTATCTACTGCTGATAGCACACTAATTCGTCAACTGTCTCAGATAGCACAATACTTCATCAACTATCATACTCAGCACACTAATTCGTCGCAACTATCTCAGCTAGCACAATACTTTATCAACTATCTACTGCTGAGAGGACACTAATTCGTCAACTGTCTCAGATAGCGCAATACTTCATCAACTGTCTACTGCTGCATGCTGAGAGCACAATAATTCGTCAACTATCTCAGATAGCACAATACTTCAGCAACTATCTACTACTGAGAGCACAATAATTCGTCAACTATCTCAGATAGCACAATACTTCATCAACTATCTACTGCTGAGAGCACATAACTTCATAAACTATCTCAGATACCACAATAATTCATCAACTATCTACTGCTGAGAGCACAGAACTTGCAAAAAAACTATCTCAGACACCACAATAATTCATCAACTATCTAAAGCGGAGAGCACATTAATTCGTCAACTATATCATATAGCACAAGTATTGCAATACTTCATCAACTATCTACTGCTGAGAGCACACTAATTCATGGATCAACTATCTACTGCTGAGAGCACCAGGCACGGACGCATCCCGTCTAAAAGTGGGTTTTCTTATTTTTAAAGATTGGTTGCGCATTCATGAGATGCTAATTTCTATTGTGTTAATTTCTGTTGTGACGAATACTCTTTCAATTCTCTCTCACTTTATTGGATATGGTTAATAGAATATGAATAGAAATGGTGGCCATCAATGCAAGGTCGCGTCACTAGTCATGAAAAGATTGCATATTTTGTATTGTTCTCAGAAAAAAACCCAGAGTTTTCTACCTATGGCGCTCTAGCTGAAATACAGCAAGATAGTGTCAGATAGTAAAATGTAAACCTGTATTTTAGAGTATCTCGAGCTAGAGAGCACACTAATTCGTCAACTATATATTTCAGATAGCACAATAATTTATCACCTATCTCAGTTAGCAAAATACTTCATGCTTTATTATACAGACGATCAATTGATTCTATGGAATCTTTCTTGCAGTTGGACGGTTCTTTGATGACATTATTAGTGTGATTTACGGTGCGCAACTTCGGTTTCACGGTTCATTGTGTTGGTGTTTTTACAGTCACTTGCCAGAAATGATAATCACACGTGGATTGGAAGATACTTTTCTCGTCCTGGAGTTACATATGACACTCAGCATGTTATGAAGCGTTGGGAAGTTTTTGACCAAAACCAGAACCACTGCCGTAATGGAGTTATTTCACATGAATCATCGAATGTTGCCTTACAAACTTTTCTATTTTTTTTTTTTTAGTGGAATGTCTATCACACCATTTATGAGTGTATATTTCAAACAGCTTGGTATGAATGCTTCTCAAATTGGAATTGTATCTGCGGCAAGGCCCGTTGCAGTAGCTTTATTTCAGCCTGTTTCTGGGTTTCTTACAGACAAATGGCAATGTCCTAAAATAACCGTTGTTTTGGGAGGAGCAGCTTGGATCGGATCGGCTTTTGTTATGGGCATTGCTTATCCAAAACCACAACAGAAATCTTGCACGGTAATCCACGACGATTTGACTGTGATGCAATCAAATTTCAGTTTAATCTCAGCGACGGCTGTGCGGAAAACTAATTCAAACATTGCTGAAAGTGCAGCAAATGTTTCCACATTGATATCGTCACCCAAATATGGCTTTCTAAATTCTGATGATTTTCTTGAAGATAAATCTTGGTTATATACCACAGATAGCGTTCGTAGGATAGTTTATATTTTCGTAATAGCTTACGCTTTGTTTGGTTTAGGGTATGTACCATTACACAGTATTGCCGATGCAGAATCTGTGAATACGCTACAAGAAATGGATATAGACATGGCTGAATATGGGAGACAGAGAGCATTTGGGTCACTTGGGTGGGGATTAGCGTAAGTATATCTTTTCAGCAGTGGTGTAGCTAAGGGGCGGTGGGAACCGGGGTGGGAAGTCCTGTGAGAAGTGCCCCCCCCCCCGGATGCTGGCCGTCCTGATATTTAAAATTTTTAAGCCATATATACTTTTTAGCCAATTTGTAACATTTTCGTCAAATTTTACCACCTTGACAGTTGTCTGCCTTGCCTCCTTTTGTCACCTGATGAAAAATTCCTGGCTGTGCCACTGGCACTGCTTTTCAGTATTAGCTTCATCAGGCAATCCGGCAAAACCATCCTCGGTGTCGCCCCCCACCCCCTCATCTCTATACTACACTGCCAGTGCAGGCACCAGAAAGCAAATCGGAGAGGGGGTGGGGGTAAAATGAAATTGAGGGGGACGAAAATCGGAAATTGTTCCTAAAATTAAGCGATTATGGTTCCAAATATTGGGTTTTCAGTGATATGTTTTGTCCTGAATGGGGGGAAACTGGTGGAGGAGAACAAGTTTTTGGGGAAATCCCCCTAGCATCACAACTGTCCACTACCTCTTTAGTAGCGGGAAAAGAAAAAAAACACATAAAGAACTGTTCTTGTTTTTAATAGCCCTCTCATCTTTGGAATGTGGATGACCATCAGCACTGGGTCCGTTAATATATGCGGCATCACGTTCACCAATACCGATTTCCGTCCAATGTTTGTAGTGTTCGTCGGCTTTGCACTTGGGGCAGTTATATCAATGGCATTTTTCTCATATAAGGTAAGTTTGGTAGGATTTTGTTCATGAAATTACCATTACTTCAATTTAACACCTTCCGAATATGGCATGGTTTCAGTAAAGGCATAGTGGCCGGGGGGGCAACGGGGAGCGGCCAGGGGAGGCTGCCCCCGGATGCTTGCCACCCTGATATTTAAGATTTCTAAGCCCTTTATGTACTTTTCATTCAATTTTATTTTCGTCAAGGCCGAGTAAAAAAAAATACATGTTTCTCGTCCGCGCCCTCCTCCTTTTTTGAAGATTTTTCAAATTTCTTTTTATTTTGTAAACTTTCAGTTATAACTTGTTGAAAAAAGATGTTTCAGAAGTTGAAACTTATTTTACGTCTTTGTAAATGCATAATACATCATTGCAGAAGAGTTTTGTGATCACTAGAGGGGCCTACCTCTCAAAACAATAGAATAAAAAGGGCCTCCTCCTTTTTCTCAGATATCAATCTGTATGTCGAATACCCAAAATATAGTGCCAAATACAGGTATTTAGCGTCGTTTTCCAATAAAAAATAGAAAATAAAAAGCCCCTCATCCTCCTAATTTTCAAAAACCCGGACGAGAAACATATTTTTATTTTTACTTGGCCCAAAGGTTTTGCTTCAGTCTTGAAAGTTAAAGCTACCTTTCTTTTGATCCCTTCTCTGGCAAATTTCTGGCTTCCCCATTAGTAAGGGAAGGTTACTATTACATCCAATCATTTTCATTTCAGTGGCATGCGGAAAATAAAGAGGAAACCAAAGGTTTTGAAAAAGGCATCTTGTTGCAACTTTGTAGCGTTCCCAATATGGCGGTTTTACTAGTGATGACCTTTATTGGTGTGTGTAATGGAACAGTACAAGGTTATCTCTACTGGCATTTGGACAATATTGGTAAGATTCTATAGACTGTAGGTAGGTAGGCCCATATAAGCTCATATAGGCAGGATTTCTTTTGTACCTGTTCGCCCCAGATTGAGCAAAGTTTAATATGAAATTTCGAAAAAATGGTCCATTTCTATTTGTTGACGCCCGGGCGGCCAATTATTGGGTTTCCGGGGCGGGGAAGGGGGGGGGGTGAAAATATGGGTCAGGTGGTGAGGGGGCATCTTATTTTTACCTTTATCCAGAGTACAGTAGTTAATTTTTCATCTAATTTAATCTAATTAATGGGCGGAAGGACTTTTTCTTCCGCATGGAAATATAAAGGTGCGCCCTATTAACAGCGCTTTAATTGTCCTTTTTTCATAATAGGTGCAAGTGAACTGATAATGGCATTGGCATCGCTATGTCACAGTATTTCCGAATTTTTGCTGGGGTTGGTCACGGGAGCAGCCACGCGACAGTTTGGTTATTTCCCACTGATGACAGTAGGCATTTTGACCTATCTATTCCGATTCATAATTTATGCATACATCAAACAACCGTGGTGGATATTAGGAAGCGAACTACTTCATAGTTAGTGTTGTGTCTTCTGACAAACGTACTTCATAGTTAGTGCTGTCTCTTCTCACAAAACTACTTCATAGTTAGTGTTGCCTCTTCTGATAAACGTACTTCATAGTTAATGTTGCCTCTTCTGACAAAAAACTACTTCATTGTTAAGTGTTCCTCTTCTAACAAACTACTTCATAGTTAGTGTTGCCTCTTCTGACAAACTATACAGTGCTGCCTCTTCTGATATAATACTTCTTAGTTAGTATTGCCCCTTCTAACAAAACTACTTCATAGTTAGCGTTGCTTCTTTTGACAAACGTACTCCATAGTTGTGTTGCCCCTTCTGACAAACTATTTCAGTTAGGGTTGCCTCTTCTGATAAATTATTTCATAGTTAGTGTTGCCCCTTCTGACAAACGTACTTCATAGTTAGCGTTGCCTCTTCTAACAAACTACTTCATAGTTAGTGTTGCCCTTCTCACAAACGTACTTCATAGTTAGTGTTGCCCCTTCTGACAAACGTACTTCATAGTTAGCGTTGCCTCTTCTAACAAACTATTTCATAGTTAGTGTTGCCCATTCTGACAAACGTACTTCATAGTTAGTGTTGCCCCTTCTGACAAACGTATTTTATAGTTAGTGTTGCCTCTTCTAACAAACTACTTCATAGTTAGTATTACCTCTTCTGACAAACTATATACTTCATAGTTAGGGGTGGTGCAATAATTATGTGTACCCCGGGGTGGTGAATTATAGGGGGCAAAGATTTTGGGCAGGCCAAAGGGGGGAGGGGCAAGCATTTTTAGGCAGGTCGTAAGGGGGGGTTCAGGCGATTTTTGGGAGGTTGAAAGGGGGTGGCAAGCGATTTTTGGCACAGATATTTTGGGCACCGTTTCAATATTACGCCCTAAAAAGGTGTAGAAAAATGTTAGGAACACGTTCAAATATGCAAAATTTCCTGCTCGCTGCGCTCGCATTATAATAATAAGACAATTTAAGGTTTTAAATTCAGGTTCCCAAAAATCTAGCTGTGTAAGGGGGGGCAAAGATTTTTTGGACGGCCAGAGGGGGGGGGGCAAGCGATTTTGGCAGACCATTTTGAGAATTCACCACCCTGGGGTACACATAATTATTGCACCACCCCTTAGTGTTGCCTCTTCTGACAAAACTACTACTTCATAGTTAGTGTTGCTTCTTCTGACAAACGTACTTCATAGTTAGTGTTGCCTCTTCTAACAAACTACTAAGGGGCGTATCAAGAGCATCGAGGGCCTATGGACAAGGAGCAATACGGGCCCTTTGAACCAGGGCAGGATTTACCTTGTTCCGATTCATAATTTATGCATACATCAAACAACCGTGGTGGATATTAGGAAGCGAACTACTTCATAGTTAGTGTTGTGTCTTCTGACAAACGTACTTCATAGTTAGTGCTGTCTCTTCTGACAAAACTACTTCATAGTTAATGTTGCCTCTTCTGACAAAAAACTCCTTCCTTGTTAAGTGTGCCCTCTTCTAACAAACTACTTAATAGTTAGTGTTGCCTCTTCTGACAAACTATACAGTGCTGCCTCTTCTGATATAATACTTCTTAGTTAGTATTGCCCTTCTAACAAAACTACTTCATAGTTAGTGTTGCTTCTTTTGACAAACGTACTCCATAGTTGTGTTGCCCCTTCTGACAAACTATTTCAGTTAGGGTTGCCTCTTCTGATAAATTATTTCATAGTTAGTGTTGCCCCTTCTGACAAACGTACTTCATAGTTAGCGTTGCCTCTTCTAACAAACTACTTAATGGTTAGTGTTGCCCTTCTGACAAACGTACTTCATAGTTAGTGTTGCCCCTTCTGACAAACGTACTTCATAGTTAGCGTTGCCTCTTCTAACAAACTATTTCATAGTTAGTGTTGCCCATTCTGACAAACGTACTTCATAGTTAGTGTTGCCCCTTCTGACAAACGTATTTTATAGTTAGTGTTGCCTCTTCTAACAAACTACTTCATTACTCGTTGATGGTCGATAAACGTCCCAATAAATCGGACTTAGTCACCGGTCAGTTCTACAGCATAGATATCCATGGCTAACGATGGTTAACTATGGAAACATGTTAAAGGACATCAAGAAAATTTTCTAAGTTATTTATTTTGAGCTCTTTCGAGACGAGTAATGGATATATTCTGTAGATTTAGGTTTTGTCTGTGACTGCTAATGTGAGGCCGTCGTAGGTCGTACGGGGCTCAAACTCGGTGGGTGGGTGTAGTTCTGTCCTGGCAAGAAGAAGTTTATGTTCGTTAAGTCATCCGACCCCGGGGCCCCTCCAAGGGGTCATTTGAGGTCAAATGACTAAAAACTGTCATATGGGCATGAAACTAGGTCCTACGGGACTCAAACTCGGTGGGTGGGTGTAGTTCTGTCCTGGCAAGAAGATGTTCATGTTCGTTAAGTCATCCGACCCCGGGCCCCCCTCCCAGGGGTCATTTGAGGTAAAATGACTAAAAACTGTCATATGGGCATGAAACTAGGTCGTACGGGGCTCAAACTCGGTGGGTGGGTGTAGTTCTGTCCTGTCAAGAAGATGTTTATGTTCGTTTTTAAGTCATCTGACACCGGGTCCGCTCCCAGGGGTCATCTGAGGTCAAATTACTAAAAAGTGTCGTATGGGCATGAAACTTGGTAGGTACAGTCAACATTTAAAACAACATTTTTGAAGGTCATTTTGGGGTCATCCAAGGTCACCACGGGTCATCTGAGGTCAAATTAGTAAAAACTCATATATGGGCATGAAACTTGGTGGGTACAGTCAACATTTAGAGTTATAAGTTTAGATCATTTTGGGGTCATCCAAGGTCACCCAGGGGTCATCTGAGGTCAAATGACTAAAAACTGTCATATGGGCATGAAACTTGGTTGGTACAGTCAACATTTAGAGCCAAATTTTTGGAAGGTCATTTTGAGGTCAAATTAGTAAAACTGTCATATGGACATGTCACCATCAGCCTGGTAATCGCGCCCAGCCGAGAACCGCCAAATATGGTAACCGCCTAGTCTATTTTAAAACTGATGCATCAATGACTATGTTCATCATGTCATTATTGTATCATTCTCACATACATTAGGAAATGAATTTGGAGAATAGAGGCCTTACATGTGACATATCATCCCGTAAATATGGCGGACTACTCAAATGCATTCAACAAAAGCATGATTGCAATCAAATAGGTTGATGACAACATTTGATTGAATGGACTGCACTCCGCCATAACTACGGTGAAGGACACCGGCTCAAATCCTTTGTTTGGAGCCAATCGATAATTTCATGCAGGGCCTCTATAGACCACTTGACATCACTGTTTATCAACAAAGGCGAGGGACTCGTCTATAGATATGCTCGAACGAGCCGCTACACTGTTCAATGGCTTTCCTGTACTGAATGAATGAATGAATGAATGAATGAATGAATGAATAAATGAAAAAAAATTGAACAAATTGTAGCGTAGCATTAAAATCATAATAACCATTGCTGGCAGGCGGATTCGAACCAACGATATTGACATTACCAGTCTGATGCTCTAACACTGAGCTATGCCATCATCTAGTAATGAGGGTCGAGTTTTTAGCGTATACAGTGTTTGTCTGTGAAAATGCCGCCTTGTGAAATAAATAAATATAAAGTCTCAATTTTTAATTTAAATTTATTTGATAATTTTCTAACCTATATTACTATATTTTCTTTAGAGCAGGGACAAATATTTCCCCTTTTATCCAATTTGGCCGCTAAATAAGAATCTACTTCTTTTATTACTGATTTAATTCCGCGATTTGTTCCATTCAGCAATATCAAAGATTAATGTCAAGCATCTCACGACAGATATTTAGTTGGCTTAGTGGTTTTGCACAGTGCTTTTTAACCGGGAGGTACCGAGATCGATTCCCACCTCTGCCTGCAATTTTTTTCAAGACTGGGAAATAATAACCTGACATTCGCCGCTGACATTCGTACTGCAGAAGCGGAGTTGTAACTTGTTAAACTTTGCTCCTTCCGTAAAAGGGTACATTTTTGGCACTACATCATTTCTTTTTTTCCACATTGCTGGTAGGCCCCTATTAAATATCAAATGGTCATAATTGGCGGTCACTTCAAATCATCGCCAACTGAACGAGGTTCAGGAATGTACTCTCATTGTTAATTGTTGGTTAATCCACCACTTGAACAGGACTTAACCAAAAAGCAAACAAAGACTTAAGCTTTTTTACGAATGCTATACATAAGTATAAGCTTATTATCCTCTTCAACAATAGGATTAAAGATTGGTGCTTGACTGGAATTACGTGCTAGTGTCATTGGTT
Source organism: Amphiura filiformis (assembly GCF_039555335.1). Lineage (NCBI taxonomy): Eukaryota > Metazoa > Echinodermata > Ophiuroidea > Amphilepidida > Amphiuridae > Amphiura > Amphiura filiformis. The sequence goes on along the minus strand of NC_092636.1, from coordinate 44,715,123 downwards.
ATTGTTAAAAGGCAATAAGGTGTGTAATTGCAATATTTCCTCTGAATAGGAAAGACTCTCTACATTGAACCATGGATGCTGGTGGTTCGAATTAAGCCCGATCCTGACTCCACTTCGCAGCGGTATGCGATGCTGCGATGCTTTTCAAACATCTCAGCATCCCGCGATGAAATTAAAATGTACAGGTGGAGTCAGTATCGGGCTTTAGGAATAAAAACCCAATTCGAAATGATGCGCTTGAGAATTCAACAATATAAATGGTAGCTCTATTATAATACACATTAATGATAAAATTCCAAAATATAATACGTTTTCTGTCTTTGCTTGTCACGTGGTAGCGATTATATTTTTAAATAAGTTTCAAATGAATAACAACAAGACAAGTGGCCGAGTGGTCTAAGGCGCTAGGCTCACAGAGTACTAAGCGTTGCGCCGTGAGTTCGAACCCGCCTCTGCCAAACTTTAAAAAAGTAAATTAAAATTTGACTTTTTTAATTTCATATTTGGGAAATGTGACTGGGAGAATTTATGTATGGTGTGGAGTGGTGTGATAGGGCATGTACTTTAACTGGCCGGCGCGGTCCGGTGACTAAGTCTTTATTGGGCGTTTTATCGGCAGTCAACGAGTAATGTCATAGTTAGTATTACCTCTTCTGACAAACTATATACTTCATAGTTAGGGGTGGTGCAATAATTATGTGTACCCCGGGGTGGTGAATTATAGGGGGCAAAGATTTTTGGGCAGGCCAAAGGGGGGGGGGCAAGCATTTTTAGGCAGGTCGTAAGGGGGGGGTTCAGGCGATTTTGGGAGGTTGAAAGGGGTGGCAAGCGATTTTGGGCACAGATATTTTGGGCACCGTTTCAATATTACGCCCTAAAAAGGTGTTGAAAAAATGTTAGGAACACGTTCAAATATGCAAAATTTCCTGCTCAGCTGCTTTTCGCATTATAATAATAAGACAATTTAAGGTTTTAAATTCAGGTTCCCAAAAATCTAGCTGTGTAGGGGGGGCTAAGATTTTTGGCACGGCCAGGGGGGGGCAAGCGATTTTTGGCAGACCATTTTGAGAATTCACCACCCTGGGGTACACATAATTATTGCACCACCCTTAGTGTTGCCTCTTCTGACAAAACTACTTCATAGTTAGTGTTGCTTCTTCTGACAAACGTACTTCATAGTTAGTGTTGCCTCTTCTAACAAACTACTAAGGGGCGTATCAAGAGCATCGAGGCCCAGCAAACACAAAAACGTTTTATAAACGTTTTTAATAAGTTATATTTTGGCTTTTGGTTTAGGTAAAAACGTTTTAATAACATTAAAATGTCGGGTTATATAAAGGTCATGATAACGTTTTAAAACGTTTTGTATGAAAACACACTACAAAAATATTTTTAAATGTTTTCAAAAAATATTATTTTAAATTATTTTTGCAAACATTTTTGCCAAATATTGTGTCAATACTTAAATAACATTATGTTAAAATATTTGAACCCAGCAAACACATAAATGTTCTTAAAATGTGTTTTTCAAAACCTTTTAATAACATTTAAATGTCGGGTTATATAAAGGTCATGAAAACGCTTTTAAAACGTTATTGAAAATATTTTGGGCAAACATTTTTCGCAAAATATTTTTTCAACCCCAAAATACCATTTTGTTTAGAATGTTTTGTATCAAGTTTTCAAGAATGTTTTAGGAATGTTATTAAAACGTTTTTATACCCTTTATATAACCCGACATTTAAACGTTTTCTGTAAAACATTTTTGTTTGCTGAGCAGTAGATTATCAAAAAATATTTTTTAAGTTTATAAAAACGTTTTATACTCTTAATATACCCTTTATATAACCCGACATTTAAACGTTTTCTGACAACCTTTTATAACCTTTTGCGAATGATGTCGAAAACGTTTTGTGTTTGCTGGGGGGCCTATGGACAAGGAGCAATACGGGCCCTTTGAACCAGGGCGGGATTTACCTTGTTCCGATTCATAATTTATGCATACATCAAACAACCGTGGTGGATATTAGGAAGCGAACTACTTCATAGTTAGTGTTGTGTCTTCTGACAAACGTACTTCATAGTTAGTGCTGTCTCTTCTGACAAAACTACTTCATAGTTAGTGTTGCCTCTTCTGATAAACGTACTTCATAGTTAATGTTGCCTCTTCTGACAAAAAACTACTTCATTGTTAAGTGTTGCCTCTTCTAACAAACTACTTCATAGTTAGTGTTGCCTCTTCTGACAAACTATACAGTGCTGCCTCTTCTGATATAATACTTCTTAGTTAGTATTGCCCTTCTAACAAAACTACTTCATAGTTAGTGTTGCTTCTTTTGACAAACGTACTCCATAGTTGTGTTGCCCTTCTGACAAACTATTTCAGTTAGGGTTGCCTCTTCTGATAAATTATTTCATAGTTAGTGTTCCCCTTCTGACAAACGTACTTCATAGTTAGCGTTGTCTCTTCTAACAAACTACTTCATAGTTAGTGTTGTCCTTCTGACAAACGTACTTCATAGTTAGTGTTGCCCCTTCTGACAAACGTACTTCATAGTCAGCGTTGCCTCTTCTAACAAACTATTTCATAGTTAGTGTTGCCTCTTCTAACAAACTACTTCATAGTTAGTATTACCTCTTCTGACAAACTACCCAGCAAACACAAAACGTTTTAAAAACGTTTAAAAAAAGTTATATTTTGGCTTTTGGTTTACACAAAAACGTCTTAATAACATTAAAATGTCGGGTTATATAAAGGTCATGAAAACGTTTTAAAACGTTTTGTATGAAAACACACTACAACAATATTTTTAAAATGTTTTCAAAAATGTTATTGTAAACTATTTTTGCAAACATTTTTTGCCAAATATTTTGTCAACACTTAAATAAAATTCTGTTAAAATATTTGCACGCAGCAAACACAGAAATGTTCTTAAAATGTTTTTTTTTCCAAAACGTTTTAATAACATTTAAATGTCGGGTTATATAAAGGTTATGAAAACGTTTTTAAAACGTTATTGCAAATATTTTGGGCAAACATTTTCACAAAATATTTTTTCAACCCCAAAATAACATTCTGTTTAGAATGTTTTGTATCAAGTTTTCAAAAATGTTTTTGGAATGTTATTAAAACGTTTTTATACCCTTTATATAACCCGACATTTAAACGTTTTCTGTAAAACATTTTTGTTTGCTGAGCAGTAGATTATCAAAAAATGATTTTTAATGTTATGAAAACGTTTTATACCCTTAATATACCCTTTATATAACCCGACATTTAAACGTTTTCTGACAACTTTTTATAACCTTTTGCGAATGATGTCGAAAACGTTTTGTGTTTGCTGGGTATATACTTCATAGTTAGGGGTGGTGCAATAATTATGTGTACCTGGGGTGGTGAATTATAGGGGCAAAGATTTTGGGCAGGCCAAAGGGGGGGGCAAGCATTTTTAGGCAGGTCGTAAGGGGGGGTTCAGGCGGATTTTGGGAGGTCGAAAGGGGGTGGCAAGCGATTTTTAGCACAGATATTTTGGGCACCGTTTCAATATTACGCCCTAAAAAGGTGTAGAAAAATGTTAGGAACACGTTCAAATATGCAAAATTTCCTGCTCGCTGCGCTCGCATTAGAATAATAAGACAATTTAAGGTTTTAAATTCAGGTTCCCAAAAATCTAGCTGTGTAAGGGGGGGGCAAAGATTTTTGGCATGGCCAGAGGGGGGGGCAAGCGATTTTGGCAGACCATTTTGAGAATTCACCACCCTGGGGTACACATAATTATTGCACCACCCCTTAGTGTTGCCTCTTCTGACAAAACTACTTCATAGTTAGTGTTGCTTCTTCTGACAAACGTACTTCATAGTTAGTGTTGCCTCTTCTAACAAACTACTAAGGGGCGTATCAAGAGCATCGAGGGCCTATGGACAAGGAGCAATACGGGCCCTTTGAACCAGGGCGGGATTTACCTTGTGGGGGCCTGGGCCAGGCCAAAATTTGGAGGCCCCGAACTCACGTGCCGAGGAAGGCATGTGCACTAAAGTAAGTGGCCAAGTTTTGGTTTAAGTATAATATGCAGGGGACTAATACATATTTTGTTTCGATGTTACTATATTTATGACATTTGCGCGCAAAGCACGCGAAAAAAAAATCAATTTCAGACTATTTTCGCCCCAGATCATCATGAATTTTGCTAATTTAGAAAATTTTACAATTTTGCTCTATTTTGGCTAAAAACATGGACCCGGGCCCATCTGGCTCAATGGTAAATCCGGCCCTGTTCTCCATTATCATTAAGTTTCGCTTTTGTGCTCGGGGGCCCCTGAACCCTCGGGGCCCATGGACTTCGTCCACCCTGTCCCCCGCTTGCTACACCCCTAAAACTACTTCATAGTTAGTGCTGCCTCTTCTAACAAACTACTTCATAGTTAGTGTTAGTTCTTTTGCAAACTACTAAGTGGCTTACGCAAAGGGAGGTGGAGGAGGGCCAATTCAATGTTGAATGTGGTCAATGTGTGTTGCTGTTTGGATGCGAAAGTAATAATAATTATGTTAAATGTAGTTAAAATATTTGGATACCAAACATGATACGTTTTCCATCGTTAATATATATTCGATATTTCGAATTATGTAACAATACCTCAATTTGGCGCGAGATTTTCTTGACTATTTTTCACCATAAATCAGGCAGTGTCCATACACTATTGTGTTTATGCTAATGTCATTACGTAATCAAGTATTCAGCATCGCTAATACATATTTGTTTTGAAAGACAAAAGTACAAACTTGTATTTAGCGTAAGTAACAGTCATCCAAGTCATGCATGAGCGGAGATATACCATAGTTGCATAGTTAGTGTTGACTATTCTGACAACCTACCAAACTTCTTTATATTTAGTGTTGCCTCTTTTGACAAATCTTCATACTTAGTGTTGCCTCTTCTGACAAACTATTTCATAGTGTTGCCTCTTCTGACAAAATACTTCATTGTTATAGTGTTGCTTCTTCTGACAAACTACTTCATAGTTAGTGTTGCCTCTTCTCATGAACTACTTCATAGTTAGTGTTCCCCCTTCTGACAAACTACTTCGCAGTTAGTGCTACCTCTTCTTACAAAATACTTCATAGTTATAGTGTTACCTTTTCTGGCACGCTATTTCATAGTTAGTTTTGCCTCTTCTGACAAACTACATTATATTGACAGTGTTACCTCCTTTGCCAAACTACTTCATAGTCAATGTTGACTCTTCTGACAACCTGACACACTACATTATAGTTAGAGTTGCCTCTTGACAAAATACCTCATAGTGTTACCTCTTCTAGCAATCTAGCAATTTAGTGTTGCCTCTTTTGACAAATCTTCATACTTAGTGTTGCCTCTTCTGACAAACTATTTCATAGTGTTGCTTCTTCTGACAAAATACTTCATTGTTATAGTGTTGCTTCTTCTGACAAACTACTTCATAGTTAGTGTTGCCTCTTCTCATGAACTACTTCATAGTTAGTGTTCCCCTTCTGACAAACTACTTCACAGTTAGTGCTACCTCTTCTTACAAAATACTTCATAGTTATAGTGTTACCTTTTCTGGCACGCTATTTCATAGTTAGTTTTGCCTCTTCTGACAAACTACATTATATTGACAGTGTTACCTCCTTTGCCAAACTACTTCATAGTCAATGTTGACTCTTCTGACAACCTGACACACTACATTATAGTTAGTTGCCTCTTGACAAAATACCTCATAGTGTTACCTCTTCTAGCAATCTATTTGACAAACTACTTCATATTTAGAGTTGCCTCTTCTGACAATCTACTTCATAGTTAGTGGTGGTCTTCAGACAAAATACTTCATAATGTTGCCTCTTCTGACAATCTATCTGGAACACTACTTCATAGCTGATGTTGTCTCTTCTGACAAAATACGTTGTACTTTTGCCTCTTTGGATAACCTATCTGACAAACTACTTCATAGTTAGTGTTGTCTCTTTTGACAAACTTCTTCATAGTTATACGAGGGTTGGTCAATAATGTCCCGCAACCATTATTTATCTCCGCTCATGCATGACTTAGATGACTAGTGGTGCCTCTTCTGACAAAATACTTCATAGTGTTGCCTCTTCTGACAAACTACTTCATAGTTAGTGTTGTCTCTTTTGACAAACTTCTTCATAGTTATACGAAGGTTGGTCAATAATGTCCCGCAACCATTATTTATCTCCGCTCATGCATGACTTAGATGACTAGTGGTGCCTCTTCTGACAAAATACTTCATAGTGTTGCCTCTTCTGACAAACTACTTCATAGTTAGTGTTGTCTCTTTTGACAAACTTCTTCATAGTTATACGAAGGTTGGTCAATAATGTCCCGCAACCATTATTTATCTCCGCTCATGCATGACTTAGATGACTAGTGGTGCCTCTTCTGACAAAATACTTCATAGTGTTGCCTCTTCTGACAAACTACTTCATAGTTAGTGTTGCCTCTTCTGATAAACGTACTTCATAGTTAATGTTGCCTCTTCTGACAAAAAACTACTTCATTGTTAAGTGTTGCCTCTTCCAACAAAATACTTCATAGTTAGTGTTGCCTCTTCTGATAAACGTACTTCATAGTTAATGTTGCCTCTTCTGACAAAAAAACTACTTCATTGTTAAGTGTTGCCTCTTCTAACAAACTACTTCATAGTTAGTGTTGCCTCTTCTGACAAATTATACAGTGCTGCCTCTTCTGATATAATACTTCTTAGTTAGTATTGCCCCTTCTAACAAAACTACTTCATAGTTAGCGTTGCTTCTTTTGACAAACGTACTCCATAGTTGTGTTGCCCCTTCTGACAAACTATTTCAGTTAGGGTTGCCTCTTCTGATATTTAGCGTTGCCTCTTCTAACAAATTATTTCATAGTTAGTGTTGCCTCTTCTGACAAACTACTTCATAGTTGGTGTTGTCTCTTTTGACAAACTTCTTCATAGTTATACGAGGGTTGGTCAATGTCCCGCAACCATTATTTATCTCCGCTTATGCATGACTTAGATGACTAGTGGTGCCTCTTCTGACAAAATATTTCATAGTGTTGCCTCTTCTGACAAACTACTTCATAGTTAGTGTTGCCTCTTCTCATAAACTACTTCAGTGTTCCCGCTTCTGACAGTTTGTGCTACCTCTTCTGACAAAAAAGTGTGTGCTGCCTCTTCTGATAAACTACATTATAATCAGTGTTACCTCCTTTAGCAATCTACTGCATAGTCAGTGTTGACTCTTCTGACAACCTGACACTACTTCTGACAATCTACTTCATAGTGTTGCCTCTTCTGACAAAATACTTCATAGTTATAGTGTTACCTCCTCTGGCAAGCTACTTCATAATTTGTGTTGCCTCTTCTGATAAACTATATTATATTCATAGTGTTACCTGCTTTGCCAAACTACTTCATAGTCAGTGTTGCCTCTTCTGTACTTCATAAGTGTTGCCTCTTTTGACAAACTACTTCACAGTTCGTGTTGCCTCTTCTGACAAACTTCTTCATACTTAGTGTTGCCTCTTCTAACAAAATACTTCATAGTTATAGTGTTGTCTCTTCTGACAAAGTACTTGATAGTGTTGCCTCTTCTGACAAACTAATTCATAGTTAGTGTTGCCTCTTCTCATAAACTACTTCAGTGTTCCCGCTTCTGACAGTTTGTGCTACCTCTTCTGACAAAAAAGTGTGTGCTGCCTCTTCTGATAAACTACATTATAATCAGTGTTACCTCCTTTAGCAATCTACTGCATAGTCAGTGTTGACTCTTCTGACAACCTGACACTACTTAACCTGACAATCTACTTCATAGTCAGTGTTGCCTCTTCTGTACTTCATAAGTGTTGCCTCTTTTGACAAACTACTTCACAGTTCGTGTTGCCTCTTCTGACAAACTTCTTCATACTTAGTGTTGCCTCTTCTAACAAAATACTTCATAGTTATAGTGTTGTCTCTTCTGACAAAGTACTTGATAGTGTTGCCTCTTCTGACAAACTACTTCATAGTTAGTGTTGCCTCTTCTCATAAACTACTTCAGTGTTCCCGCTTCTGACAGTTTGTGCTACCTCTTCTGACAAAAAAGTGTGTGCTGCCTCTTCTGATAAACTACATTATAATCAGTGTTACCTCCTTTAGCAATCTACTGCATAGTCAGTGTTGACTCTTCTGACAACCTGACACTACTTAACCTGACAATCTACTTCATAGTGTTGCCTCTTCTGACAAAATACTTCATAGTTATAGTGTTACCTCCTCTGGCAAGCTACTTCATAATTTGTGTTGCCTCTTCTGATAAACTATATTATATTCATAGTGTTACCTGCTTTGCCAAACTACTTCATAGTCAGTGTTGCCTCTTCTGTACTTCATAACTTCATAACTTCTGTACTTCATAACTTCATAACTACTTGATAGTGTTGCATCTTCCGAAAAATATTTCATATTTATAGTGTTGCTTCTTCTGACAAACTTCTTCATAATTAGTGTTGCCTCTTTTGACAACCTACATTATATTAATAGTGTAGCCTCCTTTGTCAAACTACTTCATAGTCAGTGTTGCCTCTTCTGAAAAACTACTTCATAAGTGTTGCCTCTTCTGTTAAACTACTTCATAGTCAGTGTTCTTCTTCTGACAGACTACTTCATATTAATAGTGTTGCCTCTTTTAAATTTGATTTAATGTTTATACTTTCGCTGGGATCACTGAATAAGCCTTTGTCATTTTGCATGCACATTTACCTGTCACGTTATGTGAACCTTTTTAACGCACCCTCGGTTTCTTCTTGTTTTGTCAACTTTGCTTAGTTCTTCACCTGCACCTTATGGCTCTGGCGCTGCACCTGCACCAATCACAGTATAGTGTACAAATATATACTGCCATGAGAGGTTCTGGTTCAAACTATGGGCCTGAGTACTAGTTGAGATCAACAGTTAATGATGATCTCAACGAGGGACCATAGTTTTATCCAGAACTTCGAATAAAGGCAAAAAAGATATATTTTTTTATATACTTCATTAATATGTTCTTTGTTCATTGATTGGTTAAAAGATAATTATTTGAAGTTTTGACTCTCCAGCTTCTATCCTGAGTGAACAGCACGACCAATTTAAGCACAACCTATATTCTGCCCTTCAAGACACAATCGAATAGGGTAAAATCGGGCTAACCAATTACAGCAACGCGAAATCACGCTACGGCAGTTTCGCGTGCGTGAACTGTTCTGTCGCATCAAATGCGCGCATGCGGAAGGCATGGTCAAAAGTACTATTTACGGCTTGGAGGTACTATTACGTTCATCCGGTACATTGCAAATACTATTTACGGCTTAGAGGTACTATTTACGGATAGGAGTACTAGCCTGATGGTAGAACTGTTTTTGGTCATGTGATCCACTTTTAACCAATCAATGAACAAGAATATATTAATGAAGTATATAACTTCATTTAGCTGCAAAGGGTTCACTGCACTTTAGACTTAAAGACCTGTGTGACATTAAAATATTGAAAACTGACAAAATATATTGTGCCAATTTTACGTTATAATTGATGAGTATCCGTATTATTTCAGTATAAGTGTCCAATGGCCATTGAAAATGCTGATTTCTAGTGTTCTTGGCAGGCAGAAGATGATTTAAGTGTTATCACTAAGTTCTGTTGTATCAAACTGCCTCAGTAGCTTCTGAATCATGAGAAGAAGACTAAAAGATTTTATTTTTAAACTTTATACATGTAGAGTGAAATTGCAGCTCAAATATAATACAGGGCTGTCAACTCTCACACATTGGGCGTGAGACTCACGCATTCAGGCACTTTCTCATGGTCTCACGCCAAGGTAGCATAATCTCATGCCAAAGTAGTAAATCTCATGCCAATAGCTGTATTTAGTAAATTCTCACGCCAAGCAATTCCAAAAGTTGACAGCCCTGATATGAAACGCAGAGGCTGTTTGCAATAATATTCATGGCTACATACATAGCAGTTGGTGTTGTACTTTAATATTAGGCCTATCATCTTCTGCATCACCAGATGACCAGGGTGAAAAAAAAAACCCATAATTTTAACAAATACAGAATTATAAGGGTTTCCAAAGTTATTTGATTTATCCAATCCTGATCTAAAACACTTTTTTCCTCAATCCCATCTTGCAACAGGTCTAACCTTTCTGCTGACATGGAATACGGCTTTATCCTATCTCAGTCTAGTAATTCCTCAGGAATTCCGCACATCATTAGCGTCTCTTCTTAATGCTTTATATCTTGGACTTGGTAATGCCATTGGTTACCTGATGGGAGGCTACCTGATAGATGCATATGGGTCTGTTGCTACTTTTCATATGCACACATTTGCTTGTGGTGTTGTTGCAACATTATTTGTCGATAGTATATATGGTAAGTTAATAACTTGTTGTCAATAACTTCATTAAGAATGCAAAACTTTTACAAGTAATATTTTTCTGCTTATACATGTTGGTTTTACATGGATTCAAAGGTTTAAACTTCCCCAGATTAAAAAAAATAAAACATCACCTTAAATCTCAGTCAAGACCTTGAATTTATTTTGTTAAAAATCAGGTGGCTTGGCTTCATTCAGGAGTCAGGAGTTACCTTGAGAAACTATACATATATTTGGAAAACAAGAACTCCGAAAATCGCTTTACCAAGACTAGGCACATGAGACAAAACACATCAAACAAAAATAAGCATGTACAGAGAAGACTGACATTTTTCCAAATACTGTCTAATTCTGACTGGGATAAAAATCAGCAAAGGGCCCTACCAGCAGAGTAGCCCAAGAGACCCTTTAGAGGAAGCCCCACCGTATCATCCAGCCAACTTTTTCTGAGGGTGTTCTGAGGGAGGGGGTAACATTTCTCAATCTGAATCACTACATTTTGCAAGAGTATGTGCAGAAGAAAGATAATGTTGTTCCTTGCTATCGTAAAAAGTAAGGGGCCTCATAGGCCAATATAGCAAGGGGGCCCTATCGGCAACTGCTGACAACTTAACTTGGCCAATATAGTGAGGGGCCCATGTCAGCAACTGCTGACAACCTAACTAGGCCAATATAGCAAGGGGGCAATATCAGCAACTGCTGACAACTCAACTTGGCCATATAGTGAGGGAGGGGCCCATGCCAGTAACTGCGGACAGCTTAACTAGGCTAATATAGTGTCAGTGTGGGGACCATGTCAGCAACTGCTGACCAATATAGCAAGGGCGCCATGTAAGCAACTGCTGACAGCTCAAACCCACCAATGATAAAGCAGTAGTGAAAAGCCTTTGTTTTTTCCGTTTGATTTATTTCAGACAACTGATACAAGCGTTGATGTAGAGGTAAATAAAGAAGAATACATGATTGACATCAAAATAAAGCATCCTGATCCAGAAGAATTTGTTCAAGTTTATCAACAAATGGGCACAGATGACAAAACTTATGATCCATAACTCAACGTTAAAGTCAACTTCATTTCCATGCCAAAGACTTTCATATTGGCGATTCCAGTTGAAATCCATACACCCTGTGACATATAAAGGCCCAAATTATTGAAGTGACATGAATTTTTGTTATTATATTTGCTGGACATGTTGTTTTTATCATATATATTTTCTTAAAACTGTATTATAATATGCAATGACTTTAATATGTAAATTATAGGTGTGTTCTTATATGCTTTTGATGTAGTTTAATATTTTAGCTATGTTCTTCTGTTTCTTATTTTTTCATATGTATGCACCTGTGTTTTCAATGTAAGGTGTGTTTTATAAATCCACTTATTATTATTATTATTGATAATTTGCAATATTCCTATAAAATATTGTAGAAAATAACTAAAAGACAAACATTATTACTTGTTATATTGGACAAGATCCAGAAGTTCTTTAAAACGTGAGAGTTTGTCATCACTCACATTTCTATAGATGAGGATGTTGATCCAAAGAGCTTTAATATGGGTGGATGCATCTATCACAATAAACAGTAACAATGCCTATTCACTAAAAGATGTTCCTCTATTGTGTTAGAAAGGTTACAAAGTTCTAGCACACATTCCTGAATGTTTTGGTACATTATATGATATTTTTGCATGTTTAATTTCATGTGTTTTAATTAACTTACTAATTTCATATTGGTGGATAGGATACATTTATATTATTCTTATATTATCCAGAGTTAGAAGCAGATTGCTTATTAAACATAATTGTTATGAAGATTTTCTAACTCTACACATATTTTCCACAATATAACTTCAGAGATTTTTGGATATATATGTGTCTATTGAAATGAAGAATCATGATCAATAATTAGAAATATGATCTTATATTCCCAATTGATTTAATTAGAGATTAATTGTCTTAATTAATGAACACAAGAGGGATATATGATGTTTTAACAGTACAGAATGTTATACATGAAGTTATTAATCCCTTCATGGAGTTATTAACCTCCTCAAGGCTTTATGATAACAACAGAGATGCAGACGTCATGTCCTTCCCAAATTTCCTAGTAATGAAAAGATGCCTAAAGATGAAGAAAGACAATAGATGGTAGTGGACCACAATTGTTCTTCCTCGCCCACTTGACCATCTTGGAAATTCAATTTGATGAATATTAATTACAACTATGATTGGTTAAAGAAATAGATTACCTCACTTTTGGAATTGCCTATTGGTTAAAAACTTATTCTACGAGATTTTACAGTGATCTTTTATTAACCCTAACACTGACCCATGCTTTTTGGTATCGGAAGTCAGAGAAGATCCGAATTTTTCAAGAAGAAGAAGAATTTTGACTTGGCACTTTTGATTGAACCTTTGACCCCTCGTGATGCCTGTTTAACGATCGCGGACCGGTAGCTGCTCGGGTTATTGCTGCCCGGCCAGCAATTCCGTGCGCATATCACACTTTGGGTGATTGCGCCATCGAGACCCTGGGATGCATGCATGTTATGAATTTTTCATCGTGGTATTTTGTGGTTTTTACTGGTGTTAGGGTTAATGTTAAATCTATTATAGTGTATATAGTTATGGACATTTTCCTAAACAAAATCAGTCGGTATAAGACCAGTCCAGTATTAGAACAAGTTGAAGAAGTTGAATCTATACTTGTGATATTCAAGTCTTCTAAGAAATAAAACTATGTTTATATATGTTTAACACAACTTGACTGTGTGATGGAATCTTGATAAACTCGGTCTCAAACTTCATCTTTATATACCAGTTATAAGTGTGAACTTTTATTGCCTACCGCTTGGGCAAGTTATTAATCGATGAGAAACTACCTTCTGATCGTCACACACCCGCTATGGAAGACATAGACTAATCCGTAGTCCACTTGCCCATTGTGCATACTCTGGTTATTGTATTTAAGCTCTGATTTAATTAATTTGTGCACAATTTATAGATTTTCACAACTGATCTTTTCAGTCACCGTACCCCCTCTGTTTGTTAGCTTCCCAAGTGGACTACTGACTTTGGATTGCAGTTTGCATGCTTAACACGGCTGTCTATGGATGAGATTGTCGGATTTCTGGCCTACTAAAATATTGGCCATGATGTAATGCATCTTTCAATGGATCTGGCTTGTGATTGGTCGCCCATATCTCGTTATGGTTTAAATCCTCCGGGCAACTGCCATTACCATTAATAACTACATGGTACACAACTATGCGGCCTTTGTGTTGGCGGGAACATTAAATTCCCAGTAGGTGCATGAGCGCGTCGTGTACCATGCTTGTACCTCCAAGCTTTGTGCGTGCGGTTAAATTGGATTGATAAACAAGTATGATAGACAGTGTGTGTGTTAGGGACTTTGCCCGATCGAAGTCCCGTTTAAAATGCAATGTCCATAGTCGATTTTTAACACGGACTTGTGCGATTAATAAACTGGTAGATTCTAAAATCAGAATTGTTCAGTATTGAAGTGCCAATATAATTATGACATTATGATATGTTGCATTCAATAATATTAGCCTACGTATACTTTACTTTTACTGTCACTAATATAATTATATAAACTTTTTCATAACAATTTTGTACTAGTATTTTGATGTAATAAATATCAGTATAATTTTGAGTTCAACTGAATCCTTTCATCATGATTAATGACATGTTTTATTTATCAAAAATCGACTATGGCATAGTCTATGGAAGACATGACCTTAATCTCCCACACAGGTATTAGCGCTAATCCAGCTTGAAATGTGTTGGGGTGTGTTCCGCCCAATTCACAAGATATTGCATCCGGAGGTACGGAAGGACAGACATTGCAAAAACAGTATGCCATGTGGTGGATGCATAAAAATAACCACAAAAGGCCAAAAAAGATAAAGAGAAAGGAAAATTTATGTTAAAAATAGCTAAAACAAGAGCGGTAACCGCACCATAGCTGAACCATGCCCGATCGGAGCAACTCTAAATTTGACCTTACCTTTGACCTCAGATGTCCTTTGAAGTTTCATACTTCCCAAATGCCGGGGATTGTTTTTCCCCAGTTACAGCCCCATCGGAGGAACATTAAATTTGACCTGACCTTTGACCTCACATGACCTTGGCGGTTTCATATTACCCAAGTATCAGGGATCATTTTCTCCAAGTTGCAGCCCAATCGAGCAACTTTAAATTTGACCTGACCTTTGACTTCAGATGACCTTTGCCGTTTCATACTCCCCAAGTGCGGGGGATTGTTTTCCCAGAGTTACAGCCCCCATCGGAGCAGCTTTAACATTTGACCTTTGACCTTGGATGACCTCAGATGCTGTTTCATGATTCCCTTATGATCAAGGATTATTGGTACCAAGTTTTAGTTCAATCGGTTATATTTCAAAATGTTGGTAGAAACTATATAGCATTTACCTTGAAGCCTTATAGTGTGTATGTATTGATTTTCATAAATGCATCATGGGAAGGAATAACATTTGACCACCAAACCCCCACCGCACAAGTATTCACCATTATTGCGCAATCAGAGGCAACTATAGAGCATTTATCCCATACCCTTATACATGTAGTGTGTATTTTCATAAATGCATCATGGGACGCCGTAATTTCCTGTGATCTAAATACTAACCACAAAATGGGCTATAGTGGGCGATCTTAGACACGTCCAGTTTGGTCCATACTGTGGTTAAGATACTGTTTTAATAATACTTTGGGAATTTTCACACCTTCTTGGAAACAATATGCTTGTTATCAAAATAGCAGACAAGCTGCCTCCCGGCACAGGCAGTAATTGTTATATCTAAGCGAAAGTTGGCAAACCGTGATAGAAGCCCAATTGGGCGACTTCTGATGATTTTTCAGACAAAATGGACCACAACTTTAAAACTATTATGAGTAGAACCCCCTGTGTTTTTGTATTATATTCTTTACTTCTTTCTCTTTCATTTCACACCACTTGGGGGTTCATACTTTGTGGGATTTAAAGATATGTCCATTTCAGACCAAATGGTTGGTAAGTAAGTAAGTAAGTAACATAGACTAATATAGGCTGAGACCATTTCATGGTTCAGCAAAAATACATGACTGTGTATATTAAAATGATAGCTGGTTGGTATTGTGCAGGTCTAGAATTGAAAACTAAATGTTTTAAAACAATTAATAACAGGGGGGGGCAAGAATTCTGACGGAGGCATTCCCCAAGCAAGTGTTTGTGAACGGTCCCTAGTGCTCTACATAGTGGGGCTTATTTGTAAATGAACCAAAACTCAATTTTCATGTGTTCTCTACTTCAAAAATGAATAGGTTCAGTCAATGGCTTCTCTTTTATCTTTGAAACCTTTCAATGACCTTACAAAATATGTGATAGTGTCTGAAAAAACTAGCACATGTTTTAAACTATAGTTCATTGAACACAATGAATAGCTGGGAATGTACAGATTGTGTTGAGTCACTTGCATCATAGACTCTGAATACACTCAGAGTCTATGCTTGCATCATACAAATAGGCCTAGGGCATATTAAAGGGGCATTTCGTGATCCACAGCCTCATCCCCCCACTTTTCTCAAAAAAAAGTTGAGATTTTTATATCACTGGAAACCTCTGGCTACATAATGTTTATGTACAAAATATTTCTTGCAGATTAATTCGTTTTGCAAAGATATCGTGAAATTTGAATTTGGGGTTCTGGTGCACCAGAACGAAATTACAACGCATTGTCTATGGAGCAGTGTAATCATGGTGTAATACACATAATCATGCATAACTCGCAAACGCAAAATCGGAATCAACTGAAATTTTGGGAATAGGCTTTTTTCGTGGATATGTACTGAAAAATGTCATA
The DNA here is from genome assembly GCF_039555335.1 of Amphiura filiformis. NCBI lineage: Eukaryota > Metazoa > Echinodermata > Ophiuroidea > Amphilepidida > Amphiuridae > Amphiura > Amphiura filiformis. The sequence continues at coordinate 44,698,835 of NC_092636.1, read as the reverse complement.
AAAAGAGGATGCTAGGATCACGAAATACTCCTTTAAATGAATTTGTTGTTGCAATACACCGTATTCATTCCATTAGGGTGCTTAACAAAGTCATTTGGGTCGGTGCTTATTTTTTACACTGTTTACAGGGTGTTTACATAGTTGCATACATAAAAGAAATTTAATTTTAGTGCACATTTTCGATATTTTAAGGCTCAATTTCTCTATGTAGTAACTTGATAGGTATTTTGACAGTAGTGGATGGGCAGTTATAATTTTGATTTAAACTTTTGATCCAAACACAAGGAATTCATGAATTAATTCCTACCTCGGAATTTTCAGATGGTACTCCATCTTTCATTTTGATGTTCATGAACTTTCATGAACATAAAATTTTGAAAAGGGTATGGGCGGTCAATGGAACGAACATGGTATATCATTGTATTTTACCTTGCTAACGTTTCATTTAGACCATTTCAGAAATAGTATGCGATTTATTAATACTTTCGTTGATAATGAGAGGTGACAGTTTAATTTTCTTCATCAAATAAATAATGGCTTTAAGGAATCAGATATCAACATTTGCACAGTATTTTTTGTGGGACATGAGAGCACATCAGACATATCAAATTGCATTCTGAATACGAGGAATGTCCTGGTGATATCAAATAATTTTGATTTTTTTGAAATTTGCGATATAATACAAATTTTATGACAAATTATTAAAAATTGATATTTTTGATATTTAACAGTCCTCAAAGTAAAATTCACAAATCTACTGATATTTAGTTTAAGTGTATGTAGCTGAGAGAAAAAGCCGACGATTATTTGAAAATTTTGACTTTTTCGTATTAAAGATATTCCTTTTTTCCTAAAAAGACCTAAAGAAAGAAATTATCAATTTTTTCAACCCTAAATCCTGCCATTATACTGCAGATTTGAGACACAAATCCCTGATTATACAACTAGAAAAACTTGTCAGCTCTCAAGGTCGAAAAATTAACTCGCATAAGGTCAGTACTTTTTTTCTCAAAATTTAGTTATGCACACACCCACATGCAGTGCTTTGATCTTTAAATAAATTGTTTGATTGGATATATTCACAGACCATATTCACTGGTCTATCCATTGGCCTCTGAGCATTTTTGTTTGAGTAAACATAAACTAATTTAAGTCTCTATACCCCCGCGGGTCTTACCTGCAATAGCTGCCCTATAGGCATTTGGATAATTTCTGCATTCTATATTTTACACATTCAAAAGAATGGCATCTTGCAGCTATTGCTTTCTTGCCCTGCCCCCCCCCTCTACTTTACCTCTTATATACACATAATATTTTATGCTAAGATACAAACTGAGAGTTTAGGGAAAAATGCCATATATGCAATAGGTGCCAGGAGCCATATATTTAGACTCTACAATATAGAATGTAGAAATTGTCAATTGTCTATAAGGCAGCTATTGCAGATAGGATCTTCTGGTGTTTATCCTGAATATTCAAACAACCAATTAATTGTCTATTTCTGATTTACTGGAACCTTTACTCGAACTCACCCAGTTCCTCTGATCGCAATGTCCAAGTTGCGAGAGCGTAACTGAACCCATCAATGCAAAACCTAAGCGGTCAGCGTCACACACCGACATCGCCTGGCCTAATAATTACTTTCTCTGCAGAGATACTAAAATCAATACCCGGGATCGATACACGTGAATGTCCTATGCACAAGTTTGATATGAGACGAAAATCTTTGGATACAAGGATAGAAAATGATGAATATCTCCTGTAAATGATTTCAGTATAAAGAAAAATCTGGTTCCTTGCCTTGAATATATATTTTGAACAGATATGATAGTCGTTAGCTTATGCGTCTTGAGAAAGAACCGTATGCGTCTTGAATCAAAAACTGACAATAATTCCGGGCAATAATTCTGATTTATATGTGCCGAATTATATAGTGCAGTGTATAGGCCAATCGTTGAGGTAGTCTAAAAGAATATGACCTATGGCGTACAATGCACGACAGGCACACAGCGAGGTCAGTCACCGGGCTAATCGGGCTATTGTCAGTAGCCTTAGTCAGATGTCCTTCGCCCATTATGCGACTCAAAATTATTAAACAGGTCGATACAAAATGGCCATGCGTGGCGGTGGATTCAAACTACCATGGCGATTTCTGCCATGAAGATATCGGGGCGATGACACTGTGCGTCATGTTGGTCACTACTGGCTATTGATATTTGAATGGGTGGGATTTTGCCAGTGAATGGAATTTGTCCAGCGTGACGTTATGAGGTGTCACTGTAGTGGGAATGTACACTCCTCAAAAGAATTAAAGGATCAGTTAAATAAAATCAGCATTTTTGAAAACATTGGATATGATGATAATATTATTGGTAATTGTGCTTGATCTTTCATTACATCACTTGTTCACTAAGCTGCAGACAAAATTACAAATATCCGCTGTCACCCACATCGTGACGGGGAGGGAGGAAAATGGAGGCTAAAATTTTGATTTTGAATCTCTGGCTGTGCCAGCAAAACCCCCATGGCATGAGGTCAGTGATCGTGTGCGTGGCAGGGGTAGGTCAATTCCCAGGGGTACCAAGTGAAATCTTTGTTCATCTTCTCTCCTTTTCCATTCCTTCTCTACCTTCTGATAGCAAAAAACCATGGTCCGTGTTAGGGTTAATGTTTCACAAATGGACTAATATGTGAAACGATCATGGGAAATGAGTCGGATGTCGTCGTTAATATTGATTTTGAGATATTGGCAAAGAAAGTGCTAAAAAATTTTTATATTGTTTTCAGCGATTGATAAATTGACATAACTTTGCAAAGAAAAGTCGTATAAACATGGGGTTTTTCTCAAAATTCTGCCCATTTCTTACTATGAAGAAAAAGAAGGGGAAAGTATAGTAAAGTAAAAACTCATTTTTCTTCTGGACTCAAAATAATCTACATAACATGTGACTGCAAGAAATGAAACACTTGTTGCGAGTAGACAATTGATAGAATAATATTCCAATATATTCTAATGAATCAAAGAACATTTTTGATTCTAAACGACCAAAGGTCAACCATTTTCCAACAAGAATAAATACTTAATATTTACAATACCCTAATACAAGAAACACACATTATGTAATTATATATGTATAAGGTCCTGTGTCAAAACCTGGGGTACCTTTGTGTTACATAGTAAAAAAATGAAATGGTTCAAACATTTAACCTACACATCTCATTTGATGTGGTTCATCCTCCTGAGCATTTTGACACCTTTTTTATGGAAATCGGTTAAAAAATGAGAGAGTGCGGGCAAAAACAATCACAAAGTAGGGAGGATGTAACCCCACCTCTTTTTTCTACATTTACAATCATTCTGAGCAAGTATTGGTCTTTTAAATGAACTTTTGTATTTATTTACTTGGTTTAGATGTCTGGGAGTTCATTTAGATATTTTTTTTACTAGATTCAAATTTTTAATGAGGTTTTAAATCAATTTTACGATATGAATCCCTCCCCCTAATCTTCCTCCCCCTAATCCTCAGCCACCCTTGGCACATTTCATGCCAAACGTCATAAGAAAATAATTAAAAATATTTTTAAACAGGATAAAACATTAGTAATATAGAATAAATTAGCCTCAATTTAAGACCTAATTGAATCTTCTAATGAAGGAATACTCAAGAGACAGTGTTTTGAAATCCAAGCTGCACATCAAAATGTAACAAAGCCACCTTTTTGAATACCCCAGTATATGACACAGGATCATAACAATGGTCTATTACAGTTGAAATCCATATACACCCCCATGAAGAACATCTCCTTATCTACCACACAGAGTGTAAATTTGAAATGGGGTTATCTGAATGGTAATTTGAAATCTACACCCCCTGTGTGAAAGATTAAGGTCCATAACTTCCATAGGGTGTGTGTGTAATTCAATTTGAATAGCAGAATGAGTAAACAGCAAAATTATTTTACTATCATCAAATACATTATCGCTTTTCGTTGTCATGAAACTATATAGATAAGAAAAGTGAATCTTAGACCCAGTCCACATGAGTATTTGTTCTTCATGTCGTAATTTCTTGATTATGACACAATTATAATAAACTAGATTTCGCGGTTCTCGGGTCGGGCGCTTCTCGTGATAGGCCTATTTCTAATTACCCAAACTCGTTACCCATATACCTGCCCTGACTTTTTAAACTACTAAGAAATGCGTCTCTCAATGATCAAGACCCAAGACACAACTTAATCAACTCTGTTTGTTTTAAAGGTGTGATGCTTACTTCGTAGGCCTACCCATAATCTGAAACCAATCATTCGCCTCTTCCAAGCCCTGCCCTGTTACCACATTTAGAGAAACCGAAATTAGTATCTGGACGTGGATATAGGCCGTTACTAAAGTAATGAAATCAATCGCGAGAAACGTGAACGCAAAAACGGTTCATAGGCCTTCCGGAAATAGTCATGTTCTCATAAAAATAGGCCTACATGCACGTGTTTGGTGTGTGCACGTGTTCGGTATCTTAATATTGAAATATGTGTTGAAAATAAGGCATATAATTATTGGTCCGATGAGATGCACCTGTTAGTCACACTGTGTAATGCTTTTCCGATGCGCGGACTGTACTCGCGCACACTCCCGCTGATACTCGCGATAGTGCACCGCGAAAGCACGCGATAGTGCAGCGCGAAAGCACGCGATAGTGCACTGCGTGAACGCGAAACTCGCGGGACGCGAACGGGATAGCGCGCGGACAGAGGACGGACGGACGGACACGCCGTAATTAGTATTAAGATGGATGACTAAATGGATAGTCAGCACTTTGTCATTATGTTGTAATCACCTCACAGGTCGAGATGGCCGAGCGGTTAAGGCGTTGCGCTGTCGGCCGGGAGATACGATCGATTAGAGTTCGAGCCTTGGGCTTGCCTTAGGTGAAAATTCTCTTTCCTCCCAAAAAGTTCCTATACGGTCGGGAATCCTTCAATTGAGTTCAATTTCATCACAGAATTTAATTGTAGAATTTCTTCTCGCCCCCCACACACTGCTTATCACGTGCAGATATAGGTAGTGTGTGTGTTATGTCCCGTGGTTCGGAAGTCACGTAAAGCCGTCGGTCCCGTGTTCAGGAGGATTCATCCCTGTGCATGTTTAAAGTGTCAGAGCTATTCGAAAAGAGAAGGGGGACCATCCCCGGTTCTGATATCTGCACTCAATCCTAGGTTCCAGGATAAGTTGGTGAAGTACAGTATATCTGGCAATGCCGACTCAACTATAACCAGAACCAGAACCACAGCAATTACAAAGTCCATTGAGTGAACATGATACAATGAAAAAAATGCATACACAGGTCAATTTCATTGGCTCAAAGTCAATCATGATACAAACCGGCCCAATGATTGAAATTTTCATCATTCGTGATTGATGACATGACTGTAATAGCCGATGACATTGAGCGGACACAGAATACTAATTTCATAATAAGATTATAACATGATCATAGTCAACAGAAAAAAACATCAGGCTTCTGATTGATGATATGATGCCGGACAATAAGGAATGTCTTGTAATTAAGCCAGGTCCCTAGCTATGAGCACGCTTAAACCACGCAGGTGCCCAGGTACCAATGAAACTCAAAACTGTGCTGTGTACAAACAGTCATTCCGAGGAGAGGTAGTTCAAGAGAGGAGTCAGAGAATTCATATGGGAGAGTGGATGAGCCCATCATTAACAAGAAAGGGTGACTCCGCTTCCAATGTCACACGCATGGGACCTGGCATTACAAGAAAGATATTCCTCATCACCGTCTGACGTCACACCATCACCAATCATAAACCTGATGAAGACTGATGGTATCAGACGCAACATAGCAAAGCATGTTGCAAATTAAGTTCCAATAGATTAATTTCAGAAATGATGCTTTAAAGTACTGGATGAATAATCTACACCAAAATTGAAGTGGCTTTATGATAGATATGCATCATAGCAAATGTGTTAGACTTGTAAAAGTAACCCATCAAAAGCTGTGATGCAGTTAGAGCAGTGTCATAGCTAGGGAGGAAAGCGACCTGGGCGCCAGGTCTTAGGGGCGCCAAATTGCTGTCTTAAGGGGTGCTGAATCGCCACTGGTTAAAAAAGTTTTGGGTCAACAATTTAAAATTTTGTGTGTACTGATATAATAAGTTGCCCAAATGTGCGATTTGCTTTGTCCCTGTTTGCATGAAAATGATCAAAATTAGGTCATATTGAAGGATTAATATTGCTTTTTTTTTATATCCCTCCCACCTGTTGGATTCATGCAAAAAAAAATGTGGTCAACAATTAATAATTTCAGTCGGTAAAAAATAGTTTAGGAAGCCATTCTGTATCCTTGCCCTGGGCGTCACAACCCCTAGCTACGCCACTCATTTAGAGTACTGTATACGCCTAATATTTTACAGCGTACAGATATTTTCGCAAGGGTTATTATTTTTGGTGGGCACATATTAATCTGTGAAATTCGCAAAAATAAAACCACCACGAAAATTTCAGCATATACAGTATTCAAAACATCGGCTTAGAGAGTCCAAGAATAGTATTCATTTTGTGCTTAAGTTTTCATATACATTATAAGTTTTGTGAAATAGACCGTTAATCTATTCCAAATTTAACACCAAACACAATGACCAACAGTATTATGACATTTACATTATGAGTATATCGAAAAACTGCTGTTTAGATTTGCCAAATATACATGTATTGGTAACAATCAAACTTAATTTTGTTTGATGTAGCACCTGGAGGTACAATAATTTTGGTTACATTTTTTTAATTTGGCCATCTCAATTTAAAAGTTTGTTTCAAAGCCCTTCCCAAATTGAAAACCAATTACATTAAGATGGCCTAATAGGTAATACTGCACATTGATATACCTGGATACCTTAACACCAGTCACTTCCATCACTATACTACTGTAATAATAAATATAATAATAATTATTACAATATTGTCAAATCTGTGATACATTGTGACATTTAAAACAAAGTCACAAGAAATGCAATATTTCAAAGTGAACATGTTCATAAAACATTTCAATATCATATTATACTCACATTTTGTAGCACTAGAACAAAACTAACAGCTGCATAAACAATTATGTGGAAATTCCAGTTGAAATCCACACTACCCCTGTTGAAGATTTTGGAAATATCTTTCACAGGGGGGAGATGTTTTTCACATGTAATTGGTCAGAATTGATCATTATGAAATTCATACTCCCTCTGTATTATAGCTTTACCTATATCTTCCACAACTGGAGTGAGTACTTCAAATGGAATTTATCCAATTGTCTATTCTATTCAAAACTCATACTCCCTCTGTGGGAGACTTTAGCAAAATCTTCCACAGGGGCAGTGTGGATTTCAACTGGAATAGCCCAATACTGTTAATGGTTAACTTCAAAAACCAAATGAAAATATTTCAAAATCAATCAAGTGTAAAGCTGTAATTGTGTGAAAATTGTTAATTATTAATAGAATACCATGTAGGGCAGGGTGGGGCCCCGGGGTCAGGTTGGTGTGTGTGTGTGTGGGGGGGGGGGGGTTGGGTGGTCCAGGCTCCAGTTAAAGGGCAGGTCTATAGCAAAAACAAGTTTATCTCTATTCAAGAGAATAATTATTACATTACAAGTTGACACTTGTTGCAATTTTTTGTGTGCATGTATTTCTCCTGAAAAAGGAGAAATTGTGTGGGTAAAGTTCAGCCTCGCACGTGTTCTTCCCCCGCTTGAAGCGCACGTGTTCTCCCCGCTTGACTGATGACGTAGGTAAATGAAGCGGACACTTTATCAAGCTCTCATCATACAATCACAATCACTTTGACAAGTTTGACATTAGCAACAATGGGTTGTACTATCACTTACCATAACAATGCTGCATAACAATATGCATGCTATTGTTCTCTTTCGGGAACAAAGCCCACACAGTAATTGTTACTATGTGTTTGCTTTGTAATATTTCATCCAACTGAAACTATAGCAATGCAATATACAGGGAAATCAGATACATGAGTTTGTGGACTAACACGGTTTATATGCTAGTCTCAGCAAGGGGTTGACAGTGATTCGCCGATTCTCCAAAACGGTATGCTATACAGAAGTTCCCGGGAATCACAAATTTGGTACCAGCATGGGCGCCGCCATCTTGGAAAAGGGGTGCTGGGGTCGCCAGCTGGCTAGCAGCTCCCAGCACCACGTAACGACTCGATGGTCGTCAATCATCAGGGTCTATCACCCGAGCTTGACAACGATATCTGAATAGACATTGCCAAGTGTAGGCCTTGAAATTAAGGTTAATTTTGTGATTGAAACAGTATTTTTCTTGTATAAATCTTGGTCTAGAGAGTGGGATTGTTGGTCGATTTGATGTATTTAATAAATTAAGCTAATGGATGCGCTAAAAATATTTAAAAGTATTAAAAACAGCTATTCAACATTTGAAAAAATACGCTGTTGCAGGCTTGAAAAGGTCTAACCTTGGTTGCAGCAAGCCGTGATTTTCACGGGTAATTTTATTTCTTGAACGCTGAGCACGGGCGCGATGCAGCCGGTAGAAATCGCGGTAGTGTTCCAGGCCTACGCGATGGCAGGGTAATGGCGGCATCCATAGTTTTATTACATTTATCTTCGAGTGACGCTTCCCAATCTTTATTTATTCCCTGGTCTCAGATGAAATTCTAAGCTCAAATTATGTATTTATTTTTTAGGCCTAATATTTCTCATGATATTGATATACATATGTATTGTAATATCACAATTGTCTAATATATAAAAAAGAAGCGGCTGATTTTATACATATGTTTAAAAACCATGAAATTTGTAATACTTAATTTGTAATTTTTTCTGTGAACAGCAACAGTATACGTTCTGTCCATTGAGAGCGTTTATAGTCCCTTTTCTCACAGCGGGCACATCTCATTTCATGACGTCACCTTTTTCTAGGCTAAATCTGTCTCGCTCAAGGAACTCACCGCTTAAGTTGGTTTTTGGGGAATATCAATTTTAAACGTCTTATTTTCTCAAAAAAGGAGTCATTTTCATTGTCCTCATAATATTAGCTTGCCAATGATATGATGTTGTTTTTGCTATAGACCTGCCCTTTAAGACATGGAACGCCAAAGGAATCCGTGCTGATCACAATACAGACTCCGCTGCATTCTACAATAAAATGTCACCAACAGTCTACATGGATTTAGAAGAAACAAAATGAATAACAAATAAAGAAGGACGATGGATGCAATTAAAGAAATATTTTTTTAGGTTTGAAAAATCTTGATTAACTATATAATTTTAACATATTTTTCAATGCTATCTTTACGGTGTCAAGTGCGCTGATGGGTATGATTTTAAAAGAAGTATTTATAATCTGCTCTGCAGTGAATCAATTTTGGTCTACGTACTCTACGTAAGTATTTTAGTATGTGATCTGATACAAAGCATGTGTTGTTTTCCCTTCACCAGTTTATTCATCATTTCCAAATTTACCAATTACCCTGTATTACCAACACACCACCCACTAACATAGCAATCAGTAGCAACACACAGTTTGTGTCCAGATACATACAAGGTTGTTGCTAGCCCAATTTGAGTGATAATGATATGTACTAAAAGTGTATGTAGCTGGGACTTAAAAAGTCAATCATTTGAAAAATTTGACCTTTTGTATCGAAGATATACATTTTTTCCACAAAAGACCTTAATTTTTTAGGTCATTTTGGGAAAAAATGTATAAAGGCTTTTTCTTTGCCTCCTAAGCATATTTTTCACAAGCTGTGAAGCACTATTGAACTCTTCAATTAAAATGGGGAAGTTTTGTGGGCACAGTGCAAGACCATGCAGTGCAGTAGAATGTAATAGCTGCCTTATGTAAACTCCTATTTTTTGCTTACCCAAAATATTACCTTTACATGTAGTTGGTGTTCTTCATTTGTTATTGATCAAAAGTAAGTACATTTTAGGGTTGAGAACCAGAAAGTTGTGAGTTAAGACTTTCTCATTGGTTCTCAACCCTCGATTTATTGACATATACAAAATGGCAGCTATTAATTTGAACTTCACTTAACAGGGAATTTCGTGATCCACAGCCTCATCCCCCACTTTTCTCAAAAAAGTTGAGATTTTTATATCACTGGAAACCTCTGGCTACATAATGTTTATGTACAAAATATTTCTTGCAGATTAATTCGCTTAGCAAAGATATCGTGAAATTTGAATTTTGTTCTGGTGCACCAGAACGAAATTACAACGCATTGTCTATGGAGCAGGGTAATACACATAATCATGCATAACTCGCGAACGCAAAATCGGAATCAACTGAAATTTTGGGAATAAATTTTTTTCGTGGATATCTAATGAAAAATGACATAAATAGAGGATGCTAGGATCACGAAATACTCCTTTAATAGCCTTGCATGCTGCCCATGACTTTGAACTAAACAGAAAGATTGATGACATATGTTACATTGAAACAAGCCTCTTTATACAAGTTGCACTGTACTTTGGGACAATCAATCCATGTAGGCATGACATAGTCTACACAAGAAGTTACATCTACTACAACTTTTGTGGAGTGACCCTAGTTCATATAAATAGATGTGAAGACAATTTAAAAGTACACTGACACACCATATATAATATCATATGATAGAATAAGAATTTAAGATTTAGATAAATAAAATGCAACGATTGCCGCCAATATCACAGCTGAAGTTGAAAGTATGATGATGAGTTTCTTGTTCTTCTCGTAGAAGGTAAGTTCTTTGGTTTATGCGATCTCTTACGCTGCTTAATGCTGTTTGTTCTTCCCCATCAATCGATCGTATTCTTCTTGGTCTCTCTGCAAGGTGAAAACAAAATATAATGAGGGAGAAATATTAATGATCACATCACTTTATTATAATACTAGAATTACTCAGTTCTTAATTAAGATGGCTCTGCAGTCCGCGACAAATATTTGTAAATAATAAATGCTTGTAATACAAAGAATATGCAAATAAGGACATATTCATAAATGTAACACAAGGTATACAGCACACCAGGGATCATACTCTATCACCCCACCAAGTCAGAAGATCATCAGTTACTGCATATAAGCTGTAGAGCGATTTAACAGAATTTATATGCAAATAAGCCCATCAATATTCACAAATAAGCAATTAACCTGACACAAAACTATACAGCACACAAGGTGATCATACTCTATCACCCCACTATGTTTAAAGTTCATCAGTTAACAGAATTTCATGCGATATATGTAAATAGGTCATTAATATGCATAAATATGCAAATAACCTGACACAAAACTATATACAGCACAAGAGGTGATTATATTCTATCATCCTACACAGTTACTAGTTTCCTTAAAAAATGAGCAAAAAAATTAATATGTGAGCCACACAATGCCAAAGTGAAATAATAATAATTATGATAATAACAGTCTTAATATAGCACTTAATGCACCTAATTTTTTTTAAATACATCTCAGTGCATAAAGTACAATCATATTGGTCATGTATCTTCATTTTGACCCATTTTAGCATCAAAATTGTAAATTTGTGTGCCCTTTGTGTGCATGTACAGTAATTTTGGGAGCTGGTCAGCTGGACAACTTGGAGATTGTGCACCCTTTGGAAACCCCGTGTTCATAATCAGCATGTTTCAAAGTTTATGTAAAATTTGTCACTTATGAGGTATCAAAATTTGTCAAAATTAGCGTCGGTCAATTGAGGCCAAACATACACTTTTTTTGGTCTAATGCTGGTTTCATACTTTCTCCCACTTGGACTTTTCTGCAAGCAGAGCGGCATGACTATGAAAGCTAATGTTGCTGCTCAGCACCGCCAAAAATCGATTCTGTTCTGATACGTGAGAGCGGAGCCTCTTCCGAGTTGACATGAATTCAACTCCTAACGATCTGCCGCTTTGGGCACAGCGGTGGAGTGATGGATATATCAGCTTGCCCCTGGTAACCGCTGGCTTTACTGGTGCAATTGCGCAGTGAAGCAAAATCGTTGTCAGAGCGGCAAGCAGCAGGAAATATGAAGCAAGCATGAGAAATGATTCACTATTCATCCATCTCACCTGTTGCCTCTTCTTTTCCTCCTCATCCTGTTTCTTTCGTTCCTCTTCCTTCATCTTTTCCTTCTTATCCTTGGCCTGCTTACAGGCATCGTCACACTCCAATTTGGCGCTCCCAGTGTGAATTTCTTTGCATAAGAATTCCTGTAAATCAAAAACAAGATTGGAACAATGCCATCTCAGGAGAGTACAGTTAGGTTTTATAGTCCTGGAGCAAGAAAACAAGGGGGCCCTATATAAGGAGTTTGCTCGCCCCCTACTACATACAAGTACGAGTATGTAGTTATAGGTATATAGTTATGTCTTTTTTTGGAGGCTTTGGGCCAATTCTTTGAAGCACTGGGCCAATCATGCACCATACAGCCTTAGCAGAACATTGCCTGGCATACATGGTTTTGATATCTTATATGTTTATTTTCTTATGTTTTAATTTTATATTTATTTGTTGTATTTCAATGTCATTTCTTGCCGAATTTTAGTCCGACTAATCAGATTGTATTACAAATCATTATTTGTACCTTTTTTCCTTCACGCATAACTACATCTGATTGCCTTTTATAGGTGCAATCTTTGCGGTTTAGAGCACTCTCCATCATGGCAGATTTTGCTACACTGGTGACCACAGGTGAGTTGTTTTGGACAGGGCCCATCGCAGGACATCAGCTTCTTCTTCTCTTGTTTATTCGCTGCAGTCCATAAACTAGGATGATAGACATTATACAAAAAAGTCAAAAAGTTAGAGTTATTACTAATGAAGTGATTTGGATCAAAACTAAATTTACCACATGCTGTACATAAAGGCCAATTCAGTGATTTGCTCATTCATAAAATCATCAAAATTGAGTTTTTTTGCACTTTTGTTGGTAGCATAGATTTGGTGACATAGCCTGCAAGTGGTTAATCCAAAACCTGTGTATTAAAGACAAAATAGGACATTTTACATGAAACTAAATTTCTTTTACTTAAGTAGAGAAATTAGCTGCATGTATTTAAACAGCTTCAACTTTGCCTATACTGCTTGCCTCCTTGCTGTTTGCCAAATTTTTCATTTCAAAAATACCCAAATGATAATTTTAATGACTTATCCTTCACTTTAAAGTAATTTATACATACTTTTTTTTAACTTTCGCTGCAATTACTTAAGAGATCTAAATTGAGCGTTTCGACAGTATTTTTTGTGGGACATGAGAGCACCTCAGACCTATCGAATTACATTCTGAATAATGTAAGCATGTCTTTCTGATATCAAATATTTTTCA